>NW_024429194.1:50764764-51159764 GCF_017639785.1 Mesocricetus auratus | reverse complement strand
TTCCCCCCACCCCTGGTTCCATAGAGAAAGAAGAGGAAGAATAATTAACTTGCCAGAGAAAGTTGCTCACATCTGTTAAAAGGTGTAAATGTGGAAGACTTATGATACTAGCTAGCCATTCACTGGGTGTATGGGATTTATTTCTAATGAGTTTGTGTGGTATACAGACAGGAAAGCCCTAAGTGAACAGAGTTAGTGGGGGGATGTTATTCCACAGACAACACGTCCATACAGTGTCTCTACCAGCTACGGAAGAAGAGGGTCATCGTTTCCCTTGTAGTCATAGACAGAAAAAAGCAATACAGGCCAACTTCTCTGCACTCCCTATAGCTCTTCCTCCCTGTAAGAATTGCTCATCGTTCCACTGAAGAGCCATCACACTGGCTTGAGGAAAGCACCATATTCTAAAGGTGAACCAACCCTGAAATAATAGTACTGAACCTTAACTGAAACTAAAATATGACATAATTGCTTCTCTTCCTTGAACCTGTGTCAGGTGCCCAAGGGAGTAGAGTTCACATCTATTTTACGCTCTCTTGCTGGAAGGTGCATGCCTCAAGAGATACATTTATGAAATACAGAAAGTGCTAAAAATATTATCAGCCTCTCTCCCTGATTTCACAAGCCCTGCTAATGCAGAGGAAGCATGCCAAACTCTTCAACACACGTGTAAGCATCAAAGGACACAAAGCATAGCTTGGAAACTCTTAAAAAGCACACAAAATGACTGGCTGTCATTTGGTTTGATTTCCTGCCACGTATTGTTCAGGTTGGGGAACATGATCTACAGTATCAGGAGTGGAGTATTACACACTGTTTATTTTCCCATTGACAGCAAACAATTTACATTCGATGTTACTATGCTTTTTATTATCACCTCTGGCATATTTGTTCTGCCTGTGCTAAGGATTTATGCAATCCTTTAAAATAATTTTAATACAATTTCAGCTTCAGAGAACTCAAAGCCAGAAGGTAGTAAAGACTTATAAATACATCTATAACTTCATATTAAATGGAAGTATGAACTGCAAGTACCTTTGGGCAGATGATGGTAGTGGCCAGGGTTTGTCTCCTGGGAATATGTTACAGGTTTGTGTTTAGATTGTAAATATTATAATATGAATCTACCAAGAAGCTGCCTCTTTCACTACACTAGTCCTCATTGCACAATTGTTTATCTTCTTATGAGGGTAAATATAAACTGAAAATCCTTATGTAGTGAATCACTAATGGTAATGATTTTTGTTTTAACCACAAACAGGCACTTAACCAGACAAATATCTTCAACTACAATAAACCATACAAATGATGGTTAAGAATGCATTGCTTCCTTGGCAATATTTGTGGCAAAAATTTTAATTAAATTGATATATAATATCTGAATCATTTTCAAATAATTCATTCTCTCTCTCTCTCTCTTTGTGTGTGTGTGTGTGAGTGTGTGTGTGTGTGTGTGTGTGTGTGCACATGCGAGCCTCTGTGCATGCCCACTGAAGAAGGTGTTAGATAATCCAAAACTGTGGTTACAGGCTGTGTGCTGTCTGCTGTGTATGCTGGTACAGAAGCCAGGTCCTCTACAAGATCAGAAAGAACTATTACCCTCTGAGCATCTGTACAGCCCATCTACATTATTTAAATAATATGTATGTTCAAATAATCCAGTAGCTGTCTTATTTAATAACCACATTTACTTCATATGGTTAGATGTTTTGAAGATAATCTGCTCAAAGGATTCAGCATAATAAACCCATAAGAGTGTATCTAAGAGCTACGTGTCGTTCATGTACCAATTGCCAGTTTAGGTCTGGTCAGAGAGCTCAGTGGTTAAGAGCAGTGATTGCTCTTCCAGAGGACCTAGAATTAATTCTCACTTCTCACATGGCAGCTTACAACAGTTTGTAATTCTAATTATAGGTGGATTCAACCCTCTTCTGACATCTAGGGGCACAACTTCTGCACATGATGCAAACTCACATTCAGGTAATCACCCATGCACATAAAATAAAATAAAATAAAATAAAATAAAATAAAATAAAATAAAATAAAATGTCAGTCTATCGGGGTAAGGAATATAGTCTTGTGGACGTACTTACTCCATGAGTATCAAGATCCCTATCAGCGACATAAAAACTGGGTTCTGTAATCTAGAGAGAGTGGGATCCTGGAGATTGCTGGCCAGTCAGCCTAGTTCAATCAGTGAGCTCTGGGGTCAATTGGGACATGATGAAATAGACATCAAATACTGATGTCTCTCCTCCACATACACATGTACATACACACACATCATCAGAAACACAAATGCACCACATACTATTCACAATTTAAAATGAAAATAAGCAAGTGGTGAATTTGGATTTGTTTTAATTGTATTACCCAATGTACCTGTCTCCATAAGAGGACACATATGGTCAAAATGTACCAGTATAAAATAGCGCTCAATCTAATAGATTTGTACATACAGAAAGAAAACACCTAAACATGTTTATTAACAATCAAATGACTCAAGTGAGCCATTTTTAAATAGTTTACTTCACTTAATGCCTAAAAATATTTTTAGTAAATAATGATACAGGAATGATTTGAACTATATCAGTATTCATTAGGAACTAATAACTACATGTGTACATAAAACTAAGCCTCATTCTGAATTTTCGGATGCAAAGTGAGTCTTCATCATGAACTATCTGAGGGAAGAACTATTATTATTTACACTTTCTAGATGAGATAAACTGAGACTGAGAGGTTTAGAAATTTCTCCAGATTGTACATGCAGTTTTAAGTAAGAAAGCCAAGATCTTTTTTTTTTGAAAGCTAAAAAATTTATTATGGATATAAGATACAAAATTGAGGCAGAGTAAGCTCTAGGAACCTTCCTAGAGTGAATGACAAAGGAGAAAGCCAAGATCTTGACCCAAGCAGTTAGTGTCCAAAACGAGCCATGTTGACCACTGCTCTAACCAATAGGACATAATCTCTAGGAAAGCCACCCACTAAAGAATACATAAATTCCTCAATTAGAATAAAAGCTGCACATTTTCTTGCTAATATTCGTGAACACTCATTGCTATTTTGTATTGAATCACTCCACAAAAGAATGTTACCCTGACTTGGGCTGAAAATAGTAGAAAATACTTAGGTCCTCATATAGGAAATACTTAAACATATTAATGCTTTGCTATTATACAGCTGTTTCAGCATCAGCCCCTGGTCTTCCCTCCACCTCTGACACACATGCTGGAATAAATGAGTGCCTTCCCACCTCTGTGCTCCCTCTGCCTCCCTCTCCTCCTCCTATTCTCTCTTCTAGTATCTTGATGTTTCTTGAGACAGCAGCAGACAGGAGTTTCATCCCCACTCTAGTGTATTCTCAATCTTTTCCCCACACAGAATCCACGGCAGGGACTGCAGTTCTTGCTAACTGATGCTGGGGTTTTTGTGATGCTTTGGAGGCAGGAAGACCAGGACAAGAAGCTACCGCTTCCACTCACCCAGTAGATTGTCATAAACAATTTATGTAATTCCTTTAAGCTTAGGGCCCTTCTCTAAATGATGAGAGTGACAACTCCAACCTTATAAAGTTGTTATATGTATACCCTCCCAGGACAAGAACACAAACAGAGGCCCATACACCATATGTCTAAATATTTAAAAGTTATAAATCAAGCCAACACACCATTGAATAAAATGTTTTACCCTACCTCTGACAAATACAAAAAGCATGGTGTGTGGAGCTCTGCTTTTTGTATGACCAAAAGTTGGCAAATATCAGAGAACAGTCCTTGTTGACTAGCCAGAGGATGGGGGATGAGTAATCAAATAAAAGGTTCTAGAATGCAAATGGTTGTGCATGTTTCATAAGCAGAACAGTTACTTTAAAAAAACCAAGATTTCCTCCCTGGGGAGTAGAGGGGGAGGTGTAGTGGGGGTGATGGCTTGGGAGGATTGGGGGTGGGGGAAGAAGGGAGGGAGAGGGAACTGAAAGTGACATGTGTAAAAAGTTAAATAAAAAATATATGGAAAATACTCAAGATTTTTACATCATTTCCCTTTTCTTAGTACTAAGGATTGAACCTGAGCCCTCACACATGCTAAGTCAGTGCTTGTACCACTGAGCTATATCCTTCTAATTTACTTTTTATTGACCATATGATCTAACACAGTGGTTCTCAACTTTCTCAATATTGTGACTCTTTAATACAGTTCTTTATGTTGTGGTGACCTCCAAGCATAAAATTATTTCATTGCTACTTTGTAGCTGTAATTTACTGCTGTTATTAATCATAATGTAAATATCTGATATGCAGGATATCTGATATGTGACCACTAAAGGGCTCGAGACTCACAGGTTGTGGACCACTGATCTAGAGAATCCTTAAGTTAAAGGAAACACAAAATTCTAATATATCTTATCATTGCTAAGCATTAAAGTTATACAACAGAATTATTTAAAGGAAATTGGTGTTATTTCATTATGGTGAAAATACTCAAAATCTACTTTTCTAACCTTTTTTGAAGTCCCTTGTACATTATTGTATCCACCGACATTTCCCATTCCCTCTTCCTACTAGTATTCCCAGCATCTGGAAAATATTATTCTATTCTCAACTTCTATAACATTAACATTTTAAATCTGACATATGAGTAACATTACATAGTATTTGTCATTTTACCCAAGTTACTTCACTTTGTGTAATGACCTCTAATGTAGTGATTACTTATGTCGTCACATATGACTGCATTTTACCTTTTTAACAGCTGAATAATATTCACTTCTGTGTATGCAGCAGATTCAGCACTGGCCCATTAATCATCAATTCTTTAGCCATAGTGAAAGCGCTGTAAAAACATGAACACAGACATTTCTAGGATACACTGATTTATATCCAGAAGTGGGTTTTGTGGATTATATGATGTGGTTCTATTAACTCTTGAAGAAGCTTCATACTCTTTCCCTAATAGACATGTAGAGTTACATCATCACCAATGCTAGGTATGGTTTCTTCCTCCTCTCCAGGATTTGTGTTTTTAATAACAGCTCTTCTAACCAGAGTGTGCTGACACCTCATCTTGGTTTTGATTGAAGATTAGTGATGCTGAACATTTTTCATTGGTTACCAAACATTTCGTATCTTTATTTGGGAAATGTTGAATTTGGTCCATGATAATTTCTCAGTTGGATCATTTGTGTTTTATTTTAAGTCCTTTCTATGCCCTGGATATTAGACCCCTATAAGACAAGTAGGTTGTGAACACTTTTCCTCCTTTCTGTAGGCTGCCTCTCATTTTGTCAATGTTTTACTGCACAGAAGCCCTTTTGTTCAATATATTCTCACCTGTCAACTTTTACTGTATTCCTGTACTCTTGGGATCTTATCCAGCAAATCCTCCATTCCGTCAGTGTCATAGATATTCCCTCTATGTCAACCATGCATTTAAGTCTTCCATCTATTCTGAGTTAGATTTTGTATATAGTAAGCAATAGGGCTCTAGTTAAATTCTTCTTTATATGTATGTATCTGTAATTTTCCCATTATTAGCTGTTGAAGAGACTGGCCTTTTTCAAATATGTTTTCTTAACACCTTTATTAAAAGTTGCTTTGCTACAGGTAAATAAGTTTAGTTCTAAGCTCTCTATTCTTTCCCATTACAGAAATGAACGTTTTACTTATTTTGTCATGGTACCACAATGTTATAAACAAGTGACCATCTCCAAGTTTCCCATTACCATCACACCATATTCTCTTTAGTGTACACCAATGAGATGACTCAGCATTCTAAGAGAGCAAATTCCCATCAGCCTTTACTTCATGCTTGGCTATCATTCATCTCTATAAGCTCACCGCCTCAGTGTTCTTCACAAGGTGCTTCTGAGGCAACAAGATTTTCGGGGGAAAATGGACTTTGGCTCCTGTTTTTAACACTTATAAGGAATCATGGAGTTTGAGTCAGGAGTAAAAATGATCAGGATCCAACCTTTCAACAGAGACAGAGAAATATCAGTGACATCCCAATAAAGAAAAATCAGGGGAGGAAAAATAATGAAACATATTCTGAGTGCATTATTCTTCTATCTAAATTTTAAAACTTACAGGGGTGAAAACTTAAATTTCCATCATCAAGCTATTCTAACTGAATATTATTCAATATTAGGACATGAGTCCATTAATTATATTTTCAAGTTGTTTTGCATAACATTAATTAAAAATTAAAAATTATACATGTAATCATGTATTGAGTATAAATAATCTTAATTAAAAATATAGTATCTTGGTCTACATTTACTATAATGTTTTACAAAATGTTTTCCTAATCTTAGACATATAAAAAAATACCTTTGGTTGAAGTGAACATTAGTTAAATACCACGCAGAGGTGTCTCAAATTTTTATCAAATATATTTGAAGATTTCATTACATTTCAATTGAAACAGCAATAAACTTTGAGTATACCAAAAATAAAGTGGCTTTAAATCCATTAGTCATATCAAAGCAACCAAAACAAATATCAGTACAAACTAGACAGACATTCAAGAGAAGAAACAAAACAGGGGACAAATTCCTAGCCCACACCAAGATCAAATACCATGTAAACTCCATCCCTGTACAGGCAGATGTCTGTGTTAGGGTCACCTCACAGGTCCCATTGCCCTGGATCTATGCAAGTACCATTGACATAGGAGCTACTTGACAACTCTTTAGAAAATCGGGAGAATACACATGTACTTCTGTGCATGTTTATGTGTTAGGCACTGAATAACTAAAACACACTGTAGAGACATCTGAGACAGGAAATAAGCATCAGCTAGCATGCTTTCTGATGTGGATTTGATTTTTAAAACATGGAGTGTGTTCACTGTCTCCAACACTCTTTTCTTATAATAGATGCACCCCGCAGCTTGCTTTAGGAATTCCAGCTTCACTCAAGGGTTGAATGGTAACTCTTTATCTGGTTAATCTAAACACCACGTGACTTCAGAGCCACCAGCACGCCCGCTTTGTACACTATGTGAACCCAGTTTTCAGGAAGTGGAGGACAATGTCTTTAATTGCTCTCCTCTCATTTGGTGGTGGCAGGTAGGAAATCAAATATATTAAAATGCTTTACAATCTTTATTTCTGGAAGATATTATACCTACTATTATACTTTGTTCTGGGACTTCTAAGACATTGCTCCTTGCATTTTAAGTTTCAGCAAGAACAAATAAGAGAATATATTTAATAGACTCTCAGTTTCATCAGTAAAGACAACATGCCTTTCCCTTCATTTACAATTCATTCCTGAAAGTCTTTGAGTACATTTTGTGCTGTGCTTGATTCAATACAGATTTAGTCTTTCTACATTTCACTTAGCAAAAAGTTTAAGTGGTACAGTTTTGCAAAACTCTGCCAAGTTCATAAAATAATGGTAAATTAAGCATAACGTTGCAATGCAACCAAATTCTATTTAAAAATGACTGACCCACAATTATTTAAAAATAGTTGCTGTTGTTTTATTTTCTTGTCTGATTTAAACACTGTTAATATACCTGCAATTTGCTGTCTTCTAAATGTAATGGTACAGTAATAATGTGTGGCATTTTCAGCTTTATTATAAGTAACTAAAATCACAGAAAATAGTTTCCATTTATCCTCCATTCTGGAAAGATAGCCAACCTTTGTTTCCTAAATCCTTAAGTTCCCCTAGTACCAGGGGAGTTAGCATTGTAAAGCAGAGGCACTTAAGATGTAAGGAGGTAAGAGAAAAAAAACAGATTTGAGGATGCAAGCAAGTAGATGCCTGACTCCGGGGAGTAGGACTGTGATAGATGATAGATAGATAGATAGATAGATAGATAGATAGATAGATAGATAGATAGATAGATAGGTGATGTGCAGACAGATGACAGACAGAAAAGAGAGGTCAGATATAATTATAGATGGATAGAGACATATGAATAGATAGGCAGAAGGATGGATAGAGAGAAAGAGAGATGGAGAAATGGGTAGTAGAATCTGAGATGAACGTGAATGCACCTTGGATGGAACATATCACATTTGAAAGGATAATTCATCTGAAACAACGACCTTTCCCAACACAGAAACACAGCACCACAGGTCATGGAGAGTACCATTTCTTCACTGTCATAACTGAGGAGTGCCTTGGTAGCTGAGACCACTGCCCCTGTTCAGAATTGACAAAAGAAGACCAAACTGAATACCCTACCCCAGGAAAGGAAATCAAATCTCAAAGTGTGACTTCTCCTGAATGTATATTGTTTTGTACCGCAGTAAAATCAAAACATCTAAATAAAAATCAGTTAGTATAGGCTGAGCTGGAATGAGAAGCATTCAGAACTGTAGAATTCCCTTACATGGACAGAATTACTTGGAAGAAAGATGTTTCTTCAGAAGAATACATTTCCCAGAGAAAGACAGTACTGGACAACATGAGAGACTATGGGTAAAAATGAAGTATCTACGTGGAGATCTGCAAGTTAATATTAATCATCTCCCTGCCAGATGAAACAGGTCATTGAGGAAGTGTGGTGAGGTCAGTCTGAGATGCTGAATGATGGCTTTCACAAGCATTTATACAATGAATGTCATCCGTGTTGTTCTCTTAATCTTTCTCCTAACATTTCCCGATTTCCAAAGAATAACCAATAGTTGCCTTCATTTACCTATTTTGAACCCAATTAATGTTGTCAGGGGCCACTTAAATCAATGTTTCATCCTTTGCAGTAGGCCTCTAATCTAGCCTGAGAATGGTTAGTTTCTAGCATCATTGTCATGCCACTATTGCTCTAGTGGGCATATGTTAACAAGCAGGTTGGTATTATACAACACAGTGTCCAACACCGGGTACAACCACTGATGGATTTTCTCCCTCAGCTTCCTGTATGGAATCTTTGAGCACTGTGAAAGCTAAGTTCAAGAAGGAAATTTCCTAGTAGATTTGAGATAAATCTGTGTCCTGCACCCAAAGTTTGTGGTCTTACCATGAATTTCTGCTGGGAATGACCATATCCTATGTTTTTTACAGACCTCCAGATAACCAACAACTCATAGTGAAGTACCTCAAACCTTACACAGCAGCTTTAATTATAATCCATGTATTCTATGAGTGACATTGTCCACTCAGGCAGAGTAATTCTGCTAAAACTCTCATTTTTAGTGTTGTGTTTTGAAGTTAGTATACTAACTGATGAGTTTTCATAAATCTTTTCCTTTTCCTTTTTAAAATTCTCCATACATTATATGTTAATCATATCCTCTCTCCTTCCCCAACTCCTCCAAGATCTCCATAACCATGCAAGCTTATATTTTTTCTCTTTTTAAAAAAAATAAAACAACATACAGAGACCCCTATGTTGTCAAGTTAACTTGGAGTGTGAGGCTTCTCCTGGATGTAGTTGACATACCCAGTGTCATAGATTGAAAAAAAATGATTTTTCCTCTCCCAGCAGCCATCAATTGCAAATAAATTCTTGGTTAGGGCTGGAGTTTTTATGCTAACATCCCCTTCTCAACCTCAGGGTTTTCTCTGATTTAAACTTTTGCAGGTCTTGAGCATACTGTCACAATCTCTGAGTCCATGAGTGTTAGTCTTGAATCAGGAAAAAATCTATTTCCTTGGAATCGTTCACCACCTCTGGATCTTACTATCTTCCTACCTCCTCTGTCACATCTGACCACTGAAGGGAAGGGTTTGCTAAAGACATCACATTAAGTTCTGAGTACTCAGAAGTCTCTCACTCTTGGCACACCGTCCAACTGTGGGTCTCTGCACTATTACCATCTACTACAAGAAGAGGCTTTTCTGCTGAGGATTGAGTGATCTGTGCACTGCTCTATGTGTGTAACAATGTGTAATTAGGAGTCATTTTATTACTGTGCTCCTTTAGCAGCATAATAATAGGCCGTAAGCTCAGAGGAAACGACAGGGGTTTTTTGGGCATTCCTAGCCTTGGTTAACTCACTCAGTGTCCTTTCATTACCCCACCCCCTTTAATCCTTTAGTCTCCAGTACCCCATCCTCCATTTTTCATTTACATATGCTCTAGTTTGCTTCTTCTGTTTCTGTGGTAAAATATTCAGGAAAAGCCATTTGGGGAGGAAAAGGTTCATTTGGCTTAAATGTCACAGTGATGATATTGAGGGAAACCAAGGCAGGGATAGGAGCAGAGACCACAGAGGAATGCTGTTCACTCGCTTATTTCCTCTTGGCTTACTCATCTACCTTATACAACCTATGACCATGTGGCTATGGATAGCAAAGCCCACAGTGAATTGAATACTCCTACATCCATTAGCAATTAAGGAAATGTCCCTGTGGACATGCCCACCGGCCAATCAACTGAAGGCATTTCTTCAGGTGTGCAAAGTTAACTAGGGCAATGTATATTCTAATATGCCTTCAATTTTTTAAAATTGATTTCTTCATTTCAATTATCTAAGCTACATCAGTAAATGCTGGTCTTTTCTGTGGATAAGTAAGTACAAATAAACAGAGGGATTTTATTCAACGAAGACTGCTTAAAACCAAATATGATGCTGCTGTCCTTCCAAATGGATCTCACTTATAAATATATATGGTTTTTCTCATAACTCTCAAACTTTTTAGACAAAATTCGTACCATAAATTCTCAGTAAAATGAAAGATAGCACATGATGATTTATTATGTGTCCTTAGGCCAGTGTCTGTGTTATGTATTCTACAATGTTCTTAGCTTGAATAAAATACTTAAATTGAACATAGTATCTGAACTACTCATATAACCTTATCAACCCACCACAAAATACATAAATATGTTTCGAAAAGGAATTCTATTTCAAGTGTTTAATGTGGAAATTTTAAAACTAAGAGTGCCGAGCGATGAAGCTAAATGTTGGTTCAAACAGTACTTTTTATCACATTTCCCCTCCACCCTAAAACACGTCAGAGGACCCATTGTGTGATTTTCATAGTGTTAAGAGCTTAAAGGGTTTTAGTAATTTCAAGAATACATGTCTATAACCTCATTGCTGTACAGTTGTAAATTGCCAGCTTATGTATTAATTTAGTGTGTTAAATTCACACAAAAGCAGTGCATAGAGCCTAGAATTTAAAAGTTCCTTATTGGCATGTATAAAATCTCCAACATTGTTGAATAAACAAAGAGGATTTGAAGCACTTAATTAAATTGACTGTCAAGAGCTTTCTATGTTATAAGGTTGTCATTGTGTCTCTTTTACTTAAACAATATTGTAGCAGTAAGATCCAATGTGTCTGAAGCCTACTTCATCCTCTCCAACAAGTGAAGGCTATAAAGAAAGATGAAGGATGTATTTTATTGCTAAACCTTATGTGAGAACATCCTATTTAGAAAATACATGGATATTATAAAATACATATGCTTTGTAGCCAAGGCTGCTAGCTTGAATCTTCCCTGAACTGAAAAATAAAAGCCACATTTTAAATATTAGTTTATCAGCACACAATTGTGTCTTCATCAATTCCACAGCAGGTATAGCTGTCATCATTAGAAAGGTCCCAACAGTGGGGAAAGCGGTCCACCAGGTTTTCAGTAAAATTTATCCTCTATAAGGAAAATATGAATTGGAAAATAGTCCTCTTGCACAGTGTTTCCCCAGGAATTTTTCAGCATATTTATTTTGTAGAGACCTTCTCCCTTTTTTTGTAGGAACAGGCCGATAGATGTTCACTATGTGATATAACATCTTAAATTAGAGCAAGAAAGACCAACTCTAAAACTCCTATCTATTCCTGGGGATCCTCAGAAGCACTTTTAAATACATCTCAGTTTAATAGCCAATCACTCAAATGTGGGAAAAAAAGATAAAAGTGAGAAAAATATCTCCCACTTTAATCAACTCAGTATTAAAACTGGCAAGATTTCAGAGTCACTCAGCTTTATTTATAGGGCCTGAAGTATATAAACATGTGAAAAATAATGATAATTCCATCTTTTTACCCAAATCATGTATTTCATGCAGAGACCTTTATTAAGAGGAACTTTTAAAAAGGTTTTGATAGAAAATATATGCAGAAAGAGATCTATTCTCAAACATCAAGGCTTATACCACATTAGTAACACCATGCAGTGACAAAAATGTAACTTCTGAATGTGTCCTGCGATGCTGTCAAAGCATTCATTTTATTGGGGATACTTTTGTTATGTTATAAATGTTGTCTGATTATATTTATAGTTAGATATTAGATCCAGAGAGGAAATGTGGTCTTTGGAAACCAGGGTGTAAGGATCCAGGAGATAGTTAAGCAATGTACACAGTTCAGAAAAGTGAAACAAGAAAGCAAATTAAAGATCAGTAATCAGTGTTTTAAACATATGTCCATTATTAGAAGTAGCTACATAAAATACAGAAATACACTGAAAAGGATAATATTTAGAGTCACAAAAGTCAATTGGGAGCATCCAGGAATCTAGAATTAATACCTTGAGGGTACTACAGGCTCTTTGTAATTGATCTGAATCCCAAGGGAACCTCATGAGACCAGTTCACTGTCTGTGTGTCCTCTCTCCATATTATGACTTTGCCTCTTAGCTTTCTGGAAGACATTTGCCTTCTAGCCAGTCAAGAGGGGGGATGAACATAAGGAAATCATGAATACTAAGCCGAAAATGTGCATAATACTTTCCTCTGACTCGCATTGGCTAAAATCCAGCCGTGTGACCACTGAAAGGGGACCTGGGAAATGCTATCTAGCTTTGTGTTTTAAGTGAATAAAAGACTTGTCTGTTAGAATAACTTGTTCCACAGATTTATATTAGGAAGAACCGCTCATATTGCTCCCTACTCATGCCCAAACAGCATGTATATTTTTGCTTCTGGATAGATGTGATCCAATAAATGCTATTTAAAAATCAAACATTTACCTTAAAAGCAGTAATACTAGAATGACAGGAAAGCACAGGAAAATAAATCTTCCATGAAAGAAAGTGATAAGAAAAAAAGAGAAACATGGCTCACATAGAAGAGAAATACTTTGTAATACGAACCAGTGGAACTCTATTCCAAGAACAAGCCCTCCTAATTTCCCAGTTCATTCTCCTCTTATGGAAAAGCCCATATAGTAATGAAACACACACACCTAATAGACTTTTGTTTTGTGAGACAAGGTCTAACTGCACAAGCTTTTCTGGCCTGGCACTTACCATATAGACCAAGCTGGCCTTGAACACAGTGATCTCTAGCCTCTGCCTCCTGAGTTCTGGAATTACAGGCATATGACACCATGCCTTACTTCCATACCTTTCTAACACTATGGGCCAGAACCACACTATTTTATAATTAATAACATTTATACAGATATTATCAGGGAGAGTTGCAAATACAAATACTGAGATACTATTTTCAGTGATATGGAGGCTGACTATCTGTGGAAAGTGGGACAGAAGAAAATGGACATTAGTGTTTAGATGTCTCTGGTAAGGATAGCATGCAGTAATTACATTATATTAAACTATCACCTGTGTAATTATCTGGAGGTAGCATGTCCCATTGCTGTAAAATTGCACATAAAGCCAAAGAATTCACGACTGGAAAAGGATGGCTGTTGATAGTATATAGACTCTGTGTGCATATGTGTGTGTGTGTGTGTGTGTGTGTGTGTGTGTGTGTGTGTTGTCTGACTGTGTGCATGCATGTGCATGCGTCTGTGTAAGATATTATTACATAATTTTAGAGTATTAATCTCAGTTTTTCACTGTGGTCTTAAGGCACATACTGAAATTAAGGACTTGTTTTCAAAAGAATCTCTTATTTACTATGGCTGAAAAGTTGGCATTCAGTAGTTGAAAATTAAGCAGAAAATTTGGTCAAATACCTTGTAGAATTGAAATATCATTTAAAGTCACAGCCTAACATTTTCTCACATAAAAATGATGATACTAACCAATAAAATGAAGCATGCTAGCAATTAAAATAGCAATATTTGGGGGACATTTAACCCTCAAAGTAATTCTGAGGCCTCCAAGTAGGTCTCCTTACCAGGTGAGGCAGCCCCTCTTTTCCCTGCTCAGAGACATTCTGGCTTTAAGATCTTCTGTTAGCTTTTGTCCAAACAGGCAGTTTGCAAGTTTGTGTCAACTCTGGTAATAGCCACTTCTGCTACTGCTGGCATCTTTAAATCTCCAACTATTCACAGATCCCACCATGACCAATAGCCCAATACAATATCAGACCTAGCAGAAAAACAGCTTACAGGCTAAATTAATGACAAAAATTTCCTACTTTATGTCAATGACTTGGGAAAGACTAAGTATAAACTAGTATAATTTTAGGCTGGGCAAAAATTATCACATGTGGGTATAAGTGTATAATTATATATAAATTTAAACCTATATCATTACATATATTATAATGTAAACTATAAAAATAAAAGCATGATAGAGTATATGAGAATAGTAGCAATTGTTTCATTAGCTGGCAAGTTGGAATATGAGCTCCATGCTAAGTGAAGTTGTAATGACAAAAATTTCCTCAAATAATGTACAGCAATCAACTTGCACATATAGACAGTGGAAATTTGGGAGTTTTTTTTTAATCTTCTCCCTTTGTGTACCTTAGTCAGTCACTTAAGGACCTACCACAAGTTTGAGGAAGCCATTTGTCAAGGAGGTGAGTTTCTGTGACCAGATACTTGATATACTTTGGTTACCTGTGAAAGCAGGTTCAATAGAATGAATCCCATGACTTCAGAGGTGGATCAAAAGTCTAAGTTGGCAAATGTCAATTAGTGGCACTAAAATTTCTAAAGTCAAGTGAACATGATGACCAGCAAGAACAATAACTAACCAGTAATCCAGGACCTGGGCTACAGGCAATTGTTTATAGAGTGGCAATCTCTAAATTGCATGAACAATCTACTTGATCTATAATTAGAGTAAATTCTGGTTCTGGGAGGCTGGCATAGGACTTGAGCTACCATGATGTAGTCATAATCTCTACCTCAATTCCAAGACCCAACGGCTTTCAAAGACAGAGAAATTTCAGCAAAAGGGAAGCCAAGTATCCCTTAGGAAAGAACTATCAAAGACAAATAATATAAAAGAGGACATTCTTATGATGTTCTAGTTTGCTCTTCAGTCTGAGAAACACAGAGGTAGAATTGGAACCTGGGGCATAGTGGATCAATATACAAGACATACTAAGGTTAATAATCCAATAAGACCTTCCCAATATGGTTCCATAAAGTGTCCCAAGCATGATTTCTTTGGGGATGAAAAAGAACCACCTTGTCCACTTCAAATAAGCAGAGAAGTAAGGAAGTGATTTGTTTTCTCATGGTAACACTCCACATGTACCCAACTTGCCTTAAAATGAATTCCATCAGTTCTCATGTGTTTGGCATAACTTTAACCATGAATAATGTGCTGTTCACATGCTCTTATCAATTATTATAAGAGTTAACTATAGTAGTTCTTTCATAGTATAAAATGTAAAGATTTCTGGATAATGTTTTTAATAAAAACATGTTATAATACGCATTTATCATACTATATAAAATAATGTGTGTTTTCTTCACAGGTAACCTTTTATGTAAGTTGGTCTCCAAACAGCATAGACTAGACACTATAACTATACTGGACTTCCAGGTGTTTGTGGCTTTTGCTTCATGATGTTTTATGATGAACAAAGTCAGACTTGGTCAGAATGTATTGCAGCAGGCAATCCTCCCTTTTCGTTTGGCTGATTTATTATAAGCATAATTCGTTTGTTGAGCTCCTAGCTTGGAACACTGTTAGAAACTAACGGAGATGTAGATATGTACTAATTTCTTGGGAATTTTTAAAGCCTTCGTAAAACTTGTGGAAGTGAGAGGATAGTCATATGTCCAGTGAATTTTCTGGATATATGGTTTAGAATATGTTGGCATACTGGGAAATAAACAGAGCTCACAGCATGCGGTGCACTAACCAACTGTGGCAGTTTGAATTGTCTCCATCCCCCATAGGTATTTGAAAAATTGGTCCCTAGTGGGCCACACTCTTTGGGGAGGCTTAGGAGGTACAATGATGCTAGAGGAAGTGTTACTAGGACCAGCTTTGAGAATAAAATGCCTCTCTGACTTCCCATTTATTCTGTTTCCTGCTCCCACAGCCATGCCTGCTCCTTGATGCCATGCTCCACCTTCTTGCTTCACCATAAGTACAACAGTTCTTATATTTTTGGTTGTGAGACTCGCCTTTAATGGCTGAGTCATCTCTCCAGCCCTAAGTGCAACAATTCTTATGAGTTGCCTCAGTCATGGTGTTTTATCACAACAACAAAACAAACAACTAATAAACCAATGAAATGAGACATTTAACTTCTTTGGATTTGGGAGTAAGTTTGGAAGACTTTAAATTATCCTGCCTAATTTAACTCTGATTATCTTTTTTTTGTACTTTACTGGATAAAAGATGTGGGTGAGAGTCTTTGCCTGGTCTTGATATTGAGAGAAAAGCTTTTCGTCAATGGCTATATTAGCAATCAGTATGTCATATATGACCACTTTATTATACTGTGTATGTCCTTTCAATCTGATATGTTTAAGGTATTTTTATGAGAGTATATTGAATTTTCCCAGTGCTTTATGGCATTTTATTAAGATAACCACAGAGTTTTGTCCTTTGTTCTATTAATATAGGATATCACATTTGTTAGTATTCAGGCATCTGTACTGGCCTGCCTTTGAAATGTCTGACAGGATGTGGCCTCAGTTGCAGCCACTAAGAACAACACCTGTACCTATTCATTATGTTCCCTTTTAAAAGGACCCTGTCCACCTCCCATCCCTCTCTCTTTCTTTCTCTGCTCTCTGTCTGTCTGTCTGTCTGTCTGTCTCTCTCTGTCTCTTTCTCCCCTGCCCCTGTTACCCCTGTCCCTGGAGGACTATCTTCCCCCCTCCCCTTTCTCTTTTTATGAACTTTTTCCCTTAATAAAAACCCCTCCACTTGAACTTTGTCGCATGGGGTCTAAAATGACTTAAGCATTAGGTAAGCATCATAGACATGGGGTCTTGGATACCTGTAGCATTAGGTGGACATCACAGACATAGAGTATAAGATAATTTAAGCATTAGGTGGGTATCACAGATATAGAGTCTATATTCGTCTGACCTTTGCATGCCTACACACACACACACACACACACACACACACACACACACACACACACACCAAACAAATAAAGAAATGCAATTAGGAAAAACAACACTACCTCCCATGCATACTTTTCTCATTTTTCAGGCTCCAGAGGTAAGCAAGATTGGAATTTGAAGTGGATCATAGCTATTAGAAAACTAACTCTTATTCCCAACTTGGGGAATTTACTCAAAAACTTTAAGACTCAAGTACCTTATCTGCCATGTGGAGATGATATTTGCTCTGAGGATTAAAGCGAACCATCAGATAGCTCAACACAGTTCCTCCCTTAAATTCTGGCTTTCTCTGTTGTCATTCCTTCCTTCTCTCGGTGTGCCTCTCTGTTTCCCATCACTGGCTGCTACATGGCTATGGCTTTTCCTGATTGCAGCTGTTTTACCACAGGTTTCCTTATGTAAGTGTAGTGTGAGTTCTTATTGGTTTATAATAATAAAATCATAGAGTCGGATATTAGGGGGTGAAAGCTGAAAGGTCAGAGAGGCAGAGCAGCCAGCCACTACAGGTCTTACCTATATGAAATCCTCCAAATGAAAAGAGGCCTATTTCCTGTCTACTTCCACCTTGTATTCATCTCTCTACCCAGTCATACCACTGCCCGTCTGTACAGACATCCTGACCTCTATGGTTAACTAGTGGCTACCCCTGCCCTCTGGTCTTCAAGCAACCAAATTTGTTAGAGCACCAAAAAATCACATTTCCATTTTTTTTGTCTAAAATAAAAAAGAAAGCTATAAATAAAATAAGAAAGACTATATACAATAAGTACAATAACTATATAGGTAATAAACACATCAAGAATGTCTATTTCATTAATAATTGACAAATTCAGAGAAAATAATCCCATTATCTATGCTATCATGATGAGTCCAAAGTGTTGTAACTAATACATTCTCTATTCTAAATGTATTACCAAAACTACCTTTTATTGTCTTTCAACCTTATCCACTTTACACCTATTTAGTGAGATTCTATTTTGAGCCTGGTAAACAAGGAAAACTATAACTATACTATCTAGTTTTCAACACTCTTAGACACTTAAAAAGGAAATAATATTAACTGAGTAAGCAGGAAGTGCAAGCAAGTGACTTCCAAAAAATGTGAGAAATGACAGAAACAGATGGCTGCCTGGATAGTCACCCAAGGGTCTGCTGTAATGTTAGAGCATTCATCTTAGGTATACAGGACTAGCATAACTGACAGACTTTTCTATGAAGCAAGATATTCTGAACTGCTGTCCTATCTTGTCTTGGCAAAGCTTGGCAGTCATTTTCTTTTGTGTTTTGTTTGCCCAATTTGGACAGCATACTGTCAGCAGTCAAGGCAAGAGCACTTTCTTGCCCAGAGGCTAACTTTTGTCCCAAATAAAGAAAATTCCATGTGGAGATTCTTTGATGCCTATCATCTTCTCCAATATAGATTGGTGCTGCCAGGAATACACATCACTCTCATAAAAAAACTATGTTATTAAAATTTCTTAAATGACATATTCTGCCGATTTCTGAGTGTTTGAAGATGACCTGTCTATTTAAAATATATCTTTATTTGACCTGGAAAACATGCCTCTTATGACTGTAAGTGAGATTGTAGTGACTAACTACTAACTTGCACTTCTTTATGTACTAATTAGTTGGTAATGATAACTTTTCAGGAATAGAACTTTACATTACATTGTTAAATGAGCTGCATAGGTGCAATACTTTGAGCAAGATTAGAAATGTGTGTACAGTATATTCTAACAAAAATATTCTCAACTTTGTATCAGTATACAAAAATCCATCAATGTAAAAATATTTAAAACTAGAAGTTGCTGTTTTGGTTTAAAAGTAGATTAAATAATCTACCTTTTTAATCCTATTGCTATGTCCCTCCTTTTTCTGTTCAGAGTAGATTCAATAATCTACCCTTATATCCTATCATATCTATATCCTACTTTTTTTTCTTTTCAAAATAAGAACTCTGAATCTAATCTTCTTTGTTCAGCCTTTTTCCTGGCCATTACCAATAACAACTTATAACCCACTGGTTACTCTAAACGATAACAAATATCCATAACCCATTAGAATGACTAAAAACTACCCAGCCCACCTCGTGGGAATGTGAGCACCCATTGTGTTCTTAAGTTTACTTCTTGCTCTCTGAGGGTGACAGCATCCTTAGGGGATCCCAAAGAGAAGAATTGGGTTAATTGTCAGGTCCTGGGAGAGGTAACTGTATTTGTTTGTTGTCAGGTCTCTGTGTAATGGGAAAGTGCAGGGCTTGTCTCAAGTCCTTGTTATATAGTAGACTGTGAAGCTGGATCATCTCAGCTAACTACCTCAAAATTGTCTTGAGCAGTTTGTGGTGCAAACCCAATGTTTAGGTGATGCTTTTCAGCTAGTGTTTTTATCATAGTCCTGTTGGAATCATCGTTGTAGGGCCCCAACATCCTTTCATGAGACTTCAAAGGGTGCTGTTATATATGGTCATCATTCACTGCAGAAAACTTAAACATTTTGAATGTCATACACAGAAGTTTTCAAAGTGGTTAAAGGATCAATGTTTGTTATGTATATTCTGAGTGAAAAAACTTAATTCCTAGGTACCTGATAGACACCCAAGTCAAAAATCTTATGCAGGAAACTAGATGAAACCTTTTCCTAGAATTAATTAATACTACATATGAACACTAATATAACAAAAAGTTTAAAAATATATTTTTAATGTTACAAATTTTGAGATAATATTTATACTTTATGAAAAGCTTTAAAGTGTCAAAATTAAACCATAGGATTATGAGACTTGTGGCAGTACAAAAATCCCTTAATTTTTGTTTTTCTTCTATCCCATATCAGGTGGTTCTTCTGACATGAGACAGAGATTTTGGATTTTACTTTAACAGGCATGCTGAGGTTAGAGAAGGAGAGAGCCATATTCCAACTTCAAAGCCAGCTTTAATTTTTAGTTTGACTGAGACTACAAAAAGACCATTTGAATTATATGACTGTAGAAAAAAACAGAAACAAACATTTGGGAAGATTTATGAAATTGTGTCCTGTTGGAGATGTGATATACCAATAGGCCAATTTAGTCTTTTTCTTAGAACACTTTTTTTCTGGATGATTTGTCCATTTTCTTCAGATGTCTCATTTGCTAGTGGTCTTCAGTTTCTGCAGGTAGATGCCTTTTTTCTCCTGAAAAGATAAAAAGCTTTTCCCCAACCCTAATTTTGTGGAGGATCCCTTATGACAAGTAATGCCTGATCACAGGAAAATCATTCGTTAGTTTTAAAGTTAGTTTAGATTAAGCTGCCATGCTATTTGATGAACTATCTTCTTTTTCACTCAAGAAGTCTCTCTTGTTCAAATTGAACCTTTATCAATTTTTATGGTATCCATAGCTTTTCTTCTCCTGTGGAGACAAAAGCAAAACCCCTGCCCCAATGTAACACATGCCCTGACTTCCATTAAGAGGTCAACACATCTTTAAAGTACACAGGCTGATTTAACTCAATAGGTTTTTCTTATTACCCAGTGTCTCTCTGCAGCTCTCATTCCTTTGTCCTTAGGATTTAGAAAATTCAAGCTTAATAAAACATTATGCAATCTATTTCTGGGGGTCTTTATTACCTCTATCTGTTTATTTGCCATATCCTTTAGAGTTCAATTTGATCTCTCTATAACTGCTTGACTAAATGAATGTCTGGTATACCTGTAATATGCTTTATATTGTAATAAGCAAAAACCAGTTTCATTTTACTAGAGACATATATTGGAGCATTGTCAGTCTTAATTTGTACAGGTATTCCGATGATGGCCACAACTTCTATCAAATGTTAGAATGTTGCAGAATCAACATTTTCAGAACTAGAAGCAGTTTCCCATTGAAATCCTGAATAGGTATCAATGGTATGGTGTACATATTTTAATTTTCTAAATTCTACAAAATGAAATACGTCCATCTGCCAGATTTCATTCCTTTAAGTACCATTTGTGTTATGTACTGCTGGTAGTGGAATTTGGTTGTATAAAGAACTAGGACATTTCCTTATACTTTCCTTGGCCAAGTGACAAAAAATATCTTTTCTTCAAACCTTTGCTGTTGACATGATTCTTTTTATGAAATTCTGAGGCCTTCAGCACATTTCCTATCAATGAATCAATGTCTTCATTACCTTTTACTAGAGGGCCTGGCAGACACATATGGTATGGGTCTGATATGTGTTTTATATATATGGGATTTTTCCTATTCCTGATTATTTCTTGTAAGTTAATAAATAATAAAATCAATTCTATATCATCTGGTATCAGTTCAGCAGTTTCAATATGCAAAACAACTTTCTCCATATTGTGAATCAATAACTAGATTGAAAGGTTCTGTAAAATCCATTAATAATATGAGAATCGCATATAATTCTGACTTTTGGGCAGAATCATAAGGGATTTGAACTACTTAAAATTTCTGAGTTGTAACCTGACTTTCCTGATTTATTTGCATCAGTATAGATGTAGGGGCTACTGATATTGGTATTCCCTGTACAATGTGAGGAAGAATCCACTTAGTTCGCTTTATAAGTTGATTTCTCTTGCTTTTGGGATGCTTATTGTTAATCTCTCCCAAAAATTACTGCAAGCCCTTTGCCAAAGTTCACTTTCCTCGTCAATTTCATCATTATTAAAGGTGCTACAATCTGTATGGTCCATTCCTGCTAATTGATGAAGTCTCAGTTTTCCTTTAGAACCAACTCATATTTTTCACATAAGTTTTTAATTTTTTATTCTGTTTATGTAGTAAAAAGATCCATTCTAAGATAATGTTTTCCTTCTGCATTAATATTCCTGTAGGAGAATTCTTAGAAGGTAAAAATAAGCAGAATGTAATCAAGCTCTGGATCCAAAAAAATCCACATGTGTATGCTATAATTTCTTTTCCACCAAAGCTAGTTCTCTCTCACCATCAGCTGATAATTCTCTTGGACTATTTAAATCTTTGTCACATTCTAAGGTTTTGAACAAATTACTCAGTTCACTTTTTTAATCCAATACTGGACCATAGATAGGAAATGTCTCCTAGCAATCTTTGAAAAGCATTGTTAGCAATTGATCTCTCCTAATTTGCATCTTTTGGGGTCTAATTTTCTGTAGACCTATTTTATATCATAAATAATTAATAAAATCTTCTCTTCATGTTTTTTTCAGGAGAAATTTGTAATCCCTAACAAAATGAACTTTTTTGCACTTCTTCAAACATTCTCCCTAAAGTATCAGTATTTGAATCAGATAGTAAAATGTTGTCCATATAATGGCAAAATATAGATTGAGTAAATTGCTTATGCATCATTTACAATGACTGTCATAAAAAATATTGGGACACAGGGTAGGGCTATTTAACATTCCCTGTAGGAGAACCTTCCATTGATCTCTCTTCACAGGCTGAAAATTATTATAAGTAGGCACCCTGAAGGCAAGTTTTTCTCTGTCTTTTTCTTGTAAAGGCATAGTTTAGAAACAATCTTTTAAATCAATAACTATAAGAGGCTATTCTTTCAGTAATAGAGAAGGCAAAGGAATTCCAGACTGTAAAGAGCTTATTGGCTCAATTGCCTTAGCTCTTAGACTGTTACCATTTCTATTTTCCAGAATTCTTTTTAATAAGGTCTGGTTGATTCTTCAATATGATGAGGATTTAGTTGCTCCTGTACCAGCTGTTCTAAAGCCTACAGTCTCTTGTTGTTAAATGCCAGGTTTGTGCATCAACCATTTTAAGGGTAGGACTGTTGGTGCCTTTGGAAGCTCAGCAGTTGTTGTGCCCTGTTCTCTTATACAACCTGAATGGTTGGTGGCTGTTCTTTTTTATACCTTCTAATATTTTTCCCAGAAGCGTGTTAATTTATAGTTTGTCTCTAAGATTAGAAGAATGTTAATCTGAGTCATTGCTGTAACAAGTTACTTCCCCATAAATTCATTGCTATGTTAGCCACATATAGCTTTAATTTTCCTCTCTGTCCTTCTAGCCCATCTTGCACTCTGAAATACCATTCCAATCCCTAAAAGCTGAGCATTTACCTCCTGAAGAGGCCAATTTGAATGTTAAGAGTTAATCTGTGCCAGTGACTGCAAAGCTAAAGGCAAGCAGCTTTTTCATGGACTTGTACCCTACATTGGGTGCCAGATATAGCACAAATTCTAATTAGCCTTAAAAATAAAATCCTGGAGTCAGATGTTAGAGGATGGAAGCTGAAAGATCAGAGAGGTAGAGAAGCCAGCCACTAGAGGTCTTACTTCTACAAAATCCTCAGGCCAAAAAGAGGATGATCTCCTGTCTCCTTCCAACTTTTATTTATCTCTCCACCCAGTCATATCACTTCCTGTCTGTCTGTACACATATCCTGATCTCTATGGCTATCTATTGGCTAGCTCTGCCCTCTGATCCTCAGGCAAGATTTATTTGTTAGAGCACTAACAAAATATCACCAAACCTGTGCATGTGTGTGTGCACGTGTGCACACACACACACACACACACACACACACACACACACGTGCCAGCCCTAGGTCTAAACTGCTATTATTACTCTGCTAATAAATAAAATAAACTCTGACCAGTAAGTCAATATAAAACTTGGGTGTATGGAAAAATAGAATTTGTGGTAAAATCCTTCTCCTGTCATTTACTCCCCTGCATTTACATGGTTGGGTTATTTCTTATATTTGTAACCAATTGCTATGGCCAGGAATTGAAATTTTTAATTTTCTTCTTCCCAAGGTATATACCTTACCATTGAAGACCCAACCAGAGATGCCCAAAGCCAATTGCCACAGCAATGAATATAAATAGGATGGATTCTTTCTATCTGTATCTTCCACTACTAACTTCTATTTAATGGCCATGTGGTACTGTCGCGTCTGCTTCTCGGCCTGTGTCCGAGAACGTGCGGAGGGTGTCGGGGATTGACAACACAGAGACTCGTTCAACGATATAAAGAAAACTTTTAACAGGCTCCAAAAAGGTTCAAGAAAACCTCCTAAGAAAAGCTCCCACCAGAGAAGCTTCTGCTCTCTCCTCTACCCTGGCTGGTTCTGCTCTGACCCCAGAGGTGGATGTGTGTGGGTTTTTGAAGGTGCGGTTAGTCTTTGGACAAGGTCGAGGTCAGGGCGGTTTCCGTGGGAAAGCCTTTTCCAGGAACTTATTGTATCGTTTTTAGTAAACATGTTTTTACTAAACATTGTCTACAGCTGCCTACTCCCAGGCAGAAGGGGAAGTGGGTCTCTGCTCAAGGTCTGGTGTTCCCACAATTCACCCCTTTTTATTTTCAAATGAGGCACTCCTGGCTTAGGTCAAGTAGGGTCACCCTCCCTTTCCCGTCTTTGGGGGACCTTGAACCCCTGTCTTAGGTGGGAGGGGTCTTCCCCACAGGTTGCCTGTCGTCGGAGACACCCCAATCTTAAATCATCTGTAACCAACCTTCATGGCTATCGGGATTGCCATGGGCTAAGCTAAGCAATACTTGGTTACGGATCTCTTGCCTCTGGAACAAGGCACGTTTGAGCTCGGCATAAAGCCAGAATGCCTACTGCCACTGCCACCATTTCCAGGACCCCCATTGACATAGCGCCTCTCCATCACCATACCCATCACCAGATCTGGGCCATAACATTCTACCAGCCTTCATCTGTTACAAGGGTAACCTGCACGTGATTTACATTCTGTTACAAGGGTAACCCGCATGTGATTTACATTTACAATTTGATAAAGTTTACAATCGTTTCAAGATCTGCTCAGGAAAGCATTTAGAAAGTGCACTTGCACAGATACATTAGGTACAATCATTGATGTTACACATGTAGCATTACGAAAAATATGAACAATAGTCGCATTAGGACAAGTTGCATTTCTCCAGAAAAATACACTGGCCTAGTCGTGATTCCAGAAACAGGAACCACTAAGTCTGATATTTCAAGTGACCATGTCCTGTTCAAATCTTGAAAAGAGGCTTTTGCCACTCATAGTCCATACCAATGTCCAAATGCTTTCAATGGGTCCTTTTTTCTCTGTTGGCTTCACGATGAAAATTCATGGGTCTGGAAGGTTGATGCAGCAGGTCTGTTGAGAAACTGGAAATCTCGAACCGACTGTTTTCTTTCTTTCTTGGGCTGTAGATTCGATGACATCAAGGGTCAGGAACACTGATTTAGGAGATCTCACTCAAACTGGCTTAGGTAGGCTCCCATGGTCTCAGGTCCAGTTTTTCTCTGCTCCATGTATCTCACTAAATGGTCTGACAGCTGCCGAAGCTTTATTCTTTTCCTGCAAGAAAACACAAACATGCCCTCGACCCCAAATTAGGGTCTTCTCCACTGTCTAGTGCATGGATGTCTCCATTTGACCTGAGCAATGGTTGCTCAAGTTCCATCATGCCAGAATCTGTCTGAAGCTCACTGGCATTCACATTATAAAATTTTTAAATGAGGAGTGTATTATTTGATGAGTCATGTGGGGACTGGGGGCATTATGGTACTTTTTCTTACAGTATTTTAAGTATAACTATTTACATATATAATCCAAAATGTCTGCTGTCTAAGTCTTCCCAAGTCTTTCTGCCTTAGGGGAATTTAATACTTTCATAATTAAATGAAATGAATTAAGTCTACATCCCACACACTAAGGAAGTCCAGAGCTCTCACATTCTTGTGAGTAGCTGGATGTTCTGTAACATCTCTTATTCCAAACTTAAGTATTCACTCACTGTTCTGCAGCAGCATTCTTCCTGCTACAGCATTTGGGTCCAGTTCTCCTCAAGGTAGAACAATTTTTGGCATGGAGAGGCTGAGTTGCTTTCCTTAAGAGTATATTCAATTGTAGGCTGCCATGCTCCAGAAAATACAACCTCTATCCAAGTTCAAGCAAGGAGCCCTAATTAAACTCAGTGGGTCACAAAGCAAGCAAAACAAAAGACATGAAAATAAGGGGGATTTGATGACTAGAAGCAGTTCAGTGAGGAGGAAAGGGTAAAGTATAAGAGAGGGTAAAAAGAAAAAAAATGACCAAAATATGCTATATTCATGTATGAAGTAGAATAGGAATTAGTACTGAAAGGCACAGGTATTTGAGAACTACTCTCCTTATAGGTGCCATGGTTTTAGAGCAAAGCTAATTCCCTGATGAGCTGCTTCTCCCCAAAATGCTGCTCCAAACCTTGTTTTCCTGTCAATATATTGTCTCTGGGTAACCCTTTCTACAACACATTAGAAAATTCACAAAACTCTAAGAAAGACATCTTTAAATCCCCTTCCATTTAACAGAGTATGCCTCATTCATTCAATAAGATAAATCTGATAGAATTGGCAACGTGTTCAATATTTAGTTTTCTTAGGCTGAATTTCATTCCTTGGGTAAAATAGTCAAGCTAAGGAGGAAATGAAAATATATTCAAACAAATTTGTAAATGACTCTTAAAATTTTTCACGATTTACAGTGTAAATTGACAATATAAAACCCCAGGTATACTCTATAATATCATTGTCCTAGACTCCCAGAAAATCTTGATTGATCTTTCCTGTTCATTTGACACATAGTCTACATTTGACAACAGGGACTGAGAATCTCAAGTGTTTCCCAACATACAGACCTATCCCTATTAATTCCATAGCTAGCATTCTATACTCATTTTTTTCTGAACCACAGAATATCATGATCAGGTTCACAAAAGTAATACTCTTTAAGAGAATGTGAGGTTCCTTGAAGGGAAGATGTTCAATCACTATTCATGTATGTAAGAAATAGAGTTGGCTTACACACAATAGCTGTATGATTCCTGGTATATTAGCTCACCTCAGTAGACACAGTAAATCCAGTGAACCTGACAAGCCTTCCTGTGGATTCAATCTCTACTGTGGTTTCTCACTCCCCCCCCCCGGTTTTGGCAGTGCCCAGTTTTCCATATAAGCTTCTACCGTGTCCTCCCTTGATGCTGTATTTTCTGAAAGTCACAGTCCCTTTTCTCTTCCTTTTTGTCCCCTTGAGCCCTTAGGCTAGACACAGGCTGGCATCACAGGCTCTAAAGTAAAATTCAAACTACTTCCAGATGTCCTTTCTAAAAGCTGCAAGTTAAAGAAAAAAAGACAGTCAAGGCCAGATTCAGACTAAATATGATGGGATGTGTACCAAAAAGTCCACTTACTGCTAATCAATAAATGTTTTGCTTCATGTTTAAGGCTCTTTTAAGAGAACAGAAAATGCATGGTTTTACTCTTTATATTGTTATTACATTTACATACCATAATTAATGTGCAATTGTTCTTATACTTACCTGATTGTTATCTTTCTTGTATTTTTAAGGGGAAAAAACTATCAAGGTACACTACCATTCTATGAATTGGTCAATAGGTCAGACCTTAGAGAAACATGGCTGTATGGTTAGAGATCTCTGGAGACAAACCAGTACTGAGACACTTTCTAGGACGTAGAAAGTCAGGTGTCTGATTTAAATACAGCTTTACTGTCACTAACTTTCAGGGGCCACAATTTTCTTACAGTTTAAATTTGGAAGAATAGTACCTACTTCATGTTCTAATAGATGGAAAGGAATTAGCAGAGTGCCTTGGACATAGTAAGTCATCTCTAATTGATTACCATTGTTAAGTCTCTTAACTAGGCTAGAATGACTGGCTAGGCTCAAATCTTTTGTTTAAGCTGAAGGCATTTACACTAAACAGCTTACAGCTCTTTAATCCAGGAAACAAAAATCACTTTTGTTTTTCTCAGCCTTTATTCACTTATTTCCCAAAATTATGGTTAGAACCTAAGTGCAATGCACTGAAAGAAATGCCAGAAACATGGTACCAAATAAGAAAGACAGAGACCTGGGAAGTCTTAATCCTAAAGAGAGGAGAAAATAAACTAATGAACAATAATGATGAGAATGATTTCAGATAGTAACAGCACTACAGAAAACAAAATTAGTAGCTTAGCAGGAGAACATGGAAGGGAGATCCTTGCAGAGAGAGTATACTCTAGAAGTGAGACTCCAGATAAGACCTGAACAAGAAGATTGTTCAAAAACCACCTGAGCACCCTCCATAGGTGTCCAAGTCACAAAAATGGAGTAGTGTTACTGGGGTTTTGGAAACAAAGTGTCACAGGCAACCTCAGAGGCACAGGCTGTGTCAGCAATATGGAGCTTGGTGTCTTTCTTGATCAAGTTCAGACTTCACTCTGAATGAGATGGGGAGCTTTGGCAAGGCTAGAGGGAGTGAGAATGCAGTATGACTTGTAAGTCTAAGTCATCACCCCGGTGGCCAAGCCGAGAATGGATTCTAGGAGAGAAAGCAGGCTGTGAAATAGCTGCTGCAAGGCCACTCACTGCACGGCAGGCAGGAAATGATTCTCACAGAATGTGGAGTGGGGATGGGTAGGAAGGAGGGGAAGGCTGTGGGAACAAGAGGAGGGTCAGGAACTGCTTGGTCTTAGTGTGAGAAGCCAAATGGCAGCTTATTTGCTGAGTCCAGAGATTATGCGTGGAAAGATAGAAGTTCAGAGAAGAAAATTGAATGGCATTGTATGGCTCTTTTAATCTGACCACTTGCATAATTAAAAGACAAATTTTTATAAGTTTGAAATAAATGAAGAAAATTCAATTTTCAGACTTCTGCAGTGTTTGCACAGGAAAGAGGAATGGTAATCAATTAACGAAAAATCAAGATCCCTCACTGTCATACACCAGTTTGTGCTCTATTTGCATATAAATCAATACTTAACTTTTTGGCTAAAATCTTTGGTATTATATTAAGATTATAAATCTTCCTATTAAAGTTCAAGGAATTGCAGAAAGGCTATATTGTGTAGGGACAGACACATTATGATAAAGGCAATATAAATAGCAAACATGACAGTAATCAAAATTCAGGACGGTGTTCATGTTTAAGGGCAAGAACCAAAGAGCTTCAAATGTATTAGTAAAATCTTTTATATAAATGACCTAAAGGGTAAAGTACTTACTGTTCTTTAAGTTTCATGCATATGAAAACACCTATGACAGATACCAAAATAAAAAGAGCATGATGTTCATTATTCTGTTATGTAAGAACAACAAGTGGTTTCTAATAACATTTGTCCTCCACTAGATCATGACCTCTACAAGGGCAGAGCCTGTTTTGGCCTATTTGGGCTCTCAGATCCTCCCCACATTCATTCTTTAACATAATGATCCAACAGCCTGTCATCTCATATACCAACAACAAACAATATGGTCCAGGCATACAGTCAACTTGAGTCAGGTGGGACAAAAAGGCAAAACACCTGTAACCTGAAGAGAGACTGCTGCCTCCTCTCTCCCTTATCTTTATCTTATCTATCCTCATCTTTCCTCAGAAAGTGCTGGGGATCATGAGTTTGACAGAACCCCAAGCCATGCCTACTTAGCTTTCTTTGTACCAAACACACAGTATAATAGAAAGGGACATGGAAAAGACTTACTTGGGCTAATTGTGCTGACAATGGCAGCAGCCAAAATGTGCACTTGTCGTAAACTAACATATCTAGAGCAGATTTGTGCAATAGTTTAACCAATCCTTAAGCGTTAAACAGCTCTCATTTCAAAAGGTTCATTTTTCCTATTTCCAGTTTTTGACAAAGTGTAACCACCTATATTCTAATCTTTATTCTAAGAATATGAATACATTTCCTTGTGAAAGACTAAGGAACAATTTGAGGATAGTGCAAACTTCCTATTTGCTTTTACACTGCCATCTCCAGGAAAGAATTGTGATCAATGCAAAGAGACATACTCCAGTGAAGTGAACCCCACAGGCACTATGTACCCACATGCTCCTCAAACAATCCCCTGCCACATCATTTCTCCAGCCTGTATTAGAAGCTGCAATTGTTTTAGAATTTTCTGTCTTATTTCAGATAACCTGAAGCCCATTACGCTATGATAACTCTTAAGGCATTGCCCTTCCAAGATCTACTTAAATGACCAAACCTTTAGTTTGCATGTTTATTACAGAATTTACATAGTTCCTCACCATGAAATGTGTGTGGGAAAGTGGGTTTCAATCCTTTTATGTGTCACTGATAGTTTTATTCATGTGGTTCTACTGCATAAGGCCTACCACATCTATGTCATGCAGTTATCAACTAGATGACTTATATTTGAAATGCAAATCCACAGTCCTTTTAGATTGAGTTTCTAAACTCAAAGATATCTAGGATCGTGGAGCAATTCGGAAAAGTCTACTCACATCCCCTAACCATAAAGTGTATTTTATTTTGATACATTGAACAGGAAGGCTTTTGCAGGCAAGAAAAAATCCTGGGTCATTTCTTTCACAAAATTTGTCATTTCCATCTTATCTGGACATTTACTTTTTACATTCATTATTTTGTCTATTTTTATAGATCCTGATTGTACCGGACAAAACCAGAGAGGGGGGAGACAGAGAGACAGAGAGAGAGAAAGAGAGAGAGAGAGAGATTCCTTTATGAAATAAATAATCCATGCTATAGAGCACATATGCATCTTATCTGGCTAGAGTTATAAGTACAACCTGCAGTCATCCTAAAAGAAGAATGTCAATGGTACCTAAAAGCTGGAAGCTTCCAGTATAGAAGAAGAGGAAATGGAAAGGAAAAAGAACAGGGAAGAAAATTCTGGTTTTGCTGATAAAAACATAAAAGAGTAATTGAAAAGAAACATTAATAAAGTAGAAAAGCATGATGTTCATTTAGATTCCTCTGCGTGTTTGAAACCACATTTACAATTTGGTCATAGGTTTGTGCAAAATTAAAAAAAGAAGAAAGTATTATCAGCAAGGGTCTTGAAGAACACTGAATTCTGAATCCCTTGTGCCAAGCCAGCATCCTTGCAAGGCTGCCCCTCCTGGTCCACGACTCCTGTCCACTAGTGCCTGGACTTTTTCTAATAAACTACCTTAAACTACAGTCCTTAATTAACTGATGAGCAGATCAAATGCTGTCTCTGTCAGTTTCCTCACTATAATTCTGATCCCGGGATTAGGGAGGACATGTAGTAGTGTCCTCTGAACTTACTTGAAGATTTGGTGTCTTCTGAGAACCTCACACAGAGCTCAACATGGAAGTCAAATGTGAGCTTCTTCTCTTTTCCTTCCCAGCTCTGTGAGGACTAGAAGCCTCACTGTCTTGCACTAATAGTTCTTAATAAGCACCAAACTCAAGTAATCCATGATTAGTTTATTATTATACAAGCAGATACAAAGCAAGATTATGATTCTTTTTTTCTTAATGTGGGAGAATAGAACCATGTATCAAGCATATATTAAGTTGAGATAATGAGTTTCTATTTTCCAGTTTTTGGTAACAACAAGATCTAAGCTTCATAATCACAAAAAGGAGTAAGTTTTGAATGTCACATTTGTTTACTTATTGAACTGCTATGGACTCTGATGTGGCCAGACAAAGACAGACAAAGCAGGAAGCCTAGTTCCTTGTGGTCAGGCCCCTTACAAAAGAGGCAGGAATAGGAGCAAGGGTCACTGCTACCTTCCCTTCAAGGCAGGCAGGGGGCAGGAATACTAGAGAACATTGCAAAGTGGGCTGCAGTTATCAGCAGTGGCTGTGAAGGAAACAAGGGTCTCTTAGTTTGCTTTCTATTGCTAAGACAACTAACAAGAGCAGAAGAAGCCTGGGGATTGTAGCATTTGTTTCATCTTAAGATTTGACAGTCAGTCATCAAGGGAAGTCAAGGCAGGAGTTTGCAGTAGAAAACACAGAGCATAGTGTTTTCTGGCCTGCTGCCAGGCTCAGAGAGGCTACTGTTCACATATAATCCAGGCCCACCTGCCTAGGCAGGATATCACCTACATTACACAGCAACTGACAAAATGCTCACAGACACTCCTGCAGGCCAATCTGATGTAGTCATTTCCAACTGAGTTTCCCACTTCTCAGAGGTGTCACACTGACAGCCATGATCAGGCATCAAGGACGGTCTGAATATTATTGGCTCTTGTGGGAGCCTCGGTGTACTTTTAGAGACTCGAGTCTCATTATCCTTATGGCAACTCTAGGATGGCAATGCCAAATACACAGGATTGGCTGATATAATATCTGATGATCACAGTACAGTGTCTGGCTTAGCTAAGTTACGACAGGGTGTGTTCTTTCAGAATGAGCCCTGGGAGCAGACAGGATGGCGACCACCTGTTAGGTGCCGATGGCTACCGTCTCTTTCCCCTTCAAACACTGTGCTTGAACATTGCCACAAGCTGGATCTATCTTCATACACTCAAGTCTGAAGGCTTCACTGCCTGGGGTTGATGTGGACATTTCAAAGATCATAAAACTCTCTCAGGAGAATTGAAGAGTTAGACAAGTTCTGCCCAGGGAAGTTCTCACAAGAGACCATTGTAAAACGTCCTCATTCCTCTTAACTTAACTTGAAAAATGTTCCCACTGAATCCCAATGGGAGTTTTATGTGAGAAAAGGATAGAATTAGGTCTTGTGTATTTTTAAAAGGGTCATACAAAAAGGCAATGTCTAAATGTTTTACAGATGGCAGTAGAAGGACTGATGCAGTTGGCCAAAACTAACCTTTTATGCTTCCCTAAAGCAAATGTTTACTGAGAGAAACTCTACTATACTACCAATGGAAAAGAAAACCCCGAGTGCTTACATTGGATTACCCAGCACACAGCCACTGCCAAATACACTTATAAAAATCAATAAGAATATTTTCCATGGTACCTGTTTTCAACCTTCCCCCAAGATTTTGCTCTGTAGTTGCTTTTTCTCAAAAACAAGCACATTTTCTCAGGAAAAAATGATGTTTCTATGAGAGTGGTCTTGTGGAACCCTGTGCACTTGGGACCATCACTGTTTTGGGGCCCCATCTCTGCTACCACCAATGATGCCAGAAAAGGATGTGCAAGAGAGACTGAGCCTAGCCTTCTGGGTTCCGAACTGATGTGAACTTCTTCCAAAATGGAATGCCTTCCCACTTTCTTTTAGAGAGGGACATGTGTGCCAGGAATTTCTATGCTGTTTTGGAGCATTAAAACTCTTTAAAAACTCAAAATTTTGATGAGCTCTGTAAAAGAAAAGATATTCAAAACATAGAAATCCATCAAACCTGAATGGTCAAAGCTAAAGAGTGATCACAGCATGTAAAGAATTTGATAAACTTGAAGATTTTGCTGGGAAAATTGAAGGGTGGGATTTGGTAGTGTTCAGGATGCCAGTCCTTCGGAACGTCCTTGTCTCCCTAGTATACAGAGCTTTCCAGGTCCATTTTGACATGTAGATTTTAAAAATATAATTCGCTCCACAGTTTGTAGCTGGAAATCTAGGACCTCCCATTCTTTCAGTCCAGGGAAGAGCAAAGTAACAGCTATATACACAACGAATTTCTTACTGAGTTTCTAGTTGAATATTTTAATTAAAAGATTGTAAGGATTTATATATTTTTAGAGAATAAGATCTTGCTGATTCAGCCTCCTACTACTTTGACTTCAAGACAATGTGTTCAGTAATCTGAAACTACAAGACAAATAAAGACTTGCTCACCAAAAAAAAAAGAAAGATCAATATGAGGCAAAATTCAAAATTGACTAATAGTTTTAAAATTTACAAAAGAGTTTGTATCTGTAAAAGGATGTGAGGGCAGGTGTCAGAATCTCACCATCCCTAGAGAGTGGGTTAGGTGGTCATACAGGCATTTATCAAATCTCATTAAATTACACAATTAGAGTCTGTAAAATGTTTAGTTTATTGAAAATAAACTTTATCCTTTACAATATAAAAATACTTTTAATTGACAAATGGCATATATATGTATATATGTGTGTGAACAGTGATATTTCATGTATATTTTGTAATGATTAGATCAAGATAATTGAAGTCTCATCTTGACAGGTCACTTTTTTATTAAAAACATTTAAAATAGTCTTTGTTAGCTATTTGAAATAATTCATTGCTAAATATCTTGATCCTTCCATATTATAGTACATCAGAATGTACTCCCAGCTAACACCCCACATTCACCAGCCTCTTCCTTTTCCCCAACACTTCCTAAGTATTTCTTCCACTTTGCTGATTACTTCCTTTGCTGTGATGAGGCATTTTAGCTTGAGGGAGACAATTTTCTCTTGTGTTGTCTGTGTTTCGGGGGTCATATAAAGAATATTTGCCCTGAACAGTGTCTTGAAGAATTTCAGCTGTTTTCTTTTCTTTTTTTTACACACACACAATAACTTTATTCATATATATATATGTATATATAAACAGAACAAAAATTATATATATTAGAGATATATATGTGTACACACACACTAGATACAACTGTTTATACATATATAAACAAAACAAGTGTTTCATATGGATTAGAGATGATATATATATATGTATACACACACACACACACACACACATATATATATATATATATATATATATATGAACAACAACCTGCTCCGACCATACAATGTTCCTTTGTGTATGTTTTGAAGGCTAACCACTTGGTTTTGGATAGCTAATTGCTGTGCTCTTCCCTAAGGAAGGCTATTTCTTCCACTCTCACAATTCCTTTGATGCCTGTAGTTCTTTGTGTAGGGTTGATCAGCTGTTTTCTTTTAGTAGCAAAATATTTTGGAGCCATACATAATGTTATTATTCAGGCATCTGTACTGGCCTGCCCTTGGTGTTCTGACAGGATATGCCCTCAGCTGCAGCCACTAAGAGCGTCGCCTGTGCCTATTCACTATGTATGTTCCCTTTTAAAGGGCCCTGCCCACCTCACATCTTCCTCTCCTCTATCTCTGTCTGTCTGTCTCTGTCTGTCTGTCTGCCTCTCTCTCTCTCTCTCTCTCTCTCTCTCTCTCTCTCTCTCTCTCTCTCTCTCTCTCTCTCTCCCCCTGATTCTCTACCCATCTGTCTGTCTCTCCTTCTCTTTGTCTTTCTCTCTGCCTTTCTCAACTGCTACTCCTGTCCCCAGAGGCTTGTCTCCCCTATCCCTCCATTGTCTCATTGATTTTCCCCCAATAAAAAACCCACCCACCCAAGATCTGTCACATGGCATCTTTCTATCAAGTACCACTTTTTAAAATACAACATATGTAATCCTTTGAGCCATTTTGATGCGAGTGTGGACAGAACATTCTTCTTTCTGCTGCATATGAATATGCAGGTTTTCTGGAACATTCTTTACTGTAAAGACATCTTTTCTACAGTATGCATTGTTAGCACCCATTTGAAAGAATGAGTTGTGAACCTATCTCCAGTTCTCCATTTTGTCCTATTCACTTACTCTCTATTTTGAGTGAGAATTGTGTTGTATGGGTTATTAATATTTTTCATATATTTTGATGCTAAACTATCACAGACCTTTTGTACATCCATATAAATTTCTGAAGATTTTTTAATTCTATTTAAAAAGTCATGATATCTTGAAAAAAACTTTATAAAATCCATAGATAGCTTTACATACTAGGGGCATTTAACAATATTAATTTTTTCAGCTCATGGATATAGGCTGTCTACTCATTTTCTTTTAACATCTTCAATTTTTTTACTGATGTATTATGATTTTATTGGATAGATAATTCACTTTCCTGGGTAGCTATTTCTAGACTTTGTAGTTGCATTTGTTGTAGATGGAATTGTTTATTTCTCAAATATTTCATTACTGAATTTCAAAAAGATACTATATTTTTTCTTTTGTTCTTTTACCCTTTGACTTTAACTGAATTCACTATTCTAGTAAATCTGATACTTTTTGGTAGAAGTCTTAGGTTTTTCTGTCTGTAGCATGTCATCTAGAAATATGGGTATCTAACTTTCTCTGTTGATATTTTCATATTCATTCTTTTTTCTCTTGTTATGGTGGCTAAGACATCCTAAATGCAAACAAACAAATTTGTCTTATTTATGATCTTAGAGAAAAACTTTCTCCATTCAATATGATATTCATTCTGGGTCTTTTATATGTTGGATTTATTGTATCAAGATGTATTTTTCTTCTTTTTTTGAGTGATAAAGTATTTTTATTTTTTTATTTTTGAACACTTTTTATTATGTATTTAAATTAGAAACAAGCTTGCTTCCCAAGTCAGTCCCAGCTCCCTCTCCTTCCCCTCCACACCTGCTCCCCCCACCAGCCACCCCATGGTAAGGCCCTCCATGGGGGATCTCTAGAGTCTGTCATTTAGTTCTGGGGAGGGCCCAGGCCCTCCCTGAGAGGCCAACATGGAACTGATCCAGACCCCCTGAATGTGGGTGTCAGTGAGGAGGCCTGGCCAATCAATGGGGCTTTGGGTAGTAGATCAGTATTTAACCCTGGCACACAAATGGATTTTGGGTGCCCATCCCACAATGAAAGATGCTCTCTCAATCAAGATATATTTCCCTATATCTAATTTTGTCTTGAATTTTATCTAATACATGTTCTGAATCATTTGAGAATATCATATTTTTGTTCTTCATTATGTTATTGTGATGTGTTAGAGCTGTTGATTTGAATATTTTGAATTCCTCTTATCAGGTATAAAGTTCTATAGTTTTCTTTGCTTTTATGTCCTTGTCTGGTTTGGGTGTGAAGATAATGCTGGCCTCAGAGAGTAAGTGAGAAAAGGTTCTCTCCTTTTTAACACTTGGAGAGAGTTTGAGTAGAAGTAAAATTCAGCAGTTAAGCTTGTTTCTATATTATTAAGCCTATGTTACTTCCTATTTGCCTGTTCAATTATCTGTGTTCTCATGTCCAATTTTGCTAGGTCATGTATATTTAAAAATGTATTCATGTTCTCTAGATTTAGATTCTCTGATTTTGTTATACTGAGTGCCTAATGTCCTTTGTGTTTCTGTAGCATCATGCTTACTGTCTCCATTTTCATCTCTGATTTGATTTATTTGAGTTCTCTCTCTCTCTCTCTTTCTCTTTCTCTCTCTCTCTTTCTCTCTCCTAGTCTGAATGAAAGTTGATCGGTTTTATTTATCATTTCAAAAAAGCATCATTTAACTGATGTTTGGTTTACTTTCAGTCTTCATCTGTGTTCTCATTTTTGTCATTTCTTCCCTTCTATTAATTTGGAGTCCAGTTTGTTCCTTCTTTTCTAATACTTTAAGTTATATAATTGGGTTTCCATTTAATTTCTTCACTGACCCAATTCAAGAGAATACTGATTTATTTTCATGTTTATTTTTACAACTGTAATATTAATCATGTTGTTGATAACTATTCTTATTCCATTTTTCTCAGAAAAATTAATACCATAATTTTTATTTATTTAATTTGCTAAGACTTGCTTTGTGAACTAACATGTAGTCTATCCTCAAGATTATATCATGTACTTACATGTTGGATGAAATGGTGTATAAATATCTGTTAAGTCTTTTAGTACGTATTGTAGCATCAATGTTTCTTTGTTAATTTTTTATGTCCAGTGTTTCATTATTAATTTGATGATTCTTTTTATGAAAGTGGGATGTTGAACTCCCTAGCTGTTGTTTTCTTAGAGACTGTCTTCCTGTTTAGGCTGATAATTTTTAAAATTGGTGTGATGTTCAGTAATACAGCACTTGATTATCATACAAGAAGCTGGGGTCCCCAGCGCTACAGCAAAGAAATAAGAAATTGACATTATCAATTACAGGCTTATAGTTTTAATGCATGGGCTCTCTAGGATTGAATGAATACTTATTTACTGCTAGTTTCTGCATCTTTTAAAACCAATACCTTTTTATTATATAATGACCTTCTTTATCTCCCCTTTTACATTTAGAGCATGTTTTGTCAAATACAATCATAACTACTTCTGCATACTTACTTAAGGTCCCTATTTTCATAATGCATCTCTTTCCACCCACTCTCTTCCAGTCCATGTGTGCCTTCAGCACTGAAGTGGCTTTCCCAATATCCTTGGTTCTAGATCTGGACTGCTCTTGCTTTGCAGCAGTTTTGTTTTTATTTTTAATACATTCAGCTGGCCTGGCTTTCAAATGAGCAAGTCAATCTGTTTCACTGTTGTTTTGCATACTTTTTGTTCTTTCTTTCTCTTCTCCTGTGGCTCGTCTTTGTGATTTGGTGGGTTATTTTTTTCTATTATAGGGTCTGTTTTTCTTCATTTTCCCTCTTACATATGTGTTCTATGTGAGTGCTGTAATTCTGTGTGTGCCCATCCTTGCAATTGCAGCACAGGGCCACCCCTTGAGCATCTCTCACAGGGCTAGTCTGGTGATGATACGTGTTCTGTTTTTGCTTGTGGGATACACTTCTTTAGTGTTTTCTCTCTTCCAAGGCTTTGAAATGCCACCCTATTCTCTGCTGACCTAAAAAAATGTCTGCTGATTTAGGATCAGTTTAACAGGGATTCCCCTGGAAGTGACGTAACACTTTTCCTTTGCTGTTTTCAAACTCTTCATTAGTCTCACATTTACAACAGTTTGACTGGAATTTACCAAGGAAAGCATCTTTTGGGGTCCAGTCTATTAAGAAGTCTTTTAAACTTCCTGGACCTGAATGTCCATGTCTTTCCCAAGGTTAAAATAACTTTTTGGTAATTATTTCACTAAATTGTTTATACCTTTTATTTTTCATTGACTCTTTTATTTATGTTTCTAGAAATTCCATACTGTGTTTGTTCACTTAATGATGTCATATAAGTCAGAAAAGGCAGGTTTGATCCTAAACAGGGCAATTTCACAAGCAGTTCTGATTATGGTACATATAGATGTAATATTGGGGCACACATTGGTTTCTGTGGATCATAGAAAGTTGGGGATGTCTGGAAGACATCGTATGATTATAGTGCAACATGTACAGTAGTGGGACTTGTGTCTGTCAGGTGTCTGGGACACATAGCTACACTATATATTGAGATAGGACATGTTAGTGCCTGAAGACAGCACTTGTGAGTTGGTAGGTCCTCTGAGACCAACCAGTTCAGACATCTTTTCAGCTTCTTCATACTTCAGGGTCAGGAGGACAAGGCAGAGTATCTGTTCCACAGAGCTCAACCACTCTTAGCTATGGGCTGTCCAACTATTTCTTGGTGTGCAGGGCCGCCCAATTGATTCTCAGGGGCTTCGGTGGACCATTTCACTCAATTCCTTTCCAGAGACATGGGCAGGAGAACGGGGACACTTGTCTCTTACTTTGGACCTCTGTGGGCCAGACTGATCAAGATGTGCTGGTTGACTTTGTTCCTAGGTAGGAACAGGCTGGCTTTGTTCCTAGGTAGGCGTAGGCAGGCAACACTACATGATTGTTTCTTAGGAGCCTCACCGGGCCAAGACCCTCACTCTCATTACTGCTTCCTGGGGCTGAGGATCTAGATGAACGTATTCTGAAATTTGTATGTGTATCATGTAGCTAAGTCAAAAGAAGTATGACTCCAGTTTTGTGTCTTCCCATGTCATTTAACTGGTCCCAACCACTCAATGAACATATTTAATTCTACCACTGTGCTTCACTTTCTGACTGGTCTATTTTCCAGAAGGCAAGAGCTTGTCTTATTTTTTTTAATTATTTAAATTGTTTGTAATACAGCACACAAATTGCCACTAAACATGGCAATGCAATGAGAAAGAACCTCTAGAAGGAACAGGTGGAATCGCTTCCCATTTTTTCTTATGACTTTGAGAATAAATCTCCCCCAAATGACACCTTTCTCCTTCAAACACTTCAGTTGTATATTTTATAACTTTTACATATGTCATTTTTACATGACAGTCACAGCTCCCACCTGGAGTTTTGCAACACTGTCCGCATGTTACTTTTTTTTTTAGAATGTGCATGTTTTATTCTGAATAATTTTGCATAATAAAAATGAAAGTACAAAATAATTAAGACACAAAATATTTTAACAAGCTGAAATAAATTATGAGAGAAAGGGGTAGAAATGTAATCTGCAACTATTTTTCTTATAAAAGTTTAAATATTCTAGTTTCACAGAGAGGGAGACCAAAAAATCAAAATCTGAATCCTAATATCAAGAGTGTAACAAAATCTACTGTTTTCTAGCATCAATTAATATTGATATTGAGAACATCCAGATATAAGAAGTGAAATGAAAAAAATAAAAACAAATCCTTGCAGTTAGAAGACAGTTCAATGGCTAAGAGCACTGGCTGCTTTTGTATAGACCTAGGTTTGATTCTCAGCACCCAATAGTGCTCTCAGCCATCTGGAACCCTCTGTGGGTGCCAGACAGGCACATGGTGCATGTACATACATGCAGACAAAACACCCATACACATAAAATAAATGGTTTTTTTAAACAAGTAACTTAAAGAACTTCAAGAATCCTGAGATTTCTACCTAGTTGCTTTAAAGTGAATAAAAATGTTTATTTGGTGAAAGTAGCTTAGAAGAGTCTCACTGGAAAAGTAGACATTGATTAAGAAATGAAAGTTAAAAAGGAGAGTTAGATTTATCAGTATCTACCAAGGTTGAAAAATTAATTGGTAGCTGTATCTAGCACTGAAGGTCTTCAGAAGTTTAGCTAAGTAAATCGAGCTGTTTCCCCAAACAGCCCCATCCAACCCCACTGATTCTTCACTTCCTGCCCCTTCTTTTCTCATTTCATTTCTTCCTAGGGGTGGGGAACAGGAGAAAGTTTGTTACATGACAACCAAGAGAAAAAAACAAAAGACACTGACAACCTGTGTGTATTCTGTTCACAGTCATTTTTCTTTTCAAAGATCATCTTAGTTTGCCTCTTATTGCTGTGATAAAGACCATGACCAAAGTCAACCTGGAGAGGAAGCATTTTACTATTTACAGGCCATTACCAGGAATGCCGCAGCAGGAACTCAAAGCAGCAACCTGAATGCAGAAACTGAAGCAGAGAACAGAAAGGAATGTTGCTTTACTCCCTTGTTCAGCCTATTTTCTTACATAACCCAGGAATGAGGGCCCAGGGATGCTACTGCCCAAAGTCGGTTGAGCCCTCCCACATCAATCATTATTGACAAAATGTCCCCACAAAATCGCCTACATGACAATCTGGTGAAATAATTTTCTCTTCCCCAACTACCCTGACTTGTGTTAGGTTGACAAAACACTGACAAGCTCAACGATGACACCTCCATAGGAAATAGGCATTAGTATAAACTTGATGATCTTGGAGTAATATACTATGGCTGGGAATAGAGTGGTTGGTCTAAAAGAGAAGATTTTGACAGAACTCTTTATATATTAAATGATTCATATACTCTTTCCTATTGATGGCTAACAATGATTGACATACTTAACATGAGGAACTTCTAATGAATGAATACTTTTGGCAGAAACATTCATGAGTGTCACTGTTGATGAATGCACTTCTCCAGCAACAATGGCCAAGGCCACCAAGCTTTGCTGTACTAACTCAGAAAGCATTTTCTCTATGTAGTTTGCTGGGGTTTGATTAAGTACTACTCTAAATGAAACAAGGAAATGAATAAGAAATAATGGCATCCATCAGATTATCACCAAGTCACAATCATGGGTCTGTTTGTGTGAGAGACAGAAGACAAAATGATGATCTGATGTCATTACAATTATAGCAAAACTGGGGCAAGAACTCAGCTAGTAACACACTTACTTTGCAAGCATGAGGACCTGTGATACTCCATGTAAATTCTACTTATGGTGGTACGCACTTATAATGCAAGTCCTATGAAGGCAGAGAATGTTGAACCCCTGAGCCACCCTAGCTACTCAGCAGAGCCTACTTGACAAGCTTCAGTCTTGTGAGAGACCCTTGGTCAAGGAAAATATGGGTGAAACATGAGGAATGTCATCTAAAGTCATCCTCCAGCCTCCATGTACACATGTACACATGTGGGCATCCACATTGCAACACACACATGCATACTCAAGCACACACATATATACACATACAGAGAAGTTACAACCCCTGTCTGTGAAGATGGTCAGTCCTAATTAATATAAAAAATAATATAAGTACACACTACCAAAGTAATACAACAAAGTCACGGTTGACTAGAGAAGTCAGTAGGAAGAAGGCACTGGTTTAATGAAATGACTCAGTCAAAGAACTCAAAAGGTCAAAGGTTTGTTAAGGCCACTTACCAAAATATTACAAAAACAAAAACAAAACTCATCCCAAGGCCTACCTCTGCAATGTTCATGACAGTCTCTTTAAAACTTCACAGTAATAAAACAGACTTAGAAAAGTCTACCTCTCACTTGATGACAAGAGAATGTGCTGGTTGAGAAGCAAAAGGTGGTAACTAAAACTACTTTGGAAATAAGTAACAGCCACAAATAATTTTGTGGAAATTCCTAATTTCACAGCCAGAGATTGGGGAAAAGACAAATGGACTAAAAAAGAAATGATGGAAACAACACCTTTCACAATAGCCTCAAAAATATAAGTATCTGGGGGTAACTCTAACTAAGCAAGTGAAAGACTTATATGATAAAAATTTCAAGTCTTTGAAGAAAGACATCGAAGAAGATATCAGAAGATGGAAAGATCTCCCGTGCTCATGGATCTGTACAATAGTAAAACTGGGTATCTTACCAAAAACAATCTGCAAATTCAAAGAATCCCCTTCATGATTCATTCCAATATGATTCTTCATAAAACTTTAAAGAAGAAACTTTGGTTTCATATGGAAACACACACACAAAGAATAGCTAAAACCATACTGAATAATAAAAGAACTACTGGCTCTATCACCATCTCCAATTTCAAGCTATAATAATACTAAAGGGTTATAATAATAAAAACCGCATCATACTGGCACAGAAACAGGCATGTTGATCAATGGAATTGAATTGAAGACCCAAACATAAATCCACCATCCTGTGCACTCCTGACATTTTTTTTTCATAAAGAAGCCAGAATACACACTGGCAAAAAAAGACAGCATTCTCAACAAATTGTGCTGGTCAAAGCAGAGAGTTGCATGTATAAGAATGCAAATAGATTCATACTTACCAACATGTACAAAACTCAAAACCAGATAAACTGAACCTATAAGAGTAGGGGAATAACCCTGAGCTCATTGGAATATGAAATGATTTTCTGAACAAACCACCAATAGCACAGGTATTAAGAACATTTAATGAGTGGGACTTCCCTTTGTATATGTATTATAACTTCCAGTTAGTGTTTTTATGGGATTCCTGAATTTAAAACAAGTGAGTCTCTGTTCCTTGTGCCTTCTCTTGGGCTTTTTTTTCTTCTGTTTATTTGTTTTGTCCAATTCTAATTTGTTAGTATTGTTTTTTTGGTTTTATTTATTTTTTTATTAATTTATTTTCTTATCCCGAAGAGGCTTGTTTGTTTGCTACTGAGAGACAGAAAGAGGGTGGATCTGAATCAGAGGGGACTTTGAAGGGAAGTAATTGGGATGGGTAGAGGGAAAAAAATCATAATCAGGATATATTATGGGAGAAAATCTATTTTCAAAAAAATAAAAGTAGGCATAATATATTCTAATAGTGGCTCATTCTGTTTAAGACCTCCAGAATCTATTTTACATCTAATATAAATATATAAACAGTTTTGATTTTAGAAATTAAATGTATTTTTTTAGAAGATGGTTTAATGTGCTGTCACCAGAGGTGGTGTTGATGTATATGATCATGCTGCCGCTGAGGACCAGGTAGAAGTCCATGGTATGAGATGTCACTGGCTGCTGTGAAAAGCAAGGTTTCTCTTGCAGTGTTTTTGATGATTGAAGACTCAGAACTGAGAATGAGAGACATTTAAGGCTTCCATGACAACCTTTTCCCCTCCCAAAGGAAACAGTGCAGACAGAAAGCTATTTAAGAGAGTCCTTAAAAATTGTGACAAAGATGCTGAAGTGCATCTCTTCACAGCTGAGGGCCTCTGGCAGGGGGCAGTAGGAAGGACTCAGTTTTCTTTAACGGGGTGGCCACTGGTAGTTTGACCATGCCTCAATAAGTATATGGGTAATATAAATTGTACTTGGTGAGTTTTGTTACTTGTTTTGGTTTTTGTTTGTGTTATTGTATTTTGTGGGAAGGTAGACCTGGACGAAAGGGAAATGAGTGTGACCAGGGTGCATTGTATGAAATTGCCAATTAATTAATAAAAAAATTATGTATGGCAGAGAAAATATGGTTTTAAAAAAGTTATTACTAAATAAAGTAAAAATTGTTTACTCTAAAATAAATAAATATATATATAATTAAATGAGATCACCAAATTGAAGAGCTTCTGCATGGCAAAGGACACCATCATTTGAACAAAGTGTCAGGCTACAGAAAGGGAAAATATTTTTACTCACTTCATATCTGATAAAGGGCTACTATCTGAAACATAGAAATAACTAAAAATAAATAAATAAACTGGACACCAAGAAAACAAATAAGACAATTTTTAAAATGGGGTATAGATCTAAACAGAGAATTTTCAAAAGAGAAAACCCAAATGACTGAGAAGCACATAAAGAAATTTTCAATGTCCTTAGTAATCAAAGAAATGAAAATCAAGATTACCATGAGATCTCACGCCAATCAGAATGGTCTAGATCAATAAAATAAAAATAGCTTTTGGAGGTGAGAATGTGGAGTAAGGAGAACACTTACATTGCTGCTTGGAGTGAAAACATGTACAGCCACTGTGGAAACCAGTGTGGTTGTTCCTCGGTAAGATGGGACTTGACCTACCTCAAGATTCAGTTATAGGACTCCTGGGCATATACCTAAGGGATTCCATTCAACTACAGAATATGTCTTCAACCATGTTCACTGTTTCTCTATTCATAATATCTGGAAATTGGAAACAACATAGATGTCCCTCAACAGAAGAGTGAATAAAGAAAATGTGCTACATTTATATAATGGGATATTATTCACCCATTAAAAAATAAAATTATGAAATATGCAGATAAATGGATGGAACTATGAAAAAAATCATCCTGAGTGAGAAACAGTTAAATAATGCAACTCATACCAGAAAGACAAATATTGTATGAGGTCACTTATATGTGAATATTAGCTGTTAAGTATTTGATAAGCAGAATACAATCCATATAACCACAGAATTTAGGAAGAAAGTAAGGGACTAATGGGGATGGATGGGTCTCCCTAGAAAGGGGGAATAAAACAGATAGTTATGCATGGGACTGATCTGGACCCCCCAAATGTGAGTGTCAGGGAGAAGGCCTGGGCAACCTATGGGGCCCTGAGCTGTGGATCAGTGTCTATCCCTGGAATACAAACAGTCATCGTGTGCCTATAGCACAAAGAGAGATGCTCTCTCAGCCTGGACTCTTAGGGGAGTGCCTGGACCCTACCCTGAGTGAAATGACAGACTCTAGATATCCCCTATGTGGAAGGATTTGGCAATAGGGTGGGAGGGTGGGGGGGAAAGGGAGTGCGGGAGGAGGGGAGGGAGAGGGAACTGGGATTGACATGTAAAACAAGCTAATTAAAATTAAAATAAAAAAATGATAAAAAACAGATAGTTATGGACAGGTGGGAGGACTAGAATTCGAGAATCAAACAGGAAGGATGAGGGAAGGGGGAGACAAGGGTTGGAAAATAGGGAGGGATAGCTAAAACTAAGGGCTACCACAGTAGAAGCTTCCATATATATATATAGTTTAAATTAAATGGCCAAATAATGGGAGACACAAAGCCCCAGCTGGCACCACCAAATGAATTTTCCAGTAACAGGGATCAGGCATGGGTTATAGTTCATCTAGTTGTTGGTCATAGGAATCCCATGGGAACCCTGAAATGGCACAAGTTGTTACGAAGGCTATAGGTGCCTCTCCACAAACTGATGGTAAAGCCTTATTGCTGAAGATGACAGCTACACAACTCATTGAACATGGAGAAGTCAAGCTGGTGCCTAATAGAGCCTTCACCCCTAGGAACTAGTGTGGTGCTGACAGGTACTCTGCATGTGAGCAATGAAGAAAGGTAAACACCAATCAGGCCTCAAACCCTTTGGTCTACAAGAGTGACCAGCCTGCAAGATATGATGGGGGCAGTAATGGCACAAAGTTTATGGGAGTAATCAACCAATATCTGATTTGATTGGAGGTGGCCACGGATCTGAAACTAAACAGTCCAGGGACTTAGGGAAAAACCAAACACTACTGTTCTCCTAAAGTAATGCAACAGTAAAATGACTCCTAATGAAACTCTGCTATACTCACAGATCAGTGTCCTGCTCAGCCATTATCAGAGAAGCTTCCTCTTGCAGCAGATGGGAGGGAACAAATATAGAAATCCACAGTTGGACAATATGTAGAGAGTTAGAGAGCTTGGGGAACTCAGCCCTAAAAGGGATGTTTCCATCAAATCCCTCCCATCAGGGAATTCTGCAGAAGGGTAGACAGACATAGTGTAAGGGACAGAGGGGATGAACGACACCAAGGTCTTCTGGACACACAGCTGGGCACATATATGAATGCAGAGACTGAGACAGCGTGCTCAGGCCTGCATGGGTCTGCACCAGATGGGGTTCTAGAGCTGCAAGAAGAAGTGGATGCAGACACCCATCCCTAACCAGAAGCTATTTCAATTTGGTAGCCCCTTGCAAATGAAAGATTAGTTCTCTTCAAGGGAACCTCACTGGAGTAGCAAGTTACTATTAAGGGCAGGCCCCAAGGCCAGCAGTAGGTGGCCAACAGGAAATGAACTCAGCAGCATCATTGGGGGTTCTTTGTGTCATGATGTTAAGTGTTGGTATTGTTGTTTCTTTCTACTTTGCAGGTCCTTTGCTTATGCATTAGAGCCTCAGATGCTGAGTGTTCTGGGATTCCAGAGTTCACGAATGTTTGTCTCTGCAGCTAGATGTGTTTCTTGTGCTTTTTCTTTGACTCTTTTTCTAGCTTGGTTGTTTTGTCATATTCAGCTTTGTCTCATTTTATTTTAATATTACCCCTTAGATGCCCGTTTGCTGTCTACAGAGAGACAGAAAGGGTGTGGAACTGGATGGAAAGGGAGATGGGGAGTAGCTGAGGGACTGTGGGGAGGGAACGTGCAACCAGAAATATTATATGAAAGTCTCTTTTGTGGTTTAGAAATAAAAAGACTTAATGTCAAATCCCATCACTCTCAGTGTGATAAAGACAAAGCCGTGTTAACAGGAGACAGAAAGGTTGTAGTAACTGTTAAGGATGGCTGACTCAGCGGCATGCAGGAGTACAGTTTGTTTTATAGGTCTTTAATGCAGAGCCATTACAGTGCAAGCAGTGACAGTGGAGCATCCCTGAGCTTGAATTGGATTTTAAGGTCTTTTACATCAACAGCAAAACAATACTAATAAAGCGAGTCATTAAAAAATTCCAGGAACTGGTTGCGTTATAAGACCTACTCAATTATAGAACTCCCTTAAGAGATGAAAATAAAAAGATCCAGCCTCCCTCACACCCAAATTACAGACCCGGGATAAAGAATTACCAACAGCTGAGGAAATGAATAGAAAATAACCATTGAGCTTTGGATGACTGTCAGGGTCCTGTTCCATCAGTGAGATGGAACCAGCTAAATAATACAACTCTCACCAGAGGCAGGGACGTCTACTAGGTCATGAACAGACTGCTCTGCCCTTCCAAAACAAAGAATGGGGCAGTCTCAGAAACTTAAGGCCAGCCTAAGACAAAAGAGAACTCAAAAGCTTTCCTCAGTCCCACAAGCCACTTGAGTTTGCAAAGCCAAGTAGGAGCTGCTTCCTGAAACACCAGCATTCCTGGAAGAATGTTCGTCTTCCCAACTCCATCTAGACAGTTCAACTCAGATCTGAGCTCCTTCGGAGCCTGAGATGCCCTCCCAATCAGGAAGTGGGAATCAGTGACAGTCATTTCTATATTTTCCACTGGAAATAATACTAGTATAACATTTTATTCTTAAAAGGGTTGAAGTAACTAAGTCAATTATGCTTCACTCCTTGTATAAACAATATTCTCTTTTATTTTATCATATATTTTTAATAAATATCAGTGAATTGCACTTCTTAGGAAAGTACTTATTTGGATCTGAAATTAATGGCAAAGATTATCCTTAACTGAACAGACTGTGTGGCTTCTGTTTCGTTTGCATGTGCTTTCTTTAAATCACATAATGAGAAAATAAATACGTCATTATCGCCCCCACATTGTTCTCTACACACACACACACATTCATTTGTTTACTGTTGTAGAGTATTTTTTATATTTTTGAAGAGGGCAAAAGTGGTTGCATAGGAGTTACAAAGTGATGTGTCCACTTCCAATGACAGAGGAAGTGAGCTGTGAATTGAGGTGCCATTTTAAAATTATCCCAGTTTCCAATATCCACCCATTGTCCCAGTTTATCTTTGTTTGAGGAAACACTACCTCCTTTATCCTCCTCCCTCTCCCTCTTCCTCCCTTTGTCTCTCCCTCTCTCTTTCATTTTATTTTTTCAGTGTTGCCCTCTCTTGTAGTGAAGGTTGTGAGTATGGCATGCTAGTACAGGAGCAAACATTTGACTGCTGTGTCCTGTATGACTTAACCCTGGAGATCTGACTGGGGTGAAGAGGAAATAAAGGACAGGCACACTAACCAATATACAAAAAAGTTGGGATTCAGTGAGCTGTGCTCTCTCTGTCTATGCAACAACCAAAACCTCGGTGCATTTATTGCATCCAGCATAGGGTGTGGGGGGCGGGCATACTTAGCCAGTCAGGGTGAGAGGTTTCTGTAAGGAAGAAGTCTCAGACTGTAAATGTCTGGGTGAAGGAAGCAGAGGTCAATGCTTTCTGTACATTCTGTCAATTTTCTCACGTGGACCAGAGAAAGGCTCTGCTAATTCCTGAGCCGGACGCCCAGTGAAGACTTTGCCAATTCCCATGGGTTTGAGGAATTTGGGTTCTTGTCAATAATACGCATTCACTTTGGTCTTCTCTACTCTGCACATAGGACAACCTCCTGTGCCCTCTGCCTTAAATCAAGTGTGGAGCACACTTCCTGTGTCTCTTCCAATTCTTCCTCTATGCCTAGGCTCTAAAGTATGGAGGGGCCATCTTTTAAGAATGGTACCCACTCTCTAAGAAGGAAGACTGCCTCCATGAGGATTCTGTGTCCATCTGGTGAAACGCTCAGACTTTGTACCCGATGAAGAGCCCCGGATGTCATCTCCATGCTGCTATTTGAATATGAAAGCAGCTTGAGTATTGTGCTGCCTCAGGTCATTCGTGCTTACCTTTCTCCATCAGGGAAGCCCCAAGCAGTCTTGAGCCTCCACCTTTTGTCACATGTCCTCACCATGGACTCCCTGTTCCCCACATTAAACTCACCACGGTACCTTTCCTTTCTGCCCTGGTTCATTTTCTTCTTTAGGGCTTACTGCTTAATAGACCATATGCTATCCTGTTGATCTTTATGCTGCTCTCTCTGAAGTACACTGCTAAGTGGGGACAAAAATCACTTCATGTTTTGTCTGCTCATACACCCAGCAAGCAAACCAAGGGTGCAGACATTCCATAGAATGCTTGCAGATGAATAAAATCAAGTCAGAGTATAAAGATGAAAAATGAGGGCCTGATCACCATGGCATAAGGCCAATCCTAGGAACCTTTCCGATTTATCTCCCTTTTGTGACTTTAAAGCCCCTAATTCTGCTGAGTGTTATCATATTATCTTTACATCTTGCATTTCACAATCTCATATCAACCCAACAAGAACATGATTTGGCAGTCATTATTAATTATTCAATTTTCACACAAAAGTTACCTGGGGTATAAAAGAACATATTGAGCAACTTAGACAAGGATTTTAGAAGTCTGATGTCCAGAGATGGTTATTATTATTTTGTGAAAATTAATGATGCTGGAGAACTAGAGAGAGGAGCAATTTCACCAGGGTCTAACAGTAAATACAGTTATAAAAATGAAGCCTCAAAGAGGATTCTTCTTCCTTTTACACTTGGGTGAAAAGGCAAACTAGCTGAAGAAAATTCCTACAAAAAATCTGAGTGAAAATCCAAGGATCACAGCAGCCACTACTGAAATACACAAGCATGCTAGTTAACAGCATGACCAACTTCAAATCTACTTGTCGCAATGGCTGTGTTCTCCATATCTGCACCAGTCATCGTCCTGCTAAGATAGAAAGAATGCAACTGGCCAAAATGAACAATCAAACAGAAGGTTTTCAAGTTACTTTTAACATCTTCAGTTACAGAGAGAAATGGAGTGGTTAGTCTTGTCGACACGATTAGGTGTAAAGGTACCTGGAGATTAGTGAAGCAGACCTCAGGTGTTCGGTTAAGATGGATCTCAAGGGCTCTGGCTGCAGCCACTAGTTGATGAGCACTGTGAATGGAGCACTGTGAGGAGGCAGGACTGCAGGAAGTAGCAGAGAGCTTGAGCACCTGGTGACTGAGGGAGGGCATTAGCAACTTCATTAGCTGTGACCACAATATCTGTGCGAAACTTAAAGGAGACGTTCATCTGGACTCAGGGTCCCTGAGTTTCGGACTAGAGCATTATGGATGTGGGGGCTTGCAGCAGGGGGAGTCTTCTCGTCCTGCAGGAAGGAAGCAGAGCAGGAAATAAAGAGACCATGTATGACTTCCAAATGCATGCCCGGTGGCCTACTTCCTCCAGTTGGGCACCAGTTCCTGAAGTTTATGAGACCCCCCTCCAAAACAGTGATGCCATGCCCTTAAGGGGTCTACCTTGGCCCTGTAGCCTTTCTGCTTCCCAGCCACCATAGGATGAGAAGCACTGCTCCACGGGGCCCTCTTTGCTGTGGTATTCTGGCTTATCACAGGTTCGCAGCTGTCATGTGCACCCTCTAAAACTACTAGCCAAAATACATCTCTGATCTCTTAAATTTGCTCTCAGCTATTTCCCATAGCTCTAAAAAAGTTGACTAGCAGTAGGACTATATCCATTTATTTTTATCTTAAAATTCACAAGCAGGTACAGTATAAAAATAAATACCTATTTTTCTCCTTATGTGGTTTCCTTCTAGGCACATAAGTTACAAAAGTACATGTGATTAAATGCATAGGTGCGCACACACACACACACACACACGGTCTCACTTTAATCCTCTCCCAACAAATTATTCATATCAAAGCTGTTGCAGAACGCTCCCTGAGTCTTTAGATCCAAACAGAGGATACCAAAGAAAACAGTCAATCTTATGATTGCAGTTCCCCTGGTGATACACTTATGGTCACCGGTCTGCAGTTCCTACTAACAAACCAAGAAAAGGGACATTCATCTGGCAAGATTTGCAAGCTGCAATAGACATGTTATATACATATATGGGGATCGCGTATGTATGTATATATGAGAGTATATTATACACAATACTTTAGATATACATTTACATATATACGTAGCTATCTCTTTTCCAAGAAGGGGTTGGAGTTACGTATTTTATCACTTTCCAAATCCTTAAGAAAATAGAGGACAAAAACATATAAATATTTTCCTTATTCTGGTCATAGATTCTTAGGGCAATCTCCCTAATGCTTTACTCAAGCCCTCCTTCCAGAATTAGCCTTTTTTTTCTGATCAAAGAATTTAACCCACAAATTGTAGTTCTTATCAAAGATCTAATTGCTGTACATTTGACGGAAATGTCTGGAATTTAATACCTTTTAAAGAACCTGATTGCAGAAGATGTGCCTCTCCTCCAGAAGCATATTTATTCCCTTTCATACTGAAAACAGTTCCAGATGTTTTTTGGCAATGGCCTTCCAGTGCAGCTGGCATCTGCAGCAGTGTACCTGGGAAGCTCTGACACTTCAGTCATTCTGAGAAATGTGCTAAATAAAACTGCACACAAGATGTTCATCTGGGCTATCAGCAACTAGCTGATTAAAATGAAATGAATACTGGTGAAACTGGAAAAAGTGGTCGCTTCAACATGTGTTTGTGGCACATAAAAGAATGGTACTTGGTATGAGTTAGAAAACCTGTCCCCCAACAACCATTTGTTTGGAAAGAGCCAGCATCACAAAGAAATGCACTCCAAGGAAATTTGTTAGGTTATGTACTTTTAACTTGGGTCTCTCGATAATATAATCGTAGTAGACTTCACCGTACTCCAAACATTCCTTCAGCTGATGAGCTCAAGCCCCATGGCCTAAGTTGTTGTCACAAAAAAAAAAAACTGAAATAGTGAAGTCAAATGAAAATAGCTTATACAGTCCAAGTATAAAAACACTGTAATAATGATCACTGCATTGTGTGTGTAAACCACTGGTAAGATAGAAGCAGTTGCTAACTGCTATTTGCTCCACTTACTTAACATATGCAAAATTCTTCCCTTACTTCATTGAAACCCAATGGTCCACTCTGCTCTTGCAGTTGGGTTTGAGCCTGGTGTTTCCCTGTTCTTGGATTCTTATTCAAAAGAACTGAAATAAAGACTCATATAGATTGCAAAGTCACAGGGAAGTTTTGTTTAAAACAAAGGGATAAGACACATCAGAAAAGAGTATGCTGTCAAGACTGACAGTAAAGCACTCACTCGGCTGAGGGTATTCAAGGGCCCTGATAATAGCATTTGGCTTCTTTTTATGCAGGTCAAGAAAAGAAGGATTTTGACTCCTAAGGGGCATAGTTTGGATGGCTCCCTATTTTAAGTGGCATAAGTTATATAATCATTTCCTATAGTGCATCTGCTTTTGATCATATGAGTGTCCTGTCACATGTAGGTAAAGATGCTCAATAGGGAATTCTTCCTAAAAGTTCACTTGGAGGACCCAGACTGCCTTATTGAAAATCCTCCAAAACTAGTTCAGTCTCCTTTCCATACTCTTTTTTATAAATTAAATTAGAAACAAGCTTCTTTTACATGTCAATCCAAGTTCCCTCTCCCTCCCCTCCTCCCCTGTTCCCTCCCATCCCCTGTACCATCCCTTTTCTGTTCTCCAGGGAGGATGAGGTCTACCATGGGGGAATCTTCAAAGTCTGTCATATCATGTGGAGCAGGGCCTAGACTCTCCCCCCTGTGTCTAGGCAGAAAGAGTATCCCTCTATGTGGAGTGGGCTCCCAAAGTCCATTCATGTATTAAGGATAAATACTGATCCACTACCTGAGGCCCCATAGATTAACCAGAATTCCAAACTGACATCCTCTTTCAGGGGGTCTGGAGCAGTCCTATGCTGGTTTCCCAGCCATTAGTCTGGGGTCCATGAGCTCCCTCTTGTTCAGGTCAGCTGTTTCTGTGGGTTTCTTCAGCCTGGTCTTGACCCCTTTGTTCATCTCTCCTCCCTCTCTGAAACTGGATTCCAGAGTTCAGCTCAGTGTTTAGCTATGGGTATCTGCTTCTGCTTCAATCAGCTGCTGGATGAAGGCTCTAGGATGGCATATAAGGTAGTCATCAATCTCATTATTGGAGAAGGGCATTTTATGTAGCCTCTCCACTATTACTTAGATTGTTACTTGGGAGTCAACCTTGTAGATCTCTGGACATTTCCCTAGTGCTAGATTTCTCTTTAAAACTATAATGGCTCCCTCTATTATGGTATCTCTTTTCTTGCTCTCCTCTGTTCTTCCCTTGACTGGATCTTCCTGCTCTCTCCTGCCCTCCTCTCCCCTCCTCTTGTCTCCTTCTCTTTCTTCTGACTCTCTCTCCCCTCCCTCCATGCTCCCAATTAGCTCATGACACATATACTCTGGTTGGTCTTCTTTTCCCACACAAAATGTAAGTGGTTTGAACCCTCCCCAAATAGGTTACTAAGACAATAACAGCCAAGTTGACTAGGACAGGCACCTAAGGCATTTCTAAGGAAGGCCAGTCTTCATGTCTCATCTGTGCATAAATAGGATGTACTCAAGATTACTAGAAACTTTTTGCTGCCATGGTGCAAACAGTTCCTTCTTTTTGCCCCTATTTCCCATTCTGCGTACTGAGCTATCTTAGGAAACACTTCATCTCCATGGCAATCTTTCTATGCTCCCTCCACAGCTCTCAAGTTTGTCCATAACTGTACCTATCCTTCAGGGTTATGTCGTCATCCTCTAAACCATTCTTAAGAAATTATTCATTCCCACAGCAATGCTGAAGATTCCAAGCAATCACTGTAAACCACATCACTACTCTGCTCTTCCCAGGTTCTCCAATGCAGATAACACCAGAAAACACCTGCCTTGCCACTAAAGTTAGGAGGGTGGGCTAGTCTGTCTCTGTGTTCTCCTTCATAGTACTGCGTACAGTAACAGTCAGATTCTGTTATTATGATCTCCTAAAGGTCTTCATAGCCCATTTACCTTTCATATCATATTCTGGAATACCATCCTCTCATTCCTGAATGACTGTGACAGCCAAACTTATCTTCTATGTCTTATTCGATTTCATATGAATTCTTTTCAATATCTTTATATTATTATGAGAAATTTATATTATTATGAGATAAATCAAAAAATCTTTCTGAGGTCAAGTTAACATGTTGAAAATGCTTCAAGAGAATCCTCTTGCCCTACTATTAAATATAAGGTATGTAGTACTCTATACTATACTTTGAAGATACAACCTTAGGCTTAATTAGTTCCCAGGAAAATCTCCCTTTTTAACTCTACTATGTGCTTGGTCACACTGAACTAACTGCAATCTCACCAATACAAGAGTCCACATCACACTTCAATGGAACCTGTACCAAGCCTCCTGTGGAAAGAGTCCCCTCTCTTACATCCATCACACCAGCATCTTCTTTATTTCCTAAGATATTGTCTTCCTTTTCCCTGGCCACCTTCTCAAACTAAGGTGAGATCCTCTTCCTGGGCAGTGAATATCTCCAGGCTTTCAGCCAACATTTGCCTCATTGTGTTTTAAATTCCTGTTTCTATCTCGACTGCTTGATGAACTAAGACAGGATATATTCTTCCTTAAATCCCAGCACATTGCACAATGCTTGGCCGTACTCACTGATATATGAATTCTTAGAACTGCTCAATTAGAAACTTAAACTTAATGCATTTTCCACTACTACTCTGAATCTACCCTCTAACCTAAATCTGTACCAAAGTATGGTGTCACATTCTCTGCTTTTTGACTACTTAAATATATTAGCCCAATTTGTAGTTTATCTCCTCCTTGAACACTAAAATAATCTGGCAGAAATGAAATAGATATAATGCTTGCCACCCCTTTGTCACTCCTTTATCCATGCTTACATGGGTATGTCGGAAATTACACTGATACGTATTCTGTTCCTTGACAAAGAAACAATACAGGAAAGGTGTCCAGATTTCATATGATGAAACTACACCTAGCACTGTAGCAAACACATGCCACTCAATTAGTGTTTGCATGGTCATTTTAATGAGAATCGTCCCTCCATAGGCTGGTTTATTTGAATGCTTGGTCACCAGGGAGCAGAACTGTTTGACAGTGTGACTTTGTTGGAGGAAGTCTATCCTAGGGGTGGGCTTTGAGCTTTCAAAAGCCCAAGACAGTCCCAGTGTCTCTCTCTTCCTGCTGCCTCTGGATCTGGATGTAGAACTCCAGATACCTCTACAGCACTGCGTCTGCCTTCATGCCACCATGTTCCCTGCCATCATGACAAATGGACTAAACCTCTGAACTGTAAGCAACGCCAGTTAAATGTTTTCCTTTGTAACAGTTGCCATGGTCATAGTGTCTCTTCACAGTAATAGAACACTGACGAAGACACATGTTTAAAAGGATTATTTTCAGATTGCCTCCTTAAAATGTGAATATGTAGAGCTATTAATTCATTACAAAGCATCTTTGAGTTCTAATGCATAGAATTTTTATTTTTGCTCAATGCAAGTTCTGAACTACGTTTTCTGATTTTTATGCATAGATTATATAGAAATATGTTTCTGAATTTCAAAATATATTAAAAGAATGCACAATTGTATGCTAGATTTTTAACCATATTGAATTATGATTAATGAAAGTGAAATTGAAGAAATTCCTTTTCTGCAATATTTTGAGATTTGCTTTTTTATCTAATACTTAGTCAATTCTATAAAGTTGTTAGGCATACTTGAAATTGTGTACTACCACAATGTTTGAGGGTTTTTTAGATACAATTAAAATGAGGGTGCTATGGCAATTTTTATTACAGTGATCTAGTGACCATGAACCAAGCTGCTGATCATAATTATGTATTTATCATTAAAAAGCTAGTTCTTTCTATTTTTCTTTGCACATTTAAATACTTTAGTATTACCTTAATATACCTTTACTCATTCATTTGAATTTTATTTCATACTTAAGAAGGTGTTTCAACAATGTTTGCCCAATTCAAAACCTACATGGTTGGGAGTTAACGCAAGTGTGCTGTCTAGCTATGGGCCAGCTTTACATACTGTAGCTTTCATCTCTGCCCACTATATTCTGTTTTGTTGCTATGCTTTTGTTGTGTGTCTCATAGAAAGAATAGGCAACATGTTGCTTTGTTTTCTGTCTGACAGCCTTTGCTAACTAGCATGTCTAGTATTTGTAATAATTGAGATTTTCCATTGTCTAACTCCCTGTTTGCACACCTGTAGCCTGTTTCTTCTAAATTTTTACTCTCCTGTTGTTTTCTTTTAGATTAAGATTCCTTCACCTTTTTTTTCATTTCTCATCAATAGCGTGGGTGTTATCAACAGCTACATGTATTTTAACATTTACAACATAATGAACTCTAAATGTAATCAACTCCTCTTTGTAGTGAATAACATGAAAACTTTAAAAACTAGCTCCTATCAGGTCTTCTTTGATTGACATGGCTTTATTCTCTTCTTGGTTTTTAAGCCTATCCCATGGGTATTGCTAATGTTTCACAGCATCATATCTACCATTTTTAAGTTAAATTTTCTTTTTGAATTAGATTTTCTTTATAAGGTTATTCCTTTCCTTCAAAAATTTAGTTTAAAGTGTCCAATTACCAGGTCTATTTATAATAAACACACTTGATCTTCTTTATATTTTGAATTAAAGTTATACTGTGACTTCATTCCTGGGATTTGGTTTCGCTGCATGTGGAACCTTGGCTTGACAGCCATTGTTCTTAGTGTTGGAATGTATGACTCCATTGACTTTTAGCGTCCACTGCTGCTGGTGGATCTGTTGTCATCATCACTCCCTGTCTTTTCTCTCGGGCTCCTTTCAAACTCTGCTCTTTATATTCAGCACTATACAGATTTACTTTTTAAAAGTTGGTGTGAATTCCATTTCATTTGCATAGTCTCAAATTCCCTTTGCTTCCTGAATAAGAATTTTTAACGAGATTCTGGAAAATTTTCAAGCATCATTTCTGACAACTGGCATTGTGTTTGGGAGGTACATCATATTGCATGTATATTGGACTCTTTTACTTTGTCGTGTAACTTTCTTAATTTTTCTTCTGCACCTTAAGGATATTTTTCTTGGCCTATCATCTAGCACACTATTTCTTTGTAATCAATCAACCTTTATTACTAAATATGTGCAAAATGTATGTAATAGACAATTGTATTGCTTATCCCAGGAACCCTACCTAGGATAAGAAATTAAATATTAATAGCACCCTATAAACACAACTCCCCATCACCTCTCCCTTGTCGTCTCCTCTATGCTAGCCCCAAAGGTAAGCTTTTCTGGCATTATGCTAACTACAATCTTCAATCCTCTCAGTAAGCCTCCTTCAACAGGCTTTCCACTCTGACTACTACATAAATTAATTAAAGAAGCATCATCTAGCACACGTCTTTTCATGTCTATCTCACTACATGATCATTACATTAAGACATTTGTCCATGTTAAGTTAGGTAGCTATCATTTGTTCATTTTCTTTGTAGAATCAAAGATACCTTGGTTGTAAATATTTATCTCACTACTTCAGGTATCTAGTTTCTAATTTTGAATCAGTAATATTTATATATCACCTCTTTGGTACCTCCAAGATGAGATATTTAAAAATTGTGTCATTCTTCCATTGTTTTTGCTGGTATTGCTCATTTCAATGTATGTGCATACAGGCATGTTCATGTGTAGAAGGGTGTACACGTGTCTATATGCATGTGGAGGCCAGAAAACAATGCTGTGTGTCATTCCTCAGGCACACCTGTAGCATGAGTTCTAATAGGTTTTAATAATAAAATCCCTGAGTCAGATATAGGGGGAAATGCTGAAAGATCAGAGAGATGAAGGAACAAGCCACACCCACCACACTTTATCTCTCTAACTTCCCAGCCAAAAAACCTCCCACCTTATCACTTCCTCTCTCTGCCCAGTCATATCACTTCCTATCTGTCTGTACAGACCTCCAGATCTCTATGGTTAACTAGTGGCTACCTCTGCCCTCTGATCTTCAGGCAAGCTTTATTTGTTAGAGTATAAATGAGATACCACTACATACACCCATCATTTTTTGAGGCAAGGTATTTCACTGACCTGGAACTCACTGACTTGGATGGCTAGCAAGAAAATCCCAGGAATCTGCTTTTTTCAGTCTCCCCAGCATTGGGATTACAAGCTCACATTAAGATTTTAAGTTCATTTCTGGCAATCAAACCCACGTTCTCAAGGTTGCAAGGCAAGCACATTAATGATTGGCCTAACCAGCTTCTCACTGCCTCACTATTCTTTGATGTGCTTATCAGGCTAAAGGTATTTTTATTGTAGTGTACATGCCTGCATATGTGTACATGTGTGTATGCATGTACAGGTGTGTGCAAGTATGTGTACCTGTCTGTTAATGTATACATGTGTTTATGTGTGTGTGTGCATGTGTGCATGCATGCGTGTGTGCACATGTGTGTGCATGGGAACATGTGCATACATATGTGTTTAAGAATTACTTGTAACCAGATGAATACTAGTTGACTGTATAATATAGGACAAGTTATTAAAGTTCCCTATGCCTCTGTCTGAAAATGAAATGATTAATAATATTTTGTTTCAGTTTATGATAAATGCTAAACATTTTGAAAGGAAGATTCATATGCTGAGAATATAATAGAACACATTTGAATCCTAGGTTTAAAGCATAGTATATTCCATTTGGGTATGGTAGCATGTGTCTCAGATTACAGAACCTAAGAGGATGAGGTTGGAACAGCATAAGCTTCATATCAGAATGGGCTGCATAGCAAGCTTCAGGCCAACCTGGGCTATCCACAACTCAAAGCAAACAGGAAGTATAATATATTCCTTAAGGTATGTGTTTGCTCCTGCCATTTGTCTAAGGATATTGCCAGCCTGAAACATTTCTGAACTCCAAGTTGATATTCATGTCTTGCTTTACTAGAATTTTAAATTATACACAAATATAAACCCAACTTTTGTCAGTGCAGGGTGAGGGTTGAGAATTCTTAGGAAATAGTGTTCTTCTCCTGTTTTTGAGCTATGCCATGCTCTTTATTGTCTCTTTTCCAAGGAGTATTTTTCATCTGCTTTCATCCTCTGAAAATTCTAGTGCTGGATGGTTCCAATGTTTTGATGGTACCTCATACCTCCCTAGACCCAAAACTTAAAACACCTCTTTCACACACTACACAAGCCCAGTACTCAGTTGCTGGGAATGCAGTTACTGCTAGGTCAATTACCTGTTTCACAACCCACTGATCTTGTGCATTTATAGCTATGTCCCACTCCTGACCACTGGGGCTTCCTTCTTTCCTGGTCAAGTAGGATGGCATTGTATCAGTGTTTTAGTTGTTCTGTATCTGGTGGGGTTTCTCTGAATATCTCACTCATGATCATGAAGCCTGTAACATGCAGTAGTATATTTTTAGAGGCACAGATGTCTGCTGATTCAATGGCACTTCTTACCCAAGACACCTTAAGAAGAACATTCGTGTCTTGACAGAGCTGGTTTCTAAAAAAAAAAAAAAAAATCCATTTACCCACCCACATGTCCTCCACCCCATGGGAGGAGCCAGACATAGAGTCTTTGAAATGTTGTTTTAACACGTTCTATTAACCAGCCTATGATTTAAATGACAAACAAAAAATACTGCATATTATCACACTGAATTATTACCTAACATATGACAGAGACATTATCTAGTTCACAAAAACAGCATCCGCATACACTTTAGACACTTAGATTGCTCCCCACCATGTGTACTAATTCTTTGTGGCTATTTCCAACTTCTCTCAACCACAGTCAAAGGAAGTAGAGAGGTTCTGTTGCTAGGGCAGGTGAAGCAGAATCGCAGAAGGTAAGCATCTTGGGGTCTATTTTGAGAAGGTGATACTTTCTTGCAGTGACACCAAGACTGTGGTGGAATATACAGCAACTGGCTCCTTGGCACAATATTTAAAAAGTTTAATGCATCCTGATTTTTGCTCAAATCATATTAAAGAGCTAAGTGACAAATTTCCAGTTACATGTGAACTTTTCATGATGGCACAGTTCAATAATTTAAAATATTTTACTTAGTTTTAGCTTAATTTGTCTCTATAATTTGTTTCTGGTGAAAAATTTAGAGTAGAAATAATATTTAATCTATTGCTCATTACATAAATTTGGCTCAGTATATGTATTGTTTGATCAAACCAATTCTAAATTTGTTATCAAACCTCTTCTTAATGATACCCTAGTTAACAATCTTTTAAAAGAATCCCTGAAATGTTATGTTTTCATATTTGCATTTATTTTTCTCCTACTTTTACATATATTTTATAAAAATGTAGTAGAATACATGTAATAGAATGAGAACAAATAAATAATATCATTTACATCAGGGCTTTTACCACTTCTACTCTTTTTCATACTTATTTATTTAAGGTTCTTTTATACTATTGAAGTTATGTTATATACAATGTTTTATGTTGTTATTCTTACAGTAAATTAACTATTGCCATTATCCTGTTACATTTTCCCCCCTTAAAATGTGTTTAATTGATCATTTTTTACTAATATTTAGATCACTTTTCAGTTTTTAATTATGTTACTATGCTATATCTTCATTCTGTATTATTTCCAAACTGAAATTCATTGACGTCTAACAACTAGATTGAAAACAACATTTTGATTATATTATAAGCATATTGAAATCTTATAAAATATATATAGAGAGAGACATACTTTAATATTTTCTCCAAATTTAATTTTAACTACTGGCATCCCATAATGTTAAAAGGAATCGTGAATGAAATATCTCTTCTCATCTCATATTAATAAACTCCTTGGACTTTTATCGCCTTGTTCCCCTTCACTTTTACCTCACACTCAAATTACAGTCCCAGCAGAGCTCTCCCTGTGGAGGAATTCAGATATAATCTCTTATTTACTAGTCTCCAACCAAAGCACTTTCCATGATCACTTTTCTTCCTATTCTGCAGGAGACTCACAGTTAAAGGCTGTTACCCAACAGCCAGTCGATATTAATATACAAAAAGCTTAGCTGGTCAGCTCAAGTTCAAGTTCAAGAATGGGAACACTTGAATTATAAATTATCTATATATGTGCATATATAGTACACACACATAATGCAATACAAGATCAGAACACTTTTGATCCTCTTTTCTAAAATGATTACATATCACAGGACATTATTTTTCTCCTTTGAACCTGCGCATCAGTTAAAATTTTGCTGTATGATTTTCCCAATTGCCCTCTTTATTTGGTAGACCTTTAAAGCATTTTGCGAAGGATTAGACAGGGTTTAATGTCATTGATACACACTGATGTTCATTGACTGAAATCAGAACCCCTTATTTACAAAATTCAGCTGTCTGTTTTGTGGCAGTGAATCAGGGGATAAGACAGAAGAAGTAAGGCTGAACAAATAACCAGAAAGGATTGGGTTTAAACTTCTCTAGTGAAATCCACATAATTTATAGAATTGTGTTTTGTTGTTGTTGTTGTTTTTTACACGAAAAGACCTCAGACCTTACTTTTGCTGGTGTTCAGTTAAAATTCCAACTAGGAAATTATCTTATTTTCCAGGCAAGTCACAGATTACAGGTGGTAAACTATAAGAGTGACAAAGGATGAAGCTGAAGGAGAGGTGACAGGTCATTCAATGTACTTCAGGCTGGAGTAGCATCCTTCCAGATGGACAAGGCACATGCTTTCTGGTTGAGTTTAGTGGAGTTCACATATTGATCCAGAGTCATCAGAAAGTAGTTAATTAAACTCAATGTTATTCATCCCAAGACAGAAATTTGTACTATGCTTTGAAAAGAATTTCATTAAAATTTTCTGAAATAATTTTAGACATTTAACCATGTGTGCTGTGAAAATTTTTAATTAAAGTGGCCATTTCTGAAGTTACCATAGACATGGATATTATATACTCATACTGTCAATTTGGGGTTGCTTACTGATTCTCAGGCAATATTTTCTTCAATCTTTATGAATTCTCCCAGGTGAATTCCAAAAGACAAAGCCATTTTCCCTGGGCCTTCAATTGCTTCACCTGCTTGCTTTCTGCTCCACCCCCTCTTAACTGACCTCTCTATTTCTAGACTGTGCTCTAAGAGTTCCCACAATCCACTAATTTAGCCATTTAGCTTATTTTACCACTTAAAATTTCCTCCAAAAATCCTATCATTAAACACTTCAATTCACAATGCATCTGAAATTTAATATTAGCCTATTGCCAAAAGAAAAAGAAATAAAAGAAAAACATTTATTATCATATTGGCTGAATTTGTGTTTGTTTAAAACTTTTTAGCTTACACTAATGGCTCCATTTTGTGGTAATAGGTACTGAGCACGGGGGGCTCACATATGCTAGACAGTGATTAGAGCTGCATCCCCAACCCAATGTCTTTCTTACTTACACTTAAATTTTATACTATCTTTTGAAGTTATAATATAATTACATTATTTCCCCCTTCCCTTTTCTCCTTCCAACTCCTCCAATGTATCCCTCCTGGTTCTCTCTCAAATTCATGACCTTGTTTTTCTTAATTTGCTATTACACACACACACACACAAACACACACACACACATTCATAAATACAAAATCTTTTTAAATCATCAGCAAGTTAAATTTTCATTAACATATAAAAGCTCCAGCTGTTGGCCTAACCTCTATGCTTCCTGGATTATAGTCATTAGACAGAATTAGGAGCACTAGGTCAGTTGGAAATCTGGTAGCTGAGCACCCCACTATGTGCACAGTGACTGTCCAGGTGATCCATGTCTTATCTCACTCATCTCCACTGCCTCCTCGTTCATATTTATGAACTAATAACCACATCTCTTCCTAGTGTTTCAACAGCATATTGCTACAAGATGGGAAAAGGATGTGTACTGTCTTGCCTGGTGCCATATGCAGCACTTACATATCCAAGCAGAAACAGGAGAGCTGTGAGAGCAGCAGGTGTGAGATTGCAACTGATCAAGTTCCTTTTGTGATCTAAGACCACAAAACCCTGGTGGGAAAGTCAATCGTGCTCATTTGAGTACAACGGGGCTGCGTGTGTGCAAGCTTCTTAGATGCTAAAATGATGCTGTTGTCCTCCATTTCTTAATACAAATGTTCCTCAAAAATATGGTTTGCATTAATGAAGTACTTTATCCTTTCACTTAGCATAGTGGAATCTGATACTCTGTTCCAACAATATTCTTAAATTTTCAACAGTGACTTCCTTGGACACTCAATGGATGGTTTTAGGTCTTTGTTATTCCTATCTATAAAAGGTCTTTTCTCGACATTCTTTCAACCATAATTTTTCAGTGACTCTCCACTGGCATTTCCAAAATTTTTTCTTCAAATCAGTAGTCCAAAAAGATGAAATTCAAAAGAATATTTATGAGCAACGACTTTTGCCAAATGTGGCTTCCCTGGAAGACTCATAAACTTCATTAGCACATTAGGGTTTCTGTGAAGTCCAAATTTAAAAGAATCTTGCACAACTGTGGTGGCTCCAAGGTTTCTAAAGGAGAAATTACTTCCTCATCACTATCTCATTTCAGTATGCTAAGACCTCCATGTTCATCACGTTTTAACATGTTTCATATGAGGTTGCTGCTAATCCTCAGTGACACCCTCAACCACTGCTAGCTTATGACAGTCATGAGGAGCTGTCACTTCCTGTGTGTAAACAAGCGTGGTCATAACTATTCAGATTTCCGTTATAGTAGTTGAGTAATGTATTTTTATTAGTGTTACACATGACAAATTTAATTTCTATTTAAAATATCTTCAAAAAGATTACATTGTAATTCAGCATTCAAGCAACAAGAACAGAAACCAAAACTTTATTTGTGAGCCAGAAAGCATGGCAATCAAGAGGAGAAAAACATGGTATTAGTAAAACACGTATCTGCCATTAAGGAAACAACTGCAATTGCTTAATTTTCTTACACAATGGCAACCAAAACTTTATGGGAATGCAAATGAGAACTATTCACAGATTAATCATGTTTGCTACTGAGATAAAGATAAATATTCCTTATGAGGTATCAAGCATATAATTGAAGGCAGGGGAAACTGTTAAAACTTTGAAAATAAATTTTAAAAAATCAAGAATTGGTACTGATCTGCCCATCCCAAGTATACACACGGACTTTGGACTCCCATAGAACAATGTGAGGTGCACTCTCACCCTGAACTCTTGGGGAAGGGACTAGGCCCAGCCCTATATGAAATGACAGACTATGGACACCCCCATGGAGGGCCTCACCCTCCCTGGGGGAATGAGGGGATAACGGGGGGGGGGTTGGGGGGAGGGCACGGGAGGAGGGGAGGGAAAGGGAGGGGGACCTGGAACTGACTTGTGAAGCAACCTTGTTTCTTATCTAAATTTAAACTGGAAAATAAAATTAAAAAAAAGAAAAAAAATCAAGAATTGTGAATTTGACTTCATAAGGCAATCATAGTTTAGTTGCCAACATTTTTTTAATATAGAGACACATAATTTATGCCTCTACATGGTCAGGTGCCTGCTTGGACACACTCAACATTGAAGCCTACCTTTTCCCCTATTACTATACAGCACTTTCCAGGAGCTTAATTAGGACTAAGAAGCTCCATCTGATGTCCTGCGAGTCACCCTGATACTATCACTAAGAGTAGCAAGCTAATGTGTATGGCAAAGGAGATTTCAAAGTGGCCTAATAGTGCTGCGGTTACTAGCAATCCCTTTTAATGCAGGACTGTGCTGAAAAAGAGCAAAGGGAGCAGAAAGAAATGAAAAATGTACAACTTAGTGAGGAAGCAAACATTGGTATGCTTAACGTTAGAGCCGAGGCTTGCACTGGAAGAGAAAATGTGATTGTTGAGGAAATTAGTGCCATTACTAAGAAGCCACAGACTGAGGCCAGGAATACAGGGGACGTACCTTCCAGACAAGGCTACCCAGTGAAGCTTCCACCATGCCAAAGGGAAGGGGTGAAAAACTTCTCTTCTTCTAAAAGGTAACAACAAACTAATGTTCCTGTAAATGTGGTTCAAGTCGGATGTTTTGTTCCTCAATACCTAGTTAAAAAAGTCTTTTTCACTCCCCTTTGGCATAGGGTATAAAAGGAATGTGAAAAATAGACTTGGGCTGGATTCAGTACTCACTGGAATGCCCTCCCAACTTGATCTTCAGTCTCTTGTCCATTTCCTTCCTCAATCCACGCTCCCCTTCTCAGGAACATACGGAGAAGCTGACTGGACCAAGACAACATCTGTCTCAGAACTGCCAAAGCCACTGTCCATGTTCATACTACAGAGGCAGAGCAGTTCATGATGGCTTTCTGAGTCACAACTTTGAGAAATCCTAGACCTTTGAAGAGAGACCTTTCTCCCAAAGAAACATAATTTGTATAATGCATGGCTTTTATACTACTACATTTGGGGTATAGTCTCAAAGTTACTTTGATTAAATGTGTGTGATGATATAATGCAAGCAATTTGGTACTGTCCCTGAAGGAGTGCTGAACTGTGGGACAAAGGGTAGCTGCAATACACTGACCTTAAATAGCAGAGGCATTTTAAATGGCACAGAACTCATCTATAGCAGGGAGTGAAACAGCACAGCTTGGTAATCCAAGTCTGCTCTTCATTGCTATTTTAAAATGATGACTCCATGAACCATTTAAAATTCAACACCAAATATATCAAGGGATCACCTTCAAAACACAGTGATTCAGGAGAGAAACACATATGTCAACACAAGCAGGAAGGATGGAGTATTTCACAATCCATGCCGCTTAATATGAGTTGAAATGTGATGGTTTTTCTAAACCAGTGAACCACTTGTATTCATCACGGAAACTTCATTTTGCTGTGGGCAGCAGCTAATACAGAATCTTATCACCGGTTTGAGGGCTAATAGTGACCTTTGAGGGCCAGTCCCTATATAAGGGCATCTGTATCACCCTCCTTGGCACCCTGAGGCTCAGAAAACATTGAAAATGAGGGAGGTCAAAAAACATAAGGGCAAGAGGATGAAGAGAAGTGCTTCAAGATGTTGCTGTGGACCTGACAATGGACGCTTCACTCATGAGCTCACAGCAGCTGTGGCTGCCTGCCCATCTGGACAAAATGGTGCCTGCAACATTTTATCACCAGTGTAGAGGGACTCAGAGGCCCAACTCCTCCCTGTGGAGCTACTGGCTGGTTTCCAGAAAGACAATGTCACTTTCTTCAGTGGTATAACCACTGGAAGTTGCCCTTGCCAATAAATGAGCTTCTACACTTGCTCCTGTGGACAAGTTCAATTAAACTCAGTGGGTTATTTTTAAGACATAAAGGTAAGAGGGAGACTTGCGAGGGTGAAGGAAGAATGGTTTCGACCAGAGGGGAGGCGGGAAAGAGAGACGCAAAATTCATTGTATACATGTAATTAAATTGTTAAAGACTGCAAATAAATAAATAATTGCTTTGATGCAAGGTTATACTATTTTATAATTATGCACAGTGGAATGATTAACAATTTATAAATCCACAGAAATACGGATTCCTTCAAATGAATTTTTAAGTGGATCATGAAGTGTTACTTGTTAATATGTTTAGTAGAAGGCAGTACTTGTATGAGATAATGTGGGAGTAAATAGCCGTAGGAAACGTCTCAGACTTCCTACATTTGTTAATATTAACAAGGAGTCACAACAGAACCAATAGGCTGCGTGATCTAAGAGAGCTATTATTCATTTCTAGCTTCATCACTGAACGCAGATATAAAATGATGAATGCTGTGAGGAAGGAACAGCTTCCTGCAAAAACTTTTGTATAACCCTTTAGTCAGAACCGTTTAAACACAGAAAACAAACAAAGATTAGAAAAAGAAGGAAGGTAAAGATAGAGGGAGAAAGGAAGAAAGAAAGGAGAGAAGGATGAAATGAAAGAGGGAGGAGAGGACCCTAAGCATGATGCCCTGTCATTCTAGCATTTGGAAAGTGGAAGTCTTCCTTAGCTACACAGCAAGCCTGAAGCTAGAGTCAACCCCATAAGTATCAGTCAGAGAAACAGGGGCACAGGGAGGGGGGGGATAAAGGGGCAAGAATCCCTAAGACATTCATGACACAAAAGCTTTATTGCAAAAATGGTGTCTTTATTCTGCACTGATGTCTAATTCCTTTTATAAGTTGCAAAAGTCCAGGTGATTTAATTACCTCTTAGGCATCCTCAAGCAAGATTTCTTAACCAGTGGCCAAAACAGACTGCTCTTCCATCCATTAATTAAGGGGAAGCAGAGGCTGGAAACATGATCGTGGTGAACAGCACAACTTCTTAACTTCAGAAGGTAAGCAAATACATAGCTAGATCATTCAACAGGTAATAGACTTTGATACACTCCTGGGAAAATTACTTTTGTAAATATCTAAAATGTCTTTGGAATCTGACAACACATTCCCCTTCTTGAGCACATTCTGTTTTCTGTGTGGTTTCTGGAGAATAGGCTACAAATGGGCCCAAAGTTCTGATGTCAAAGCTATAACCTCTGATATGGCATGTTAAACAGGAGGCTTTCAGGAAATGATCAGCTCGGGATGGGACAGTGAGGGCTGATCTTTCATTACACATTTATAAGAAAGCACAGAGACCTCCCTGTCCCTCTAAACCTCTTAAAGAATGGTAAGGTGCTCCCTGAAATCTAGGAAGAGGGGCTGATCTCAGACTTGCAGATTCCTGACCCAAAGCTATTCAGGCCCCTGGCACACATGTACACCTGTGGTTTGGGGATCTGGTTGAGATGTCACTGTGCTCATCTTTGACAACTTAACAGAGTTTCCATTTTTCAAAACCTTCTATTTCAGTCCAATTGCATCTCATTTGTATTAGTTACATAACTGAACTAATTTGGTCTGTGAAAGTAAATTGAAATAAATCTTAGCACATTGCACCACTGACATTTAGATGGGCTAGGCCTTGTAGGAGGCTATCCTGTGCACTGATCTGTGTTCAGCAGCACATTAGCATCAACCCACCAGGTGCTAGGCGAGTCCCCTCCTCCATCATGAGATTCAAAACTACCCCCAGATGTTCCTAGGCACCTCACCATCACCGCTGAGACAGAGTGCTTTACATCATTCATAGAAATAATATTTAAACATTGCAACATGTTTTCTACCAAACTCACTGTTAAGGCCATCTTCGAGGGGAGATGCTTATCCTCATTTGAACTGAGACTTTCTCAAGTGATGCTACGTTTTGTCATCCCATGCATGAAAGCCCTAAAGGTTAAGAGTTTTGATATTCCTCAGGATTGCCCCACTATCCTCTTTTTATGCTGAGAATCTATAAAGGGAAATTAAAAAAACTGTCTTTGAATTCTAGGCAGCCACAGAATTTTGTCAGATTCTTGTGTCAATATTAGCACTACCACTTCCCCAAATTCCTAACTGGACCAGCTCCTTCAAGTTACAGTGTGGGGGAGCTCCCTCTGGTGCCTCAAGCTTAAGCCGACTACACAGGGGGTATCAAAGAAGGAAGGAAGGAATAGATTAGAGGAGTTGACTTGAAGAATAAGTGACATGTGGAGATGAGGAAATGATATCAGTACTTTCCCTTTGGTCCTGAAACTAAAAAGCATATTCTCTCTGCTAGAGACTGTATTCAAACCGGTGCTGGTCTTCCAAAGTGCACTGTTGGTTGGAGTCCTTCTATTCTCTGGTTTATTTCAGTTTCTGGCCTGCATAGGAAGTGAAATGAGCACTTATAACATTGTTTAAAGAACAAAAGAATTCCAAGTGCCAAGCAACGTATTAGCCAAATAACTACTAGAATGCAATTTGCTCACAAACTCAGGGTGTCAGCCGAATGGGAAGCCATGGATGGATGACACTCATTTCCCCCACAGTCATCTCACTTCATTTGCAGGTTCTGTTGCTCAGGGAAACCACAACCGCATCTGCAAAGTCAACATCATATAGACTTTGACTTTGTGATCCTGTGGGGAAAACAAGAACTCTTCACACCTTTTATCATCTACATTGCATAAAACAGCATAATGTTGTATATTTTAAAAATCCTTTTTTAAGCAGAAAGTGAGGCTCCAGAGCTGTTCACAACCCCACCAGAAACAGCCTGGAAGGGAGGCTCCTGTGATGATATCCTCTGAGCTGACAGGAAGCACCTCATCTTTCAAAGGGGAGTAATGATCCTTTTTTAATACAGTTGGTTCAACGTCATAGAAACTGGCACACAGTAGGAATCTAATTAGTTACACACTTCCTACTCTCCATCATGTTATCTATGAGATACTGTAAGCATCTCTTTTCTTGGACATTACAAAAGTGAATGACAGACAGAGAGGAGAGCAGGGCTAAGAAGCAGCCACAGGGAGAAGATTCTCAACCTCTGAGAAACAGAGCAGAAGACCACAGACCCTCCAGCACCATGCCAAATCTCTCTGTAGCAAGAAAATTTTAAAAGAGATAATTACTTTTCGGATAAATTGAAGATTTTCCCACGATGGTAAAGTCAAGTTAAGTGAAAGACGATTTGTGTGAGAGTGTGCTTGTAGGTATTTGTGTGTATCTGGTTTGTGTGTATATGTGAGGAGGATTGCACGTGTATGTTTATGCATGTGTATAGAGGCTCGAGGTCTATGCCAGACGTCTCTCAGATGCCTTCAATCATTTTCCATCTTGTTTATTGAAACAGGTTTCTCACTCCACCTAAAGCTCACAGATTCCACAATCCCAGCTCTCTGGTTCCTGCTCCCCAGCTCTGGTTCACAGTGGCACACTTACTGAACTAGTATTTTATTTGGGGGTGTTCTTGTTGTCACTGTTACTTGTTTTTGCTGTTTTTTTTATGAGGTGCTAGACACTGAACTTAAGACCTCATGAGTACACAAAAGCTCTTTATAGAAAGTCACCTCCTCCATCCTGAGGATAATTTCTATTTTAATACCAGCTGGTTTATCATAAACTTCACCCTTTCCACCATGGGGAAAAATATAAGGAACTCACAGACTGCACAGCCAATTCTCTGTGCAGGTAAGGCTCTAATTCTCCCATTCCCCTTCCCTTGCCTTTCTTTCAAGTTTACACAGGTTGAAAATAATGAGCACTTAAAACATAACTAATAATAAAATCTAGTCATAATGTGTAAGACTCATGCAGCATATCATTCAGTCATTATTAATTAGCATACTCTTGGTTATCTATCCATAATAGATGCTATCCAAAGGCTGATCTCCTATATACAGTTGAAATGTTAACCAAGAACACTGATAACATGAAGGATTTACCCACTTGTAAATCTTCACCTTGATTCCTGGGCTCATAAAACTGGCAATATAAATTTATCTTCATCTTCATGTCTATAAAAACAATTATACCCAACTCTCTGGTGCTTATATTTCCTGAAAGACTAATATTTGCTTTAATTATAAACTGTATTATTATTCAACTTATTAAAAGTATTTTTAGACAGTCTTTTAAAAACATAGACAATGTATTTTTCAAGGACAACTTAATATGCAAGGCATTAAAATGACTTGAATTGACATGTTTAATAAGCCATAACCCAGATAATCGACGGCTATAAAGGATTAATTTTTCTCTGGCATTATCAAAGAGCAGCTGTAAAAGTACAAAATCCACTGGACAACTTGTGTTTATAGTTCTTACGACTGATTTATTAAGTGATGTGTTAGCAACGGCCTCCATATCATGTTTTGTTTTCTCCTTTCTTCTGACAGAATTGTAAACCCTCTTTCTTTTTCAAGCTCGATATTGAACACCCCATGGTGACTGACTTTTTATAGGGTTTCCTCTTCTCAGTGGCTATTTGCTTATAGGTTGGAAAAATATTTTGTTGAAAAAGACACTATAGAGAAATGAACTAGCCAGCTTTGAGAGTGTGTAGAAATCATCTAGGATTTTTGTTTTCCAAATAGGTAAGCTGTATAAATGTTTGCATTGGACCACAATGGTAAAAAGAACTAAGCTGTACTATCAGAGTGAGCAGGACTTAGTGGTTGAAATACAGAAATGAATGATTCAGTGTTCAGCTTTCTGGGCACTGCTCTGTATTTCCTTTCTTCTTCAAGTTTATACTGCACTGTGGGTTTGTCAAAGTCAAACAATACAACAATACTTTAGCTTCCAGCTCTCTCTCTCTCTCTCTCTCTCTCTCTCTCTCTCTCTCTCTCTCTCTCTCTCTCTCTCTGTCTCTCTCTCTCTGGATTGCATGTGCCTTATACTGGTCTTGAACTCTTTTTTCTAAACTCCCTGTTGGGATTACAAATATATGTAACCAGCCCAGTCACATTTCTCTTTTAGCTTATCCAATAAATCTAAATTTCATAGTGATTCAATAACAAGTAGCTACTAAATAGCATGTTTAAACAAAAAAAAATTAGATGTGATGAAGGCACTGCACTTTGTGTGAATTATTAATTCTCCTACAATATAATAATGACTCATGTATGTAACTCCTTTGCACCTAAATTCCTCTATTTGTAAAATGGATCTGAGAAACCTTGTGTTTTACTTCCCTTCAGGAAGAGACAGGTATTGAATCAGTCAAGTATTAAATAGTGTTATAATTAATCCATAAGAGAATTAAACGCAACTTTCCACTCATATTTTCATGTTTCCAATTTGTGGAGTTAGGTGACTTTTTGATGTCTTTATATGGAAATATTCTTCATAGAAACCTCCAGTATCCCTGTCCTTTTTCTTATCTTCCAGAGAATGTGAAGAGTTACAAAAATGGCAGGATTGTTCCCATCAAAAGATATTGCAGATAAGCTTCAACATGCAGTATAAAAGTCATATATGAACTCCATAATGGAGAACATTTAAAATTTTGCTACATTTTTCATTTTATAGAATATGGATTATTTTCTCATATCATACTTCCTGATCATGATTTCCTCTCCCTTTATTCCTCACTGTTGCTGGAGTTTTCTCCAGCCTGGTCCTGTCACCCTTCTCAACCCCAAATAAACACACAGATACAATATTAATTATTAAACTGTTGGCCAGTTGCTAGGAGTTCTTATTGGCTAGCTCTGTCTTAATTATTAACCTGTTTCTCAAGATCTATGTATTTCCATGTGGTCTTGGCTTACCAGAGAATGCCTGAACATGTTACTTCTTTGATGGCTGTATGGTGTTCCTTTGCCTACCTTTCTCAGAATTCTCCTCCTCTCCTAGCCCCACCTATCTTCCTAACTCTGTTGGCCAGTGTTTTATTCATTTATACACAGAAGGACTTCTCCCTTCACCTCACAGTCTCTTTCTACCTCCTCTCTCATCCAGATCCACTCCCTTTCTCTCATTAGAAAACAAACAGGCTTCTAAGGGATAATAATAAAACATAGGATACAACAAAAACCAACACATTGTAATTGTACATTGCCAACAAACAGAAGGAAAAGAACCCAAGAGAAGGCACAAGACACAGAGGCCCATTTATTCACACACTCAGGAATCCCACTAAACTGGAAGCCTCAACTTATACACAAAGAATCTATGGGGTAAAAAGAAAGAATTTCTCTCTGTTGATTTATATATATTTGTATATAGTTAGATAATTGAAAAGAAAAAAGCAAAACCCTGGCACAACATGAGACAAGGAACCTTCAGAGATGGAGTTGAGTCCATTTTCATTTGACCATCTTCTGCTGGGCATGCTGTCCACCCTTGGGAGCAGCTTGTTTCACTTGCTTGGTTAGAGCCACACCAAGATATTTTATATTATTTGAGGCTACTATGAAAGGTGTTGTTTCCCTGATTTCTTTCTCAGTTCATTTGTCATTGGTATAGAGGAGGCTTACTGATTTTTGTGAGTTTTATTTTTTATCCAGCCACTTTTGTCAAAACTATTTATCAGCTATAAGAGTTTCCTGGTGAAATTTTTGTGTATACTATATATACTATTATATCATCTGCAAATTAAGATACTTGACCTTTAATTTTCTAACTTATATCTCTTTGATCTCCTTCAGTTGTCTTATTTTGCTAATGCAAACTACAAGTGTCATATTTAGATGTGGACCGAGTGAACAACTTTTTCTTGATCCTGATTTTAGTGAAAAGCTTTTTATTCATTTGCTTTGCTTTGCTTTGCTTTACTTTATTTTGCTTTGTTTCTGTCCGTTTAAATTGATATTGCATATGGGCTTGCTGTAAACTGTCTTTATTATGTTAAGGTATGTCCCTTGTATCCCTAATTTATCCAGGACTTTTATTGTGAAGGGGTGCTTGATTTTGTCAAAGGCCCTTTCTATATCTAGTGAGATGACCATGTGGTTTTTGCCTTTCAGCTTGTTTATATGGTGGATTTCATTTATCAATTTACATATGTTGAACTATCCCCAGATCCCTGGGATGAAGCCTAATTAATCATAGTGAATGATCTTTTTAATGTGTTCTTAGATTCAGTATGCAGGTATTTTATGAGCATTTTTGCTTCTATGACTATTATGGAGCTAGGTTTGTATTCCATTTGTTTGTTGGGTCTTCATGTGGATTAGGAATCAGAGGAACTGTGGCCTGGTAAAACACTATTTTGTGGCATAATTGGAGTAGTATTTGGGTTGACCCTTCTTTAAAAGTCTGATCTAAATCATCTGCTTGAGCACAAACCATCTTGTCTAGGGATTTTTTTTGGGGGGGCAGGGGTGTGGGAGACTATTTTTTTTTATTTATTGATTTATTTTGCATATAGTATTCTGTCTGCATGTATCCCTGCAGGCCAGAAGAGGGCACCAGATCTCATTACTGATGGTTGTGAGCCATCATGTGGTTGCTGGGAATTGAACTCAGGATCTCTGGAAGAGCAGCCAGTGCTCTTAACCTCTAAGCCATCTCACCAGCCAGTTGGGAGATTTTAACTGCCGCTTCTTTTTCACTAGAAATTGTAGGTCTGCTTAAATTGCTTACTGATCTTGATTGAACTTTGGTAAGTGGTATATACTGAGACAATTATCCATTTATTTATTTATTTTGTGGTTGCTGTTTTGGTTTGATTTTTTTGAAACAGGGTTTCTCTGTGTAGCCTTGGCTCTCCTGGAACTCATTCTGTAGATCATACTGGGCTGAAACTCACAGAGATCTGTCTGCCTCTGCCTCCTAAGCACTAGAATTAAAGTCATGCACCACCACTGCTGGGCTAATTATCTATTTCTTTTAGATCTTCCAATTTGGTAGAGGTTTTAAAGGTATGCCCTTATGATTCTCTGGATTTCCTCGATGTCTATTACACTCCCTTTTTAAAAATCTTGAATTTAGTTAATTTGAATAAGGATTTGTCAATTTTATTGATGTTCTCAAAGACCAACTCATTCTTTCATTGATTCCATTTTGTTTATTTATTTGTTTCTATTTTACTGATTTCAGCCCTAAGTTTATTTCTTATGTGATTTCTTCTTGTTGTTCTAGAGCTCTCAAGTGTGCTGTGAAGTCACTAATAAGAGATGGCTCCAATTTCTTCATGTAGATGCTTAGTGCTATGAAATTGCCTCTTAGAACTGCATTTGTTGTGTACCATAAGTTTGCATATGTTGTGCATTTGTTTTCATTCAGTTCTAGAAAGTATTTAAATGCTTTCTTAACTTCTATCTTGACCTTTCTTTCATTCAGTAGTGTTGCTCAGATCCCATGAGTTTGTAAGGGATCCGTTGCTTCTATTGTTGTTGATATGCTGTGTTATGCTGTGGTGGTCTGATAGGACACATTTTCTTGAATATGTTATGGCTTGTTTTGTGTCCAAATTTGTGGTCCATTTTCAGAAAGTTCCATAGGCTGCTAAGAAGAAGGTATATTATTTTGTGTTTGGGTGAAATGTTCGAAAATATCTGCTAGAACTCCAGTGTTTCTATTTAGATTTTGTCTGGATGACCTGTCTGTTGGTAAGAGCAGGCTACTGAAGTCTCCCACTATTGGTCTATTAGTGTCAATATATGATTTAAACTATAGTAGTACTTCTTTTATATACTTGATCATCCTTTGGTGTGTGGATGTTCAGAATTTTGATGTCCTCTTGGATTTCTTCTTTGATGAGCATATAATGGCATTCCTTATCTCTTCTGATTAGTTTTGGTTTAAATTGTTTTGTCAGATATTAAAAGGGCTATGTCAGCTTGCTTCTTAGGTCCATTTGCTTAGAATATCATTACTTATGATATCTTGAGATGATGACTGTCCTTGATTTTAAAGTATGTTTCTTGGATGCAGCAGAAGGATAGATCCTGTTTTCATACCTATTCTGTTAGCCTGTGTCTTTCTATTGTGGAGTTGAGACCATTGGTGTTGAGAAATATCAATGAACAGTGTTTGTGGTGATGGTGGCAGTGTGTGTGTGATTGTCCCCTTTAGACTAGCTTGGCTGTGATTATTTATTCCCTGTGTTTTCTTAGGTGTATAAAGACGGAAGTTTCTGTACCACCTTCTTGCTTCCTCAACAGCTACATGGAGTCTCTCTGATTCTACCTACTACATTTCTCTATCCCTACTTGGATTTCCTGCCTGGCTAAATCCTGCCTGTCCATTGGTCGGAACAGCTGTATTCATCTACCAATAAGAAAAGCATATATTCACAGCATACAGAAGGACATCTCCCATCAGGTATAGTTAACTCTTCAGAGTTTTCTTCTAGTACTTTCTGTAGGTCTGGGTTACTAGATAAGATACTGGTTTTTGTCATAGAATATATTATTTTCTCCATCTATGGTGATTCAAAGTTTTGTTGGGTGTAGTAGTCTGGGCTGGCATCTGTGGTCTCTGAGAGTCTGTAGAATACCTATCCAGTCCCTCCTAGCTTTTAGTGTCTCCATTGAGAAACTGGGTGTAATTCTAATATGTCTGACTTTATGTGTTACTTGGTATTTTTTCCTTGCATCTTTTAATATTCCTTCTTCATTCAGTATGCTCAGTGATTTGATTATCATGTGCCAAGGGAATTTTCTTTTCTGGTCCAGTCTATTTGGTGTTCTATAAGCTTCTTATTTTTTGATAGGCATCTCTTCTTTAAGTTAGAGCAATTTTCTACTATGGCGCTGTTGAAAACACTTTCTGTGCCTTTGATATGGCTTCATCTTCCTTGTTCCCTTATTCTTTTTTTAATTACATTTTTTAAATTTATTTTACATACCAACCACAGTTTCCCCTTGCTCTTCTCTTCATGTTCTCTCCCCCCCAGCTCTCATCTACCCCCCCTCTCCATCCACTACTCCTCAGTCTTGGTCCAGAAAGGTGAAGGCCTCCCATGGGTGTCAACAAAGCATGGCACATCAATTTGGGGTAGAACCAAACTTCTCCCCTTGCATCAAAGCTGGGAAAGGCAACCCAGAATGGGGAATATGCCCCCAAAAGCCAGCTCAAATGCCAGAGACAGGTTCTGATCCTACTGCCAGAAGCCCCACAAACAGACCAAGCTACACAACTGTCACACACATGCAAAGGGCCTAGGTTATTTCCTTGCAGACTCCATAGTTGTTGGTACAGAGTTCATGATCTCCCACCAACTCAGTTCAGTTGTCTCTGTGGATTCTCCCATCATAACCTTGATCACACCTGGCTCACACAATCCCTCCTTCCTCTCTTCAACAGGACTCCAGGTGGTAGGCCCAGTGCTTAGATTTGGTCTTTACATGGTATCCCAGATTTCCTATATGTGTTGTGCCACATTGTTTTTGTTTTATTTAACATTTTATTTGACTTACATATCCATTGCATCTATGCCTGAGACTCTTTCTTTCATATCATGAATTCTGTTAATGAGGCTGCCTCTGAGTTTTCTGCTCAAGTTCCTAAATTTTTCATCTCTATTTACCTTCTGTTTTGGTTATCTTTATTGATTTGACTTCCCCATTCAGGTCTTGAACTGCTTTATTCATTTATTTCCACTGTTTGTGTTCTCATAGATTTCTTTGAAGGATTTATTTATGACCTTTGTAAGTAACTCTATCATATTCATAAAGGCTGGTTTAAGGTCTTTTCTTGTGCTTCATAAATGTTGCAATACTCAGAGCCTGTTGTCAAAGGGTTGCTGTGCTCTCTAGTCGAGACACATTGTCCATGCTGGTATTGTGTTTTTGTTTTATTGTTTTTGAAATTTAAAGAAAATTTTATTGAAGATCTGAAAAACAACTCCTACAAGATTGACTTTTTCATAAAACTGTAGCTACACGATGCATTGTGTCTATCATGTTAAAATATACATTAGACACAAATACAAAAGCTATGAAACAAGCTGCCATTCTTTAACAATTAAGCAAAGATAAAAATGCCTAAGGAACAACATGGATGACTTGCAAAGGATGGACTCTTTAAGCACCATTAAAAAAAAAGAGCACAGATGGATAAGTGTTCAGTTATATACTCTGAAGTGAACCTTTGGCATTAGGAATCAGAGTATTTTGTCATAGAGCATTAACACATATTATAAAAGTGTGTAGTGTCAAAGGAACAGAACCATCAGCATTCAAAAGCACCTTTGTCAACTAGGCAATAAAACACTCTACAGCATGTCTGCCAGTTGTCCATCACTGAATACACTGGTAGAAACTTTACAATGAAAAGAAAGAAGAAAAGGAGCACTGACTTCTTTTATTTTCTCTGTTTAAAATCAAACAGAAAACAAACATCAATTCTGTTATACACTAACGGTCTTCAAAGTACATCACTTGTACAAGAGAAAGACTAAGAACCATACTGTTTACAGCAATTCAGGCATGAGTGAGATGGAGAGCACGCCCTTCACACGGCTTTCCAATGGTACTCTGTCAGGGCCTGAATATGATATTTCAGATAGAGGCTTCAGCTCAATTCCAGTGGCTCAAATCTCCTATTGTCTTTTGGATGTCAGCTGGTTACCTCTGGATGGCCTGACCATAGTGGAGAATGGCTTCTAGTTTGTGTAACAGTAGACCGAGGCCCCACACCCATTATAAGGGCTAGTGGGACATGCCTGGAGACTAGTGGAATCTATCTGAAGACTGGTGAGATGAGCCATTACAGAAAGTCTGAGGGCTTATGTATGTACATTCTAGGACCATCTCTAGGGCTAAAGAAAGTGTTTCCTAGTCAGCCCTATATACATGATGATAGATGTCTTCTGCTAGTACCTCCATTTTTGAAAAGCTATTTAAGAGGATGCTTGAATAAACAGTGGTCTCTAGTATTGACTGAGAGCCCTCCTGAAATGACACGATGTCTCTGTCTCATCTTTAACACCACTGGGTAGCTAAGACTTGCCCGATCCACACTTCCCCACTTCAGGGATCTTTACTAACTTCAACTCTGTTCACTAATGTCTCTTCATTTTCAACAATTGCATCTACCTGGGTCCTTTTCTTCCCAGTAGGCTGAGGTGTCTCACTGGCACTGCCACCATCTCCATTTCCTGGGGTTTTCTGCTTGCTCTTTTTTGATTTCACTTCAGCATTTTTCTGTTGCAGACCAGATGTCTTCTTTCCTCGAGCAGCCCCTCTCATCCTGCCCTCTGCAGACTCTTCCTGATTGGCCTTTTGAAACTCTCGCTGTTTATACAAGTTGGTGTTCACATGTTTGAGTACTCTGCTTTCTGGAACGTATTCATCCCAATTTTTATTCCAACCACTGGAATGGATAAAGTATTTCACTTGTCTGTCCTTCATGGCCACCTTTCCACACTTTGCTTCATAGAGAAGATGCCCATGAAAGCACTGCACTCTCTCCCCCTCCTGGAATTTGGGCTTCGGGTGCTGTTTAGGCGCCATTTATAAGTGATTCGCTGCCTCCTCTTTCTCCCTGACTACCTAGTATTGTGCTTTTACACTGGTGCTTAGGCAACTGGGTTTGCAAAGATTGTAATTCTAGGTGTTTTTGTATCTGCTCTTATCTTTGATGGGTGGATGTTTAGTTCCTTGTTTCTATTGCCCTCTCTGGTTCTCAGGAGAGTGTGGTGGCTGTGTGTACCCTGGAAGGAAATTCTTCTGAGTTCCTGATAGATGTGTCCCCTGGGAATTCCAGGTAAAATGTGTTTCTTGATATTGGGTTCCATCATTTAGAAATGGGGTTGAGCCTTTTAGGTGGGGCAGGTGAGAAGAAAAGGTAAGGTGTTCAACCAGGGTGTTTAGTCTCCTGGGAATCAGGACAGAGAGTAAGGAGAGGCCACAATATGTAGTCTGCTACAGCTGAGGATGAGACTAAGGGGCTGAATATGGAGGAGAGAATCAGGGCGTAAATATTCTGAAGCTTGTCTCCCTTCTTTGCTGGCCCACTTGCTTTTCTGGCAGGCTCTTCTGATGGGTTCTGAGAGAATGCCTGCTGGAGTTGGGGGCTGAGAGAATAGAATGAATGGAGAGTGAGTTTGGAGAAGGTCTATGTGATCTGTTATAGATGGGGGCAGAGAGGGCAGAAAGGCCTCAGCAGGTGGCCTGCTATGCTGCAGAGCTGGTGATGAGACTGGGAGATTGACTTGGAGGAATGGAGGGACAAGTGAAGACCTGCAGTGAGTCCAGCCACTTCCCTGGTTACAGTGGCCTGTAGGTTCCCAGAGATTGTTTGCTGTATGTAGTTGGGGCTGTGATAAAGCTAAGAGTAGCTCAGAGGAAGGTGCCAGGAGATCTATTGGAGTGGGGACAGAGAGAAAGGGGAGGCCGCAGTAGGTGTTTGTGGGAGCCAAAGTTACAAGTTTAGTTTTAATAACTACACCTAAAAGATCCATGAAACAAACAAAAAATGACTCTGATCTGCAAGCCCCTGGCCTGACAGACAGTTTCTAAAATGCTTGAGACTCTTGTTTATGGGAGATAACAAGCCACATGCTTTTCATTCTCCTAAACAAGTTTGTTTGACCCATCTGCACCAGATGTGCTTGATCATGTGGGCAAGAGGTTCACAGGCAGGAAATACATCAGGGTGTGTGTTTGCCCCTGATTGGACTTTAAGCCCCTGGAAACCATAACTCAGGGCCATTTTCTCGGAAAGCAGAGATGGACCTGACCAGAGAGTCCATAAATCTTGCTTCAAATTTTGTTTTAAAATGTGGTAGTGGTCTTATTCTCAACCAGTGGAATTAACATGTTCTGCTCCAGAGCAGCAAATAAGCCTTGGGTTTGGATTTGGAGGAGCAGAGAGAGAGAGAGATCTACATTTACCCTCCATACTTGCTTGGCTAGGGGTGTGTGTGTGTGTGTGTGTGTGTGTGTGTGTGTGTGTGTGTGTGTGTGTGTGTGTGCGGTCATGGAATTTGCAGGAGGAAGTTCTCTTCTACCACCACATGGGGCCCATGGATCAAATTCAGGTCATCTGGCATGGCAGCAAGCGCTTTTCCCCTGAGCCATCTTGTTAGCCCATGACAGGAAATTTTAACAATTTTCACCAATGATTTATCATATCCCATGAAAACTCAGAATGACAACATATTTAAAAGTTAGTTAATGTCTCTATTTTACTAGTATTGGGCAGGAGAAGGAAGATATTTACCTAGAACATAGACTGAACCAAGAACCTACACAGTAAACCTTGGTTTTCCATTGTTTATAGAAGCTTCACCAGGATAGATCACATCCAGAGACATAAGACAAATGATAACAAATTTATGATAATTGAAAGCACATAGAATATATCCTCTTCCTATTAGTGGGCTCAGACTAGATGTCAGTAACAGAAAAAAAATCTTCAAATACTTGCTAGTTAACATTAAGTTCTTAAATTCTTAAAGAATTTCAGTTGGTCAAGGTAGAAATCTAGCAATTGCATGGAATGAAAGTGACTACAGGATGCAAAGTTCATGGTGTAGTTAAGGTAGTACTAATGGTTCCAGGGTAACCCTCCATTTATGTTCCTAAGTGAAGAAGTAAAAACAACAAAGCACGGGAGGCAGTAGGAGCAAAATGTAAGAACAGAAATAAATCCATGAAGCTGAGAAACAGGAAGACATAAATTACTGAAACCAAACCCAAGTCTTCCACAAGCATGTTTCATTGACAATTCTCTCAAAGACTGATGGCAACGATAATAAGGCAAAAGCCAAGGTCAGAAGAAATGGGAACTATGGCAAAGGGTGTAGAATCAAGACAAAACAAACAACTGTCCAGGAACTTAGAAGAAATGGTCCAGAGGCAACAGAACCCACAAACTACTGTATTCCAGTCAAGACAAACGAATAATCTGATCAGTCCTATGATTATCATATAATGGATAATTAGAGAAAGGAAAACCAGAGAGATTTAAGGTATTAGTGGTCTCAGGGGAGATTGCTGCCAACGAGTCAAGGAATGAATACCATTTTAAAGAACCTTCTCCAGCGGACAGGACAGGAAGAACGACCTTCATCTTGATTTATGGCACTAATGTCACAGTGATCCCAAAGTTGATAACACAAGAAAAGACAGATCAGTATCTGTAATAAATTTTACAATGCAATAATCCCAAATAAAGTACTTGAAAGCTAAACCCAGCAATGGATAAAAGTAATTGTATGTTATAACTAGAGCTTATTCTAGGTGCAAAGCTGACTCAATAGTTAGTCAAACATTTCTATATTAGAAATTAATAAACTTTTAAAATAATATTATATTAACAGTGAATAAAATTTGATAAAATTCCATATCCATTCATAATGGAAATTTCCAGTATTTAGGAATAGGGAAATTCCTCCATCCCCTAGAGAAGTTTTTTAAGATCTCAGTCAAGCTTCTCATTTAATGTGAATTACTGAAAATCCTCCCTCCAACACCAAGAACAAGGCAAAGGTGTTCACTCTTATAGAAAAAAATGCTAAAAGTTCCTGCTATAGAGATGAAATAGGATGTTTGCATTGAATAAGAAAGAGAAATAAAATTGTATTTGTACAAGTCACAGTTGTCTAAACAACACCAGATAAAGGATTCCTAACTCAATTCTGCTTCTATCTCTTCAACAGCAACAAGAAAAATCAAACTTAAAATATATACATAATTGATAACTTTGTTACCTTCCTCTAAATATAGAATTGTTTTCAAATGAAAGGTTTTTAGTTTAATAAATATAATAAGCCAATTAAATCTGTAAGATAGATACAATGTGAAGAAAAGGTACCTAGATTGTGTAGAATATTATTTTAAAGAACAACATTTTTTAAGGTCAGTTGACAAATTTTTCATTAATAATGAAACAAGCAAATTAATTCATCATATGCTTGTCTGATTTTATAATCATCAACTTGTCATTAACAATTCCCCTTTTTATATGTTGTAACATTTTAGATTATTATAGTTGAATTTCCTATTTTGTGAGTATTCATTTCATGATTATTCCATAATCTTGACTATTGGAACACTTTAATTAACATTAAACTGCTTTAGAAAAGTAGTGAAAATTAGAAACCCAATTACAGGTATCACAAATAAAAATTAACTTCATTTTTAAAAACTTTTGGCCTGAAATCCATTGGTGATAGTTTTAACACAGCCTATTCTGAAATTATGAAGGATTGGATTTTCATCAACTTTAAAGGGTTAAATTTATGAATTCTATGGGAATTTGATTATACTCCCCCCTCCCCAATTCCCTTCCATATCCACTCCCTCCATTTCGCACCTACCCAACTTTGCCTCCTAAGTTATGATTTCAAAACCATCAGCTCCCATTAACATTGCCTATATACTGTTTGGTTAGTGACCATCACCAGAGAGTATGAGGCCAGCCAATAGGATCATACCTTTAAAGAAAGCAATCTCTTCCTCACCTGAAGCTATCAACTACTACTAACTTCTCAGCTCGGATGGAAACTTGTGTGCACCTCCCCCTCCATGCTGGAGTCTTATCTGGCTTAAGCTTTCATGGGGTTTGGGCATGCTGTCAGAAGCTCTGTGAGTTCCTATGTGCATCTGCCCTACTGCATATGGAAAAAGAGTGCTCCCTTTGTAGTTATCCACTGCCTCTGGCTCTTACAATCTTTCTGCCTCTCCCAAAAAGGAGTAAATTTTAAAGATTTAATCATTTTTGTGATAGCATTTTTAACTTAAAAAAAATGTTTACCTTTAAAATGAATCATTTTTACAATGGGAAATTTTAAGATGCTAGTGAAGTGAAGTGTCTGGATCAGAAATTAATTTTTAATCTAAGAAAATAACCATACGGTTAAAAGGAGATTTAATATCCCATGGGTCCTAGAACCAGAAGTCCTAGATCATTGTCATTGGACTGAAATGGTGTCCTTCCTCCAGCAGCTTTGGGAGAGAACCCAGTCCAGTTTCCAATGTCTGCAGCATTCCTCCTTATGGCCACATCACCCCAGTCTCCCTCCATAACCCAATGACCACCTCCACTCTACATCCAAAACCTCCTTTTCCCTATCTCATGTAAACACTGTGTGTGGATTTGGGGTCCACCTAGACTATACATAATAACATCACCATGGTAAGGACCTTAACCCAGTCCTGCCCACAAAGGTCCTTTCCCTGGGGTTCACAGGTCCCAAGGATGCAGAGCTGCTCGTGTGGAGTGGTTAATCATGTCTGCAGATTTGAGTTCATCTCTATCCAGTGTGATATTCATCACAGAGTTGCAAATGGGTGGTTACTTTTTCTGAGTGTATTTTAGAGAGATTGGGACGTCCTTCCTTCTTTTGCTGCTGTTCTCAGTTATGGATCTAATCAACAATGCTTAGAAATTAAATATATATAGCCCCAAGTGCAAGCAAGTTGTATTACTAAGGTTAACAAATCCATTTGCCTATCAAAATCCATTTTCAGATAAAGACAAAAACTACCAATAGCTTCAGAAAACATTAAATTTCACCGCTAATTACAGATATACAAATAGTTGATAGAATCCCATGTTTCTTTTTAATATTGAATAAGGCACCAAATATCCATTTAGCCTTAATAAATGTCACATTAGCTTTAAATCTTTTGTATAAAGACAAAGACATTCATCTGCATCCTGAAAATGTTCTCGGTTCCATCTTGGAGTTCCTCAGTCAAAATCTTTGAGAATGAGAATACTATAAAATACTATTTGTATTTTACCACCAAGCCTAGCAGGTAAAAGTATTTTTAAAAAGCTATTCTAAATATAAAATGATTGAAAAACTTTAAGAATGTTCTAAATCATTCATATTGACCAAGATAGGTGTCAATGTCTGTCCCACAGAGGGAATAATGAAGTAATACAAAATAAAATGTGTGTTTTCTCTCTCTCTCTCTCTCTCTCTCTCTCTCTCTCTCTCTCTCTCTCTCTCTCTCTCTCTCTCTGTGTGTGTGTGTGTGTGTGTGTGTGTTTGTGTGTGTGCGTGTGTGCACGTGCACAAGTGCTCATGAGCACACACCTGTACACATGTGCATGGAGGAATGAATACAGGTCTCAAGAATGTAAAGCAACTTCTCTATCAGTGTGTTGCCCTCTGAATTTGTCTTAAACTCCAAGTACCACAATGCTGCACTGTGTTAGAGTGCCTCAACAGAGGGAGAGCAAAAGGAAAGAGCATAAGGCTGGGATGGGGCTAGGGCAGGGAACAGTCTCCCAAGGGCTCTATACATCAGGAATGCATTGGCCTTCAACATTGACAGACATCTCCTACTCATGGCCATTTGATGCTCATATATACATGCATATTATAAAGTCTCCTTATAGAAATACAGAGAATACGTGGGATGATAGCCACGAAAATAGACACAAACTCTATGTCTGGAGAAATTGAAAGTTTGAAAGAATAAGCTTTAAATCTTTGGCAGTTAAATTTCTTTATAAAGTTGGTAGCATTCTCCATGAATCAAATGGATCATTAAAACCTCAACTTTCATTGATACAATTCAAATGTTATTCTATTATATACAACCCCATTTATCTCAAAATATCAGATATTATTTTACTTACATCTGATGTACATGCTATGATCAAAATTTAATTCCACTTTTCCTGAAACTGAGAACACTTTTTGTCTGAGCTCTGTAGCACTCTCAATTTTAACTTATACTTCTCAATATGTTCTATTACCATTAGAGAATAATAGAGAGTTTGCCTGCAGCTAGTTTAATACCTTTAAATTTCCATAGATCACAATGAAAGACCATGTAGCCCAGCATGCCTCACATTTCAAAGGTTGTGGGCTGCTAACATTGCACTTTTATTAAAATTCCTATTAATTTTTTGCTGCCAACCTAAATGAAAAATTACTTTATCATTTTTTATGGAATAAAAGAATAAAGAAAATACTTGTTTATTCCCAACTACTTATCCAGGCCAACATGGAGAAAGAAACTTAGAAAAAGTCAACTATGCTATAGCTTCAGAATATCCAATTTGCAAATATTTTAATGGTGAAATGGTATAGTTATATCATCGTGTAGCCATCGGTTTTGTGGTCATAGTATTTTGTTTTTGTGTGCGCTGGGAATTCTACTGGTCACCAGGGATAGAGGAGTGAGCAAGACACAGTCCAGTCCTCAGGAAGCAACTGTTATAATAGGATGAGTAGTGATAAAGAGTGATTATGAGAGAGAGAGAGAGAGAGAGAGAGAGAGAGAGAGAGAGAGAGGGAGGGAGGGAGGGAGGGAGGGAGGGAGGGAGGGAGGGAGGGAGGGAGGGAGGGAGGGAGTATTCCAAGTAACATCTAAAGAAAGATCTGAAATGAAGCATGAAAAGTGGACAAAGATTCCTACAATAGAGTACAGACTGTCAAACAGCCCCAGGGCAAGAAACTGGATGAGAGGATAGAAAGGCAGAGAACAAAAAAAGAGGACACAGCATGAGGCTGGGCAGAATTGGGACCAGCCTCCCAAGGTCTCTATAACCCAGAAATAGGGCAGTCATCCAACTGAACTTGCCTACAAGCAACAGAAATGTCACTGAAGGCTTGTGAAGCTCTCCCTAACTTCTAAGGGAGAAAGAGCCAACCCTAAGGCACCTAGGCAGTGAAGGAGGCAAGCCAGAGGCTACATGGACCTCGCCGGCTTTCAGAGGCAGAGACAGGTATTGACAATCTGTTTGGAAATTTGCCTTGGAAACAGAAGTTGGCTCTAAATAGTATGGAGGACCAGTGAGCCTAGGGCGTGAAAGGTGCTAAGTGACCCTTAGGTGACTTTTCCAGAGGAACAGAGAACTGTTTGCTGAGATGGAAGGCACTGCAGGAAGACTTGTTTCATGGAACAAGGGCCCTGGTAACTAGGGTGCCTGCAAAAGATGTAAGTGAAGAGACAACAAGAGATGTAGGATAATCTTAAAAAGATCCAGAATACCTCCAAAACAATACAGAGAACCCTGCCTCAAAAAACAAAACAAAACAAAAAGATCCAGGATAAAATATAAATTTATCTTCTAAATTTTAATCAAGATTTTTAGTAGTATATTTGAGCATATTTTCTTCAGAGACACATTTCACCACTGGAGTTTGAACCCTGGGGGTCATGTTGGCAGCTCTCCATGCTATGAAGATATACTCCCCTATAATCTCCTTCTGGCATGCATAACTTTATTGAGTACATGTTATTTTTTATAGATGTACAAAATGTTACCAGCCCCATTCTTATTTTCATAATGTAGATGCCTTCTAATAACTTATAATAAGCAATGCTGTAATTAACACTTTTATATAGCTCTGTACTTTTGGTGAAATTTAGTCAACAGGAAATACTATGTGATGTATATGCTTGGTGCATACAGAGAGAATTAAATTAATCCATCATTTATAGACATGAAGTAGAAAACAAGGTAAGTTGGCAGGACTGTTTGCTTGTTGTTTGTTTTGAAACCAGCTATAAAGATTTTGCTTGCAATCTTAAATATTTTAAAACTGCTAGTGGGAGTATCATATCTATTTCAACACTGAAAAGAAAATCTCTCAGTTTATAGGATGACACACAGTCATAGTTTGTAAGGAATAAGAACAGTATAGTAGTACATTAAATTCCCTGTCTTTCTTCTCTTTTAAAAAACATGAAAATTCCCATAAGAATGCCCAAGTCTGAGGGTTGGGTGTATACCATAGTGGCAGAGTACTTGCCTATAAACATGAATCCATGACTTTGATATCAAACAGCAAAATGGGGGATCAGTGTCAATCTTTCTAAATAGCTCTAATGAGGCATGCGTGCTTTTGACTTCAAGAAACCTGTCTTTGTTTCCCATCTTGGTCTAGCTAAGCCACACTCGAGTTGGTACATGTTACCAATTGTAGGACCAGTTAGCATTTATTTTCCTGGAAAATTAAGAAAAATCTTATTTTTCCAAGGCCAGATCTTTGAAAGTAACAATCAAACAAGAACTCCAGGAAACAGAGAAGTGTCAGATGGGAGCCGTTTTTCTCAGGGGTGATGCAGTCCCTCCTCGATGCTTTCTTACAAAAGTGCTTTTGCAGCTACAAAAAGGCATGTGGGCAGTTGTCTCCTTTGAGAGGCACGCTTACTGCTGAGTGTGGAGGAGACTGGGGTCCTCAGTGAGCGATATCACCCAGACATTGAAACCCTCTGCCTCCTCCAATCCACCTGCAAGCTGGAAACTGAAGAGATGTCTCAAAAACACGAGCTCCTCCTTTACCTGGTGGGATATCTTTATCCTTGAGCAATTTCCCCAAATGACAGCCTTCAGTCTCTGAAAATGTAAAAATTGCCTTTTGAGTCAACGCAAATCAAGACTGAATCCATTCATTATTTCCCTCTGGATTCTCATTCACTTCTAGCTGTAGGAAGTGTCAAAACGCAGGACTGATGAAAAGTGTGTGAACACATTATCCAGATATTCAGGTTGTCACAGGGAGCAATTTTGTTGTTGTTGTTTATTTCAGTGTGAGCAAAGCTGAGCTGTGAGATGATCAGGCATACAGTTCTTTCTCTGACAGATAATAGTTCTCATTTTGAATTTTTATTATTTTTCTTTTGAGTTCCAAAGCGAGTTCCAAAACAAGTTCCGAAATCTCCTCAGATTTGCTCTGCTTTTAGAACCTTGTTCCCACTTTACTGCTAAGTGATTAGCATAATTGACCTGTAATGCAGGACTCTAATCCTTGCTTTGTTGGGGGTTGTTTTTGTATCACATAGGATAGTCAAGGTTGTTTGGATAGGAAAATGTTCTAAATGCTCAGTGACTGCATACAAACTAACAGTGATCACCAGTCAGAGACCTTGGAAAATAAAGAAAACAAATCTAACATGGTTAGTTCATAACAAAGAGAAAGCACACCAAAGGGTACCTCAAAAATAGGTCAGTACCTGGCCTGGTACCTTTAATCTCAGCACTAGGAAGGCAGAGGCAGGTAGATCTCTGTGTTCAAAGCCAGCCTGGTCTAGGAAGGAAGTTCCAGGACTGTCCCACAGAGAACCCTTATCTCTGTGGGTGGGGTAGGGGCAGATCAGTGATCTGGTTTAGAATTGACTTGCCCTAAGCACCTCCATTTGCAACTCATTAAAAGAATATGTTGCCAGAAAAACAATGCAAAAATACTAGGAAATAGAGTTTCTCTTGTGATGACTATGATGACGAGCCAACAGAAAAAGATGGAAAATGAGTGAAGTGCATCCAAGTCGAAAACAAACCTCTCAACTCAAGGAGATTATGAGAGCAGTCATTCTCAAACTGAACATGAACAACCCTGGCCTAGGAACACAGAATCAAACTGTTCCACACAGTGTGTTCCAGTATGGATAGAGTTGTCTGAAGCCTGTGCACTTAGAAAACAGAACAGAGCCACAAGTCAAGGCACTTTTCAAATACACTGGAGGGCACCAGATGGACAGGTTACAGCAAAGTGGAAGAATCTCTCCTATAGGTTTCAAATGCTGTCTGATGACAGTCTTAGCTTCTGGGTTGGTGGAAGATAATAGTCTGTTGGTACGTGACAGAAGGCTTTACTGATAGCTGCATGGATGATAGGTCAGTCACATGTGGGAAATGACTATACAGTCACAATAATTTGACACTGGATCAACAACATTCCTGCTCTCCAGGATCATGAGTCTTTAATCGGTCAATCAGCCTTGAAGAATTCCATGTCCCTCCTAAACTTCAAGTCACTTAAAGAAGACTCTTTTCTCCCCCTGTTAAAAACAATTTTCAGGGAAAGTTAAGCAAAGCTGGCTGAAGAGCAAAGAATTAGAAACCACAGCTTTTAGTTCAAATACTTATAGAAACATGTGAGATGGCTGCTTGCACAGCTCTGCTAGGAATCACAAAGGGAACAAATTATTCTCTCACATGCACGTGCTTTCAGATTTCTACCATTCACACCCCAGCTTTTTTCAATAAGCTCTGTAGATGGAGTTTCTGTTCTGCCTAGTCCCACTGCCCTTCAGTTCCAAATAAACACACTGAAGCTTATATTAAGTATAAACTGTTTGGCCAATGGCTTGGGTTTCTTACTGGCTATCTCTCTCTTAATTATTAACCCATAATTATTAATCTATGTCTTGGCTTACTGGAGGATGCCTAGGCATCCTATCTTCCCAGCAGCTACATGGCATCTCTCTGTGTTCCTCTTCCCAGCATTCTCATAGTCTGGTAGCTCCACTTGTATTTCCTGCCTGGCTACTGGCCAATCAGCATGTTACTAAACCAATAAGAGAAACATATATTCATAGCATACAGAAGGACCTCCATCATCAGGTTACAGGGTGAAATGTAGTAAGGAAATAGCAAGCTAGAAAGAAAAGGAAGAATACAGAATTACAGATAATGGTAACTGAACAATTAGAACCTAGTATCCATTTGACAAAATATGGGACACTCTTCTAGAAGTCAGTGACAGCCTTGGCTCTGCTTATCTTAACAGCAATGAAAAATATGAAGTCTGACCAGGTATGATTGATATAGTACCTACAAAATAAAAGTGACTAAGAAGCAGACAGGTGCATGGGTGCATGCCTTTAATCCCAGCCCTCAGGAGGCAGAGGCAGGCAGAGCTCTGGGAGCTTGAATCTGATCTAATCTACATAGAAGACTCCAGAATGGCCAGGCCCACAGAGTATGACCTTATCTCAAATATAAATTAATTAAAAATAAACTTTCTGTACAAAGCAGCAACCCAATAACATCTGATCCTTGGGTGCTCGTGAATAAAACACATGTCACATAATAAAGTGTTAACAAAGGGTGTGTCTGATACAGTATATAAGGATATAGCTTACTCTTTATTTCACTAGTAAAAGCATGGGATATATTATGTGAATCACATATACATTTACTAGTAGACATATAACCTATGGCCTTATAGAGTTTTACTTAACAGATCACAATGTTTTGCTATTGTTTTCACATTTAGTGGTTATTACAATGATGATTTGACTGTGGTTTGGTTGTCAATACCCACATCTTTAAGGTTATGCAGGGTAAGGAGGAGGAGGTTCCTTTCCCAAACAGAACATTACTATAAAGTCCATCTCACAATGAGTAAGCAGAGTGCTGAATGCAACCTTTGCCCAGTGTTTGTTTTCTTTACAGTGATATTTCTGAACATTCATTTGAACACCTTTAGTCTTGGAATTCATTCTCCAGCTTGGCTAATTTCTTCCTCCTTCTTCCCATGACCTTACTGATGTTCTCTGTGTATCCGCTATAGAAATTTGAGTTTGAGACCCTTGGTATGTGACTCAGTAAAACAGTTTCATAAATTCCATGTCTGTTCCTCTGTAGCAGCTGCTTTGAGGAAATATCAAAGGAACAATGACTCCACTCGAGCTTTTCAGACAGCTGAGTCTGTTGGGGAAGATAATAGCGAAACACTTAAGAGCATATACTACAACCATAACAATAACTATTCTATAGATTTTATGGCTCTTTATATTTTAGCAAGCTACTTCACATTCATCACTGCAGTTGCTTCTTCCAGGAGTCCCGTGAAACAATCAAAGTAGGAATTATGGCTCACATTTTTTTCAGACAAAAATCCTGATTTCCAAAATTGCAAATCACCTTAGCCTGGGGAACATGGCTAACTCCAGAGAAAGCAGAGCATCATGGGAGACAGTGCTCAGAGTTGTACACCCTGTACAGCACCATACATAGAGACATTTCATGACTGTTTTCTCAGTTGAATTTCTCAATTCAAGAGAATGCCTGGCAGCATCCACTTTGACTCACAAAAACATATGATGAGAATACTACAGATAAGAATGTTCATAATCAATGACAAATACAGTATACAATGCTCCAAATTTTTGGACTTTAGAAAAGTCACATAGTATGTATGACCTTACCCTATATACTTTAATATATAGGGAAGGTTATAAGTGGAAGCCACCACAAAGTTAAGATATAAATTTAAATTTAGACTAAATATAATAGTCCCAAATTCTTCATGAAAGGAATGTGATTAGCCTTCCTCTAGAAAAAGGGGATTATTCAGGAAATAGAACTCTAAGGACTTTAAACAACTTAAAGCCAAAAGGAAAAAAAATCAAGGTTACAAGTACATTTACTGCAATACTCTCTACAACAGAAAAATATTAGAAACTGCCTTAGGTTCACTGACCAAAGCTAATTGATCTATGGTACATTCTGTACATTTATAAAGGAATGTGACTATATGCTGAGATGGGTAATGCTTTGGCATTTTGCAAAGTGAAAAGAAGATCTAAACACATTTCTGTGTGGCTATGTGAGCACATGTAAATATATCACATTTAGTATGCAATTTATGTTTATATATGTATATAGTCTATACATGTATGCACAGATATACAGAGAGATACCAATATTTACTTGTACACATATATACATTCTTCTTTAAGTCAGGTATTTCATTTTTATGTGTATGCATATGTTTTGCCTGCATGTATGTCCGCACACTACATGTACATACTGCCTATGGAATCCAGAAGAGGGTATTGGATAGCCTGGAGCTGAGTTACAGAGAGTTTCTAGCTGCCATGTGGGTGCTGAGACCCAAACTGAGGAGCTCTAGAAGACCAGCCAGTAGCCTTATTTTTTTAAGGTGCACATTGAGTTTTATTGTTCTATTGCGATGATTTCAGGTATACTCCAGATGACTGTCAACATGAATTATAATCTCTGATATTCTGGATGTTTTCATAAACCATCAAGTAGATTGTTGGTAATTGGAAAGCTGGTAGCATCATGAAGATGGATGATGATTCAATGCTGATGCCAAGGTAGTGGATGCTACCCTTTCCTTGTATATTGGTAACTTGGGTTCACCGATTGCTTTTGAGTCAGAATAAGTAGATGAACTGGATGAAAAATGAGGATACCCAGGTTGAAAAGAAGGCTCTGCCTGCATTTCAATACAACTATTCCACAAGTGGGATACATCCCGGTGGTTTTGAATAGAGGTTATAATAAAATTCACAGTGCTGTCATTTGCTTGGGTGTAGATTCTCTGTGAGTCCATATGAAGAGGGGACACCTCATTTAAGGGAGTGGGGCGATGTGATAGGATTTTTTCAGGTGGTCTAAAGGAGCTCGATGTTGCAAGAGAAAAGTCCCTTCTGATCCCATCCATTGTATCAGAATCTCCTTGGGCAGTAGAAGATTTCTGTCTCAGATATACATTTGAAATGCTAGAGCTAGACACTAGATTCCTCTTTCTGGTTTGGACAGCTACACCCAAACTGTGGTCATCCATGTTGTCCAAGTCTGGGCTGAAGTGTTTGTTCTTAATCTCTGGAGGTGATGGAGCAGCCCCACGAGAAGCTGTCTTTATCCCGATTCTCCTCTTCATCCTTTCTATAAGATGGGGACAGTCACGCAGAAAGTTTGGATTCTGATAGAACTGTAACTTACATGAGGCAGAGACTCCTTTTTCTTCAGCCAGAAAGTCAGGGAGGGAAGCAGATCTCTGGAAATTCTGTCTCATTTTCCTGAATCCATACAGGTTCAGTTGACGAACCAAACTTTTCATGCTATCAGTTTCGAATATTCTAAAGGGGGCCTTTCTTTCCAACACTTCCTTTTTGAAGAGTTCTTCATTGATCACTATGTAAGTCCCAGCCTCGTCCCACCAAATAGACTTAAATTTGTCACTTCCCACTATTTTCCAAAGCTTTCTGGGAAAGGTCATAGAGAATAAATTACTGTCCTCATCTGGCTCTGAGGCACAGAGGGAATGAGATGACCTCTTTATCAAGAACCGCTGAGCCAGAACCTGAAATGCACTCTCCTCAATAATAGCCCACAAATCTGAGTCCCCCTGACCTGTGTCATCACACAGAGGATGGCTGGAAGGGGTCTCTGAATCAGTTGACACGTCATGACGGGAAGCATCCAGAATTTCTGAAGGTGCCTCTGCCATTTCCTGCACACTTTACATTACCTACAAAGACATCTGAATGGCTTTGTGCTCTGCAGCTTACATTGGCACTCAGGAGTCCCACAGATGAAAGTAAATGGTGACATCATAAAAGTAGCTATGACATCACAGAATGACTCTGAGTCCCTGATGATCACTGAACAACATTATGCCGAGAGAGTTACTGTCCTATGCAGAAATGTTCCCTGTAGAGCAAAAGATTGGCTAGCCCCTTGCTTACTGAAGAAGATTTCAAAATCTCATTCCTCAAGACACTTTCTTGTTTTTCCTTCTTTTTCATTATACTTTGTATTATTTAAAACAATTTTTAAATTTAAATATATTTTGGTTATATTCTTCACCTACCACAGTATTGCCAGATTCCCTTTCTCCCTACCCACTCAACTAAATAATTTCTCAAAAACTCAGTATAACAACAAAACTTTCAAAGCCAAGAAAACAAAATAAAACACTACCCAAAAAGAAGAAAAATAAAACAAACCACCAAACTATAACAAAATTGAAGCACAGAAAAAAACTGTGGAGTCCATTATGTGTTGGTCAACTACTCCTGAACACGAGGCCTGTCCTGGAGTGTTGGATACACCCATTGCCACTCCATTGGAAGAAAACAATTTTCCCTCTCCATCAGATATAAGTAACTGTTCAGTTGTTAGCCATCTCTCCCTAATCTAACCAGAACTCTGAAACCCCCCTCTCTCCAGCCCTGTCAAACATATACATGTATATGTATATACATATGTATGTATGTATACATATATGTGTGTATGTGTGTACATGTGTGTGTGTATTTTTTCTCCAGCCCTGATATACTTACATTCTTAGATATTTATGTGTGTGTGTAGCAATAAATAGCTGTACATATACATATATTTAGTTATATCTGCAAACGTTAGGAAACACTAGCAATATAAGCCAAAATGAATGAAAACAGTAACCCTGGGGTATTAAGTATGGCAGATGGGGTGGAAATGAGACTCTGATTAATGTACATTTTTAAAAATTCATACAATATATTTATCATAGTCTCCCCCTCCCCATCTTTTTTCACAAAAATATGTTTATGTTCAAGACAAGTAAATTACAAAGGCAATTTCTAAAATCAAAACTAAATCTGAGATATATGAAGCCAATTGCATAGCAAAATCATGGCATCAGCATGAAGAGGGAAAGATGTTTCAAGTGATCTTATCCCAAAATACAGGGCTCTGACTGCAGCTCTCATTAGTTTAGATGAAGAGCAAACACAGCAGTGGGACAGAGAGTCAACAAGGTGACAGATGCCCAACTCATGTGACAAACAACTTAATCATGACAGCCACAGACGATGAAGAAAGTAGTTGCAGGTTAGATGTCAAAAGGAACCATGAGGCCGGGCGTTGGTGGCACACGCCTTTAATCCCAGCACTCGGGAGGCAGAGGCAGGCGGATCGCTGTGAGTTTGAGGCCAGGCTGGACCGACAGCCTCGAAAACAATACAGAGAAACCCTGTCTCGTAAAACCAAAAAAAAAAAAAAAAAAAAAAAAGGAACCATGAACATCCTGCAATGAGGACAGTTTCACAAGTGGTTTAAATCAGCCATTTCTGTCAAAAAGAATACATAAGGATCACTTTAGGCATCCTTAGGCAGTAACAAGTCCTCACTTACTGGGACTATTTAGAAGGCAGTTTAATGAGACTATTAATAAATTAAGGTTATAGACATCAGCTTTACCACAACTTTTATAAACCTTAAGGGGGACCTGACCTCATTGGGTAGATATTAATAACCCACTCATCAAAGGTGAGTAGAAAGAATGGATTATACTGGAAAGGAAGCAAATTAGATAGGATCAATAGGCATCTTTGAAAAACAAGGAGTAAACATCAGAATACGAAAATTATGGGACAATTTAATTAACAGACATCCCTTTTCCTGAGCCGGAAGTTCAGGCAAAGTCACTGATGCTAAGCTTGCTGTAATACAGAGAAGTGGAAAGAGATGTGAGCAGTCACTGAGTGTGCAAGGGATCAGAGATTGTCAACTGATTTTACTTTTTGTGATAGCATTATTTTATTAAAGAAAACACATGACTTAGCCAAGTAGCAATAGCACTTGCTTGTAAACAAGACTAAATAAGCTATGGTACAACGGAAAGATTTAAATAAGCTGAGTCTTTTCCACAAGTGATGCTGAAATAACATGATATTTAAGAGGATTGAACATTAAGGGGGAGGGGAAAGAGAGAGAAAATATGGGCACAAACACAGTTGCTTCACAAAAACTCACTACAGCTGCACCACAGACCTCAATGTGAAGTCTGAGACAATGGAGACAATGAGACTCTAGAACCTAACATTGAAAATATCTAAGTGACCTTAATTTTAGTGATTTTTTTTAGATATAACACAAAAGTTATGGGGCGTGAAAGAAATAGTTGATAAATTGGACTTCATCTATGCAAAAGCCACAGTCAAGAAAAGGCCAAGACAAGCCATAAACTAGAGGGAAGAAATTTTAAAGCAGGTACATGATAAAAGATGTGTTAAAAGCTCCTTAAACTCAACAATAAGAAAAAAAGCCCTGATGGGGGAAGTCCTTCTGTATATATATTGATGACTAAAATACCGTTGGCCAATAGGGAAGCAAGATACGTGGGACTAGGAGAGAAGGAGGATTCTGGGAAGTGTAGTCAAGAGTAGGGGTCACCATGTGATCTCCCATGAGGAGACACATCAGGAGAGCGTCCTCAGAAATATAAGTCCTTATAAAAATATGTATTAGCAATTATGGGTTAATAATTAAGTCAGAGCTAGCCATTAAGAAACCATAGCAAATGGCCTACAGCTTCATAATTAATATAGTGTCCTGCATGTTCATTTGGGACTGATGTGGCTCTGGGACAAGGCTGGCAGGAAGAATACATGTTACAAAGCCCAATTTAAGCCGGGCGGGTGATGGTGGCGCACGCCTTTAATCCCAGCACTCAGGAGGCAGAGGCAGGCGGATCTCTGTGAGTTCGAGGCCAGGCTGGACCGACAGCCTCCAAAACAATACAGAGAAACCCTGTCTCATAAAAAAAAAAAACAAAGCTCAATTTAAAAACAATACAAAAACTAAGAAACACTTCACTAGTGAACAAACAAAGACAACAAAAGGGAATACACTCAAAAATAGGCAGGTAGACCAATGGAATCACATTGAAAACCCTGATATTAACCCACACACCTACGAACAACTTATTTTAGAAAAAGGAGCTAAAATTATACAATGGAAAAAAGAAAGCATCTTCAACAAATGTTTCTGGCATAACTAGATGCTGGTATGTAGAAGACTGCACATAACTTAAGTCCAAGTGGATCAAAGACCTCATCATAAATCCAGCCACACTGAACCTCTTAGAAGAGAAAGTGGGAGGCACCCTTGAACAAATTGGTACAAGAGACCAATTTCTGAGCATAAGCACAGATACTAAAAGCAATAATTAATAAATGGAACCTCCTGATACTGAGAAGCTTCTGTAAGACAAAGGACACAGTCAACAGGACAAAAAGGCATCCCACAGAATGGGAAAAGATATTCACACAACACCACATCTGACAGAGGACTGATCTCAAAAATTTACAAAGAACTCAAGAAGCAAGTCTCCAAAATAGCAAATAATCCAATTAAAAATTGAGGTACAGAACCAAGCATAGAATTCTCAATAGAGAAGTCTAAAATGGCTGATAGACACTTAAGAATGTTCTCAACATCCTTAGCCTTCAGGGAAATGCAAATTAAAACAACTCTGAGACACCATCTTACTCCTGTAAGAATGGCTAAAATAAAAAACTTCGATGACAGTTTATGCTGGAGAGATTTTTGAGAAGGGGTAACACTCCTCCATTGCTGGTGGGAGTGCCAACTCATACAGCCACTTTGGAAATCAGTATGGAGATTCCTCAGAAAAATGGGAATCAGTCTACCACAAGATTCAGCAGTTCCACTCTTAGGAATATACCCAAAAGATGTGCATTCATACAACCAGGACATCTGTTCCACTATGTTCATATTTGTAATAGCCAGAACCTGAAAGCAACATAGATGCTCCTAAAGTGAAGAGTGGATAGAGAAAATGTGGTACATTTACACAATGGAGTACTACTCAGCAGAAAAAAAAACAACGGAATCCTGAAATTTGCAGGCAAATGGATAACACTAGAAGAAACCATGCTGAGTGAGGTAACCCAGTCACAAAAAGACAAATGTGGTATGTACTCGCTCATATATGGATTTTAGACATGGAGCAGGGGAGTGTTAGCCTACAATCCCACCACTAGAGAGTCTGGGAAAACAGGGAGGACCCTAAGTGAAATATTCATGGTACCCCAGAGAAGGCAAATGGGACAGGACCCCCTGAGCAGATTGGGAACATGGGGGGAGAGGAGAGGGAGCAAGGAGAAAGAGAGAGGGAGAGGAGGACATGGTGGAGTAGGAAGGTTGAGTTGGGTGAAGAACAGAGAGCAGGATGAGAGGGATACCATAATACAGGGTTTGAGGAGAGATGTAGCACTAGTGAGATTTCCAGAGATCTACAAGGATGACACCAACTGGCAATCTAAGCAATATTTTCCCAGATAATGAGATTGATCCACTATCTTATATGCCATCCTAGTGCCTTCATCTAGTAACTGATGAAAGCAGAGGCAGACACTCACAGCTAAACAATGAACTCAACTACTAGAACCCGGTTGCAGAAAGGGAGGTGTTATGAGCAAAGGGGTCAAGAATGGGCCAGTGAAACCCACAGAAACAGCTGACCTGGAGCTCATGAACCCCAGACTGATGGCTGAGAGGCCAGCATGGAACTTATCCAGACCCCCTAAATCTGGATGTCAGTGAGGAGGCCTCGGCAATCTATGGTGCCTCAGGTTGTAGATCAGTATTTATCCCTGGCATAATAATGGACTTTGGGCCTCACCCTCCCTGCGGATATTGGGGGCTGTTGGAGGGAGGGCACGGGTGGAGGGGACCTGGAACTGACTTGTAAAGCAAACTTGTTTCTAATTTAAATTTACATTTTAAAAAAAGAAAAAAAAAGAATGGACTTTGGGAGCCCATTCCACATGGAGGGATGCTCTTTCAGCCTGGACACATTGTGGGGGTCTAGGCCCTCTCCTGGGTGATATGACAGTATTTGGAGATTTCTCATGGAGGGCCTCACTCTCCCTGGGGAGAGAAGTGGGAATTGGGTCGGGTTGGGCAGGGTTGGGGGGGGCAAGGGAGGAGGTGAGGGAGAGGGAGCTGGGATGGACATGTGAAGCAAGCTTGTTTCTAATTTAAATAAAAAGATTTTAAAAGATAAAAGGGAATGTAAAAAGATTGCATCATATTTCATCTGAGAAATGAACATTAAAACAGCAGTGAGGTACTATTACATGCCAAGTACAATGGCCCCAGTCCAGAGCACTGACAACCGCCAAAGGATTCTGCTAATAATGCATCATGTAGTTTTCTTAGAGGTTGGTGATGATAGGAAGGTCAAAGGGATTCAGGAGCAACCTGTGTGCATCTTCCCATTAATTGTGATGGCAAAGGCTTTGGAAACACTGAGACTCTCACCCACTACTGGTGAGAATTCAAGATATGATAGCCACTTTGCAAGACAGTTTGGCAGCTTCTTACAAAACTAGATGTGCTCGTATTGTATGGAGTTGAAAATCCCAAGGAGATGAAAACTTATGTACCTACAAAAACTTGCTCATGGATGTTTTTGGTAGCTTTACTCAAAATTACCAAAACTTGAAAGCAATCAAAATATCTCTAAGTGAGTGAGTGGATATGACATTCTGAACATTTTTGAAAATGTCAAAATGTGGAGATGGTGAATGGTTGGAAAAAAAACCATGAGTAGTTTTAGAGCTGAGAAGAAGTGGGGGACATACAGAGGTTGTGTAAGATGGTGAAAACATCCTGGGTGGTATCACAGTGGTGGGCAAACAACACTATCCTTCCCTCTAAAGCAGTTAGATGAGTTATATGTACAAACCCAAAGGAATACCTAATGGAGACCAGCCTTAGGTGGTAAGCATTAGCCACATATTTCTATCAACTATTAGAAATGCAGATCTGCAGTAAAAAATAATGATGGAGAGTGATGTGCATGGAGACAGAATACAAGAAGTATCTGTTCATGCATTGCATTGTGTGAAACTGCTCTAAAAATCTATTTTTTAAAAAGTATAAAGCATGTTTGATAGGGCCTTTTATAATAATTCAAAACAAACATTAGCAATTATTCAAACCTGAATGTATCTTAATTGGAAGTGTAAATTTTGCCTAGATGTAATGTTCTACTCTTTGTCCATTGTTAAGAGGGAATCAGGAATGCAAGCTATATGTTTGTTTATGGGAGAATCGATTTAATATGACCTCTTTTCTTCTCACCCAGTTTAGTGGACTTTGTATGTGTGAAAAAAAAGCTCAAACCATAGGTAACAAAGAGAACTAATAAAATTCATCTAGGGAGAAGTAATGTGTATAAACTCCAAAGTCTTTCATTCCCAAAGGTAACCAGAAATAGAGATCCATACATTGATATCAGAGGTAAGGCAAAGGGGAAAATGTCATTGGAGAAACTAAGAGTCTGATAGAACAAAATTTACCAGGAATTCAAGATTAAGAGACTTCAATACAGGCATACTGTTAAACAAACAGCAGCTATAGAGACTTTCATAATACTTATTTAAATATGTCCCATTGCTAAGTCTACCTTTATCCCTTATTCCCTCTAAGGAGAAATATCTTTTTTCATCATGTCCTTTGTGTTTAAAAAAAAAACCTTTAAAAAGTAAATACGTAGCTTAAAAAAAAAGTTACAAAATTGCTAACAGGCAAGCATCAGGAAGTTGCATTTCAATTCAGATAAACTTCAAAGTGATGCAGGCTTCTGAGGGCCACTGTTTAACCTAAAAACAAATCAAGCTGAAGGTAATATATAAACAAATATGCTTATGTCCTTTTTTTCTTTACATTACTTCCCTTTTCACCTAACAGGATGAAAACATAGTATTGTAAGCACATCTGATTTTTTTTAAACCAAGTTTTCTTTCAAAAATGTGAAGTTACAAAGATCAACATTAAATCTAGACCTATGGGATTTGGGTACACTTTTAGACACGTGTTCTAATCGAAATCTCGGTTAAACAGACCATCTTTAATAAGTTTTGCTTGAGTTAGTCTCCATAAATGTTCACCTCTTTTACCTGTGTAATCTGTGTCCACAGAACTAATCTTTTCCTGAATGAAGGTCTTGTCTAGGTACTTAAACTCATGCTCTGAAGTGGTTATAAAACCAATATTTAAAAACGGTGTGCTGGAGTCACAAAGAGTGTAATACTACTCTAGAAATAAGTCAAAAGGCATATAAAATTCACTTGATAAAATATCACCAAGTTACACAAGGAAAGAGACAAAATAAAATAAATTCCCCTAATGTATCGCAAATACCAACCACCACACACTACCTACAAGCCATATGTTTTTCCATCTGTTCCGTTATCGTCAACTAAATTTATAGTATTTGGGCTATCAGAAGGATTGTCAAACATGAGCTGGGCATGATTTTAAACCTAGGTGTTACTGTTGGTTTGAGGCTGTTTTTTTTTTTCTTTTCTTTTTTAAAGAAGCTACTAACTTCTACATCTATGCTACCGTTGATGACATTCAAGAAGTTCAGATTAAGATTCCCTCAACATATCTGAGGATGGGAGTCAGTCATCAGAAGGTTTAGACTGGCCATCACTAAGTGACCCATCTCTTGCTACTTTCAACAACATGAGTGAGGGCTACTTGCAGAGAAGCCAGAATTTCTGAAGGTAGATGGGATCCTTGTAAGGGCAGAAGGGCTGGGCTTCCACCTCTTGATTTGGAGATGCTGCTGTTTCGTTGACCAGAATGAAGGAGCTGCTCCATGACCCAGTCTTTGCTTCTAGCTACATGTTTGGCCAAGGTGGGGCTTGTCACTCCCTTAGACTATGTGGTAAAGTGTTAATTCGGAAATTCGCCAGAAAAACTAGTTGACCATTTTGGCCAAATTTTGGCAAAGCTATATTGAAATATTAAATACGGACCAAGATGGAATTTGATCAGGCCCACTCTAGGACACCTGTTGGCAGGGCTTATATAGGCAAAACCTGTAGGCCACCCTACTTTCCCATGAGGCTTTGTTATTATTTTCCAAGAACTACAACTTCCAGAATCCCAGTAAGTTACCTGGTCGTTGGGCAGGTGTTATCTTTCAAGAACTACAATTCCCAGAATCCCAATAAATTACGGGGTCTTTGGGTAGGTAGAGCTTATGGATTAATTTAGGGTCTAAGAGAAAGTGATGAAGAGCCATTCAAGATTCTGTTCCATCATCTAAGACTGAGAGGGAGTATTCAGTTGACTCTGAGGGGGAACATATCTGTGTTGTGAGGGAACCATGCACAGTCTACATGGCAGTGAACTGTAGGGGTCTGAGGAGCCGAGAATAATGAGACCAGCAAGGCTGCAGTCCTCAGTTGTGTAAGTGCACGGGACTGAATTCCGTGCACACATGAATTGTGAAGCTAGGCCCATGCTCCAGAAAGGGTCACAATGGAGATAGCAAGTTTACTTCAGCCTTTGCTCCCCTGGGAAAAAGCTAAGCTCTGCCTGAACTCCTCAGCCATGATAACACCAAAATATTGAAGGCTTGGTGTGTAAAATGGCTAAACATGTTGATTTTTAAAATGCCAAATTTTTTTTCAAGTCTAAATTCTTTTTTTTATATATATATTTTATTTTCCAGTTTAAATTTAGATAAGAAACGAGGTTGCTTCACAAGTCAGTTCCAGGTCCCTCTCCCATTCCCTCCCCTCCTCCCGTACCCTCCCCCCAGCCCCCCCCCCGTTATCCCCCTCATTCCCCCAGGGAGGGTGAGGCCCTCCATGGGGGTGTCCATAGTCTGTCATTTCATATAGGGCAGGGCCTAGACCCTTCCCCAAGAGTTCAGGGTGAGAGTGCACCTCACATTGTTCTATGGGAGTCCAAAGTCCGTGTGTATACTTGGGATGGGTACTGATCTGCTGCCCAAGGCTCAATAGATTCCCTAGGCCTCCTCACTGACACCCAGATTCAGGAGGTCTTGATCAGTCCCATGCTGGATTCCCAGGCTGATGCCTGGGATTCAAGAGTTAACCTTTGTCTGGTCAGCTGTTTCTGGGGGTTAAACCAGCCCAGTCTTAATCCCTTTGATCATCAGTCCTCCCTCTCTGTTACTGGCTTTCTTGAGTTCAGCTCAGTACTTAACCAAGGGAGTCTGCCTCTTCTTCGATCAGCCACTAAATGAAGTTTCTGTTTCCCAGACTCTCTGGCCATAGGATTGTAGGCTGGCACTCCCCAGATCTACGTCTAAAATCCATATATGAGAGAGTACATGCCAAGTTTCTCTTTTTGTAACTGGGTTACCTCACTCAGGATGGTTTCTTCTAATGTCATCCATTTGCCTGTGAATCTCATGATTCCATTATTTTTTTCTGCTGAATAGTACTCCATTGTGTAGATGTACCACATTTTCTCTATCCACTTTTCGGGTGAGGGACATCTAGGTTGCTTCCAAGTTCCGGCTATTACAAATAAAGCTTAAAATGCCAAATTTTAAAAATTCAAATAGATTTTAACATGTAATCAAAGCTAGCCACCTACGAGAAGTCAGGGTTCTAATATTTGTCCCAATAGATAAAATATGAAACTGCCCCCTGAGGCTTTTTCCTGTCCCACTAGATTCAGCCAATGTTTGGCTTCAACAAAGAGAATGGTGATAGATATTGGTGTTTTAGCGTTTGGGAGACATGAATCTGCAACCTCCTTTCAACCTCCACCTAGACTAACAGTTGCATTTGGGTTCCCAAAGGCAGCAAAATATCCAATCTGTCTCCTTGACTGGAGCCTAAGGAAGAGTGGCCCCCAGCCCCCAAACCCCTCTCACCCCCCCACCCCCCGCCGCCCTGCCCCTGGGAGGCCTTGCTATGAAAATGTTGATAGACTGCAGTTCAGAGCTCTACTGCCTAGTCACTGTGGCTGTAAGTTATTTCACAGTACTGTGTAGTTAAGCAGCATCCCAATCCCCGGGGTATCTTACATCATAAAATCAAAGACCAAAGAAGGCAGACATCCTGCACTAAGTCCTGAAGACACTGACCACCATTCTATCAGGCCACTCAAAGTCTAGCGAAACTGTTGGAATAGGCCAGAACTGGAGCTTGACTAAAGTCATCTACTTGACAACACTTTCCAAATTGTCATGAGCTCAGAATATTTGTAACATTTTAACCAGTATTTAATCTCCATTATAAGCATGAAAACATAAAAGCCAAAGGAAAGGTATCAATTGAATGTATACCACATGGGGAACTTGTTGAAATGAGGGAATATGTATAAAATAAAGTATATTTAGGATAAAATGCTCTAGAGTGAATCCATGTTTAGTGCCCTGAATTCAAATTCATGTATAATGTCTTTCCACTGAGCAATCTGTCCTGCCTACCCTCCTCCCTCTCTGTTTCTCTGTCTGTCTCTGTCTCCATCTCTGTCGCTCTTGTCTCTCTCTCTCTCTCTCTCTCTCTCTCTCTCTCTCTCTCTCTCTCTCTCTCTTCCTGTCTCTCTCTTTCTCTCTTACTTAACTCTTGATTGGCAAAGCAATAAAAGCACTCTGAATTTAAAGATGACACTAAACTAAGATCTTGATCATATTTTGGGGCAAAAAATGTGCCTTAAAGTATTCTAGGATAAATGTATTATGTAATTTCATTCATTCTAATGCATGAATGTAATAGCAGTGCATATCAATAATGGATTAGATAAACAACATCAGGACATGATAATCTCTTAAGATTATTAAATGGACTATATTGTGTGTATGTATGTGTAACTTACATGTATATGCATAATAAACACAAGTGTAAATGTGAAATCTCTTGTGGGTTTGGGATTCATACCCAAAAGAGATCCAGGTAAAACATAATTTAGTACACTATTTATTGTGTTGAACAAGAGTGAAGTCATGAGATAAGAAGGCTGAGAATGGGATAGGCCTTAGGGGAAGGCAGGAACATCTGCATGATGTGAATAAAGACCTAAGCATTTTAGATTTTGTCAGCTGTTTTCAAATATTTAATTTTAAAATAAGTATATAATTTTAAATAAATAGAAATTTTTAAAGAAAACTTTAATTTTTTTTAATTTAAATTTTTTAAAATTTATTTTTCAGTTTAAATTTAGATAAGAAACAAGGTTGCTTCACAAGTCAGTTCCAGGTCCCTCTCCCTTTCCCTCCCCTCCTCCCGTGCCCTCCCTCTCCCCAACTCCCCCCCCCCCGGGTTATCCCCTCATTCCCCCAGGGAGGGTGAGGCCCTCCATGGGGGTGTCCATAGTCTATCATTTCATATAGGGCAGGGCCTAGACCCTTCCCCAAGAGTTCAGGGTGAGAGTGCACCTCACATTGTTGGATGGGAGTCCAATGTCCGTGTGTATACTCGGGATGGGTACTGATCTGCTGCCCAAGGCTCAATAGATTACCTAGGCCTTCTAAATACAATAAGTCATTGAAAAATCAAGAATTGGATTTCTTATCCTATAGTGACTGATGGCTTAAACAACAATACTGAGAGAACTATTTTGTAAGGGTAAACATTAGGGGTTGGGGAGGTGTTCAGTTGTAAAACACTTGTCTTTCAAGAATGACAACCTGAGTTTTGGGCCTTAGAAGTCACATTTAATGGGGGACATGATAATGGGGAGATGGTTAGTGGTTAGGAGCACTCGCTGCTCCTCAAGAGGACCAGCACCTACATCAGACATCCCACAAATCAACTGTGACTCCAGTATCAGTGCACCCAACACCCTCACCTAACCACAGCAGTCACACAGACACATATGCATGTGCGTGCACACACACACAAAATGCACACAGACACACCACACGCACACACGTGCACACAGAGACACACCACATACATGCATGCACAGAGACATCCACCACACATACACATGCACATACACACATGCCCCCAGAGAAACATCACATACACACACACACACACACACACATATCCATACACACTTGCACACACACATGCACACAGACATACACCATGTACACAAACACACACACATATGTGCCTATAAATAAAATAAAAAGCTTAAAGTTGGGCATGATGCAATGCATTTGTAATCCAACTGCTTGAGGATAGAAGGTAGGTAGACCTATGAGGTTCATTGGCAAGCAAGCCTCGCCTACAGACCAAGTTCCAGACCAGTAAGGGGCCCTGTCTCAAAAGCAAGGGTATATGATGTCTGAGGAAAGTTGTCTGAGGTTGTACTCTGACCTCCATACACACATGTACACCACATGCTGCCTCACACAATATGCACACATGTATATGGACACACTCAAAAATAAATGGCAAAATCTAAGAGTCTCTCAGATGGACAACCTTAGGCAATTAGGATCTCCTGTGTACTTTTAAATCTCTTGTATTAGCATCTGAGAATTTGGGTACCTTGAAAGAGCAGCCTGGGATCAATGCTGTGTGGATTTCTTCTCCCAAAAGGTAGTGTTTCCATATTTAGTTCTATGCCTTTATTTGTTCACAACATATAGATGATCTTTTATGTTTTAGTCTCTAGATATTTTCCCAAAACTTGGCTTCAGAACAAATTACAAGTGTGTATGTGTGTGTGTGTGTGTGTGCATGTATGTGTTTATGATGTGCATATACTTGTACAGATTACATTCTATATAATAGATAGTGGGATATTAAATAAAATAGTGTCATGAGAAATCATGTGTACATATCCACTCTACATTTCGTCAATAAAATACCATTTACGATCACCCTTGAACATACTAGAGACAGTAGGTGTGTGTGTATGTGTGTGTTCATGTGTTTGAGTATGTTCCTCTGTCCATGCAGTTTTATGGCAGTTTTGTTTGAGGGCTTTGTGTATGTGTATGTGCATATATGTATGCACACATATATTAAAAGAATTCTTAAGTTTCCCTTATTGATATAAACCACAGATACGCATGGTTTGGTTAAATTATCCCTGCCAGGTTTATTATCTACTCCTTTCCCCTGCTGTTAGCATGTGTAATTGCATGGTTTTAAGAACTTTAGTGACTCACCATAAAGCAAGCTGAAAAAATAAGGGACAGATGTGTTTCTATGTATTTTTTGAGGGTTGCTATGATGGGAACCCTTTCATGTGATTTTCGGAATCTCATCTCAGAGGTAGCTCTGGCCTCCTTAGAAGACCTCTCCTCCAGCCCTGAACTCCTCAACCACCAGGAGGGAGGAATGCAGGCACTATAATGCCACCCACTGACTTCAATGATGGAATAAAGAACAGCATAATGCCCCCATCAGCAGGAGAGGTGGTTACTACAGTGTTTTCCTGGAAGGTTAAATGAAGGGAACCCTTCCTATGCACAAAAACCACAGTGAAGTGCTTCTGCTCCTAAAGCCATGATTAATAAGACACAGCCTCACAGACAGTTTGTGGTGAAATATCATAAACAAGACTATGGCTCTTGATTGGGTTTCAAAATTTTTTTCTTGATTCTTTAAATGTATAGAAAAACCTACCCCATGGTTAACATAACAAAAGGCAGACAGGAGCCAAAAATCTTAATGAGAGGTCAAACTGGTGGGAAAGAGTTTAACTTTTATAGTTTCAGGGTCAAACAAGACATCAACAGTGGCTGAATCATCTCTCTCTCTCTCTCTCTCTCTCTCTGTCTGTCTGTCTGTCTGTCTTTCTCTATCTCTCTGTCTGTCTCTCTCTTCTCTTCCCCCTCCCTCTGCCTCTGCCTCTGCCTCTCCCTCTCCTTTCTCTCCCTCTCTTTTTTTGTGAAGCAATCTTGCTTCCTAGTACAGGCTGGCCTAGAACTCACGATCTCTGAGTAGCTAGGATAAGGCACTCTGTCAAGTCTTCTTTAAACAAAATTTTAGGAAACTCAGTGTTGGTAAGATTGGCAATATAAATGACTTTTGAAAATGGCCTTTACTTTTCAATGAACATGTCTTTGTAAAGAGTGTATAACTTGTTACTAGTTATCTAGTGGGATTTCACTCTGAGAGAGCAGGGAGCATAAATCTCCCCATTTAAGGATGAGGAGATTTCTTTTCTATCTTTCTGAATGTTGTGTACTTCTGTGGAGAATCACGAGAAAGGAGTTGATCTTTGGGAAACACTATTTTCCCATTTCACACATTTGCTTGCCAACCTTTAAAGGCTGCTGGACAACCCAGTGAAATTATGGGTGGGGAAATTACCTCTTCCATGTAAAACCTTGTGCTAACACTATGAGCCACTGTTTTGTGCTCATATTTTATTATAATGGCAACAGATGCACCTAATAGAAAGGAGAACAAGACAGAACTATATCAGATAGTTGAGTTTTTGGTTTACACTTTCTCATCCTACTCTAACCCTGGGTGGAAGTGATGGAGGACTAACTACAACTTCATCTCTGCTAGTTTGTTACTTTTTCCTGTTTTTGTACAGCATAGATGGCTTATGTAATAAAAATGGAAAGAGTTGCTTGGAGCTTGCTGTTTTCATCAGATAATAGGTCATTTTCTTTAATCTGGACATTTCTGCTTATCTGATCCTCTGTAATCACTGCAAAATGTTAATTTCTACTAATATAAGAGAACAGCTATACCTACTGATGGATATAGTTACCTCTTTACAAGTTAAAATAACCTTGAATGTATACATCAAATGCTAAAATGAGTACTTTCCCCTTCTTCCCATTTTATTTTTTTTGAAATTATAACTACATCATTTCCTACCTTCAAACTTTCTCAACATCTTCAGCTCCTTCTCATTTACATCCACTGCCTTTTCTTTAACTGCTGTTGTTGTTATTCATGTGTCTGTATAAACACCTAAGTACAATCTACTCAGCCTGTAGAATGGCTCATATGTATGTTTTTAGGACTGACCATTTGGTATTGGATGATAGATGAGCTCCTCCTTGAGGAAGACTATTCTCCCACTCTCAGTATCCCTTAGTTGCCTGTAGTTCTTGTGTAGGGCCAAGGAGTCATGAGCTTGCCCCCATCCATGTTAGTATGTCTATTAGTGTTACCTTTTTTTTAGGTCATGCTCTGTCAGCCATGTTGGTGAGATATCATGGGTATCTCTTCCCTGGCATTTCCAGAAGGCACACTCTCACAGCAAACTCCCTGCTTTGGGCCCTTAAAATCTTCTCACCCCCTCTTCCACAATGATCCCTGAGTTTTAGGTGCAAGAATTGTGTTGTAGATTATCAGTTTGGACTGGGCTCCATTTTGATCACTCGTGGTTTTCTGTCATGGTTTCTGTTTATTGAAAAGAGAAGTTTCTGTGAGGCAGAGGGTAAGTGATCATTTTATGAAGGAATTAAAGATAAAAGGCCTAAAAGTAGAGCTGTTAATGAAAACACATTCAGTTTTTAAAGTGTTAGCTACTGTCATATTTTCCTCTAAATTTTTAAACCAATCTGTTATTAAAAAAGAAAACTGTACTTGAGAATGTCCACTTTTCATAACATTTATTATGTTTGGTATTTTTAATTAAATTCTTCTTTGAGATAATAGTAGGTTCACATATCCTCATAAAAATTATGCTGAAATAATCCTTGTATCCTTTACCCAGTTTGTTCCAACTGTAAGTTGTTCTATAAATAAACTGTAAATATTGTACTGTAAATCTATAGTATAATATAAGATCCAGAATGAAGGTATTCATATAGTCACGACACAGGGCACTTTTCCACAGGGATACTTCGATTGCCCTGGTTGGCTCTACCTATGTCCTCCTGCTCTTGATGCCCTTATCTGTTTCTCAAGTCTACACTTCTGAAGTTTCAACAATATAATCTGAATGGACTCATATAACATTCAACTTCATGAGATTCTTAGCATTATATCCTTGACACCTATCCAAGTGGTTAAATCATTAATGGCAGTAATATGGTAGTAATTTTCTAGTGATAAACGGTATTCCATGGCATAGACATACCATTAACATTTAATGGTTTCCTCTTTGTGGCTATTATTTAAAAAGGAAAAGCACTTCCAGAACTACATAAAATAAATGACATAAGAGCCTGAATCTTTCCTTGCTTGAATTCTTTATTAATCTTGGAGAGGGGAAAAGGGAGAGTTGTTTGATTTTGGTTTTTATTGTTGTTGTGTTTGTTTATTTATTAGTAGTATTCTTTCATATATTGTATCCCAACCTCAACCACAGTTTTCCATCTCTCCCACCTCCCACCTTACACTCCCCTTTGTTTCCCCTCACAAAAAGACAGGCTTCCCAGGGACGTCAACCTACCATGGCACACATACTAAGCTGCAATAAGACCAGGCACATACTGTCACATCAAGGCTGAACGAGGCAACCCAGTAAGAGGAAAATGTTTCTATAAGTAAGTAAAAGAGTAAGAAACAGACCGTGCTCCCACTGTCAGGAATCCCACAAGAACACTGAGCTACTCAGTCATAACATATATACAGGGGACCTAGGTCAGATTCCTAGAGGTTCCCTGATCTTTATGAGCCCAGTGTGCCCTGATCAATTGATCCTGTGGACTATGTTCTCTTGGTGTCCCTGACCCCTCTGATTCATCCAATCCTTCCTTCACCTCCTCCTCTGGACTCACCAAATTCCACCTAATGATTGGCTGTGGGATTCTGCATCTGCTCTCATCGTTTCTCCCTGTATTTTCTCCCTTTCCCCATCCAGTTGACTCTGCTGCTCCCAACACCAACCATCACTGGTCCATCAGAAACATCTATTCTTCCCAGGTCTCCTTTATGTGTCCATAGGTACATGGATTTACATCTGGGTCTTTGATTCAAGTCCATTGATCAACAAGTCTGTTTTCATGCCAACACCGTGAGATTTTTTTATTGCTACAGCTCTAGTACATCTTGAAATCAGGAACGGTGATATCTCTGAAGTTCTTATATAGTACAGGATTGTTTTAACTATACTAATTTTTTTTCCAAATGAAATTGAGAATTATTCTTTCAAGGTCTGTAAAGAATTGTGTTTTAATTTTGTTGGGGATCACACTAAATCTATAGATTGCTTTTGATAGGATGGCTTTCTTTACTATGTTAATCCTACCAATCCATGAGCATGGTAAAATAGCTTCTGATATCTTCAATTTCCTTCTACAAAGACTTGAAGTTTTTATCATACAGGTCTTGAGCTTGCTTGTTAGAGTCACACCCAAGATATTTTACATTATTTGTGGTTGTTGTGAAGAGTATTGTTTCCCTGATTTCTTTCTCTACTTGTCATTTATACATAGGAAAGATACTTTTTATTTGTTTGTTTGTTTTGTTAATCTTGCATCTAGTCACTTCGCTAGCTGAAGGTGTTTATCAGCTGTAGGAGTTCCCTGGTAGAATTTGGAGGGTTTATTTTTGTTTTTCAATCTTAGAGATGATGTTTATTTCTGACACATTGCAAGTTTGAGAGGATGTTGGAATCTGTCAAATGCTTTTCTTGTGTCAACAGATGTAAACTTCATCTTCTGTGGCCTATTAACATGGTAGATTCCACTGACTGATTTTCTGTGTTGGATGAACTTGGCATAAATGGAATAGACCTGACTTGGCCATATTGCGCAATGCTTTTTATGCATCACTGGTTTGGTTTGCTAAAATCTTTTCAAGATTTTGTTTTTATGTTCAACTGAAATATTAGTTTATGCTTTTCTTGTCTTGTATTCCTTCATATCATTTTGAAATCAGAGCAATTAGGACTTCAGAAAAAATGGGAAATATTCTTTCATAAAATCATTTGCGGCTTTCTAGAATTTCTGATTGTTGCATTTTATATTCACTGGATTTGTTCAAGATGTTCTTAAGATAATAATTGACCATATACTTCCATGTGTGATACATAACATAATTTAATTAAACGATTTGGCAATATCTATATTTAAAAAGAACAACAGTTTGTCTTTATTCATGGAATATAAGGATAAGGACTGATATTTAATGTACACTTCAAGTATGTCCAAAACTCTTCAGGCCCTTTTATATGTTTTTAAATTTAGATAATAAATAACTTCCTCCACTTCATGGAGAAAACTGAACTTTAAAGCAGTATGTAAGTTGTGTGGCCTTACTAAATGGGAGTATTGGGAGTCAAACTCAAGCTTGCATTAATAAGCCAGTGGGCATTAGCACCACTCTACTCTGAGATTCCAATTCTTTTTTTTTCTATTTTTTATTATTTATTTTTAAATTTAAATTAGAAATAAGGTTGCTTCACATATCAATTCCAGGTCCCACTCCATTTCCCTCCCCTCCTCCGTGCCCTCCCTCCAACCCCCCCATTATCCCCTCATTTCCCCAGGGAGGGTGAGGCCCTCCATAGGGGTGTCCATAGTCTGTCATTTCATCCAGGGCAGGGCCTAGACCCTCCCCCAAGAGTTCAGGGTGGGATTCCAATCCTTGACATATAGAAGGCACTATGAACAGAGCAAATAGCTAAGAAAGCTTAGTCACTGTCTTTCCAGAATAATTAATGTTAAATTTTAATAGTTACAAACATTTGGTGAACTTACTCCTAGAAGGACATGACAACCTTTGTCATGGGTAGGAGTCTGTTTCTGGGGTCTCCTATCTGCCCTCACTTTTTGTCACTATAGCAAATACTTGAGAGAAACACTTTGAAATAGGAAAGATTTACTTTGGTTCCTTTTCTGAGGTTTCCATTCATGGTCAGCTGCCAACATCACTTCTGGGCCGGCTGACATAGAACACCATGGGGTAGTAACATAGCAGAGGAATGCCACTCACTCACCCTGGGCAGTCAGAGAGTAGAATGGAGTAAGGGGGAGGGGGTGGAGACAAGATATGTCCTTCAAATGCAAATCCTTTGGATACCAACATCCTCCAATGAGTTCTCACCTCCCACAGCTCCACCATTTCCACATTGTCTATTCAAATGATGAACCATCAGCAGGTTAAGTGATGATTAGACCAGAGCCCTCATGACTTAATCCCTTGTGTATATCCACACAGACACACCTGCTTTCACTGATCTCTCATACATCTCTCAAGTCAATGAAGATGAGAATCACAATTAACCAAGGTATCACCTGTCATGTAAATTCATGAAATTTGAGGGGGGGTGAATCCAAAGATTTTTCAGGAGAATTATTTGCAAAATAATCCTTTCAGATAATTCATTTGAGATTCCAATATCCCTGTTTTTTTGCCCCCCAGCAGCATATCATGGCTATTTATGAGCCTATTTTTAAATAAGTTGCAAATAATAAAAATTTGCCATGTTATGTTTTAGCTTATGGTTCTTATCTGTATATGAAATGCCAATTTACTGATCACTCTCTCTAATTTCATTCCAATAAATAAAGCTAAAGTTAATGTGTAACAATGAATATAGAAAAATAAATTATAATTATAATAAAACCATACAATATTGGATATTTTTAAATTTCATGTATCCCCCAATATGGTTTGAACTGTTGATATTTTAGCAGCTTTATTGAGATATACATCCTATGAGTTACCTAGTCACATGTCACATAATTTCTTCCATATAAGTGTATAAGTCACAATTAGCAAAATGGCTCAATGAGTAGGGGTACTTAGTCCCAAAGGTTGTCCTCTGGCTTCAACATACATTTCATGCCACCCAAGTGTGCACACTTATAAAAATAAGCAAGTGTAATGGTCTTAGGAGGTAAAGTGTCTCTAATGCATAAACTGACTTAGTGGAGCCCATTCTGTATGGATGGATACCTTGCCCATCCTAGACACAGGGGTGTGGGAGGTGGAGAGATGCCTTGGTCCTGCTTCAACGAGATGATGGGACAGACTTGGTGGACTTCCTAGGGAAGGCCTTACCCTCTCTGTGGAGCAAATGGGAAGAGTGGGGGAGTGGGGGAGGGAGGAGAGGAGGGAGGGAGGAGGGATTAGAATGTAAAACATAAATTAATAAAAAAAAGTAAAGTGTGTAAGTCAGAGGCATTTACTATATACACATAATTGCACATCTCTATCAGTTTCAAAGCATGTTCACCATTGCCAAGCATAGGAACACTGAACTCCTCAGCCAGAAATTTGTAGCCCAAGGTAACCACTGATTTGTTTTCTGTCACTATAATATTACCTATGATATACATTTCCTATTGATAAAAACCATGAAATATATGAAATTGCTGATATTTTAGAGGCAGGGAGCTCTATTTTTCCTGAAACCTCATTTCTAAATAAAATCCCATGGATAAGTAAGATACATGTCTTCTAGAATTTGTTTTAGCACCTCAGACCCATGAACATGAGGGAGTTGTGTTGAGAGTGAACACTGCCCTTAGCCTATTACCCCTATTGTTCCATCGATGAACACTCCAACTTGTTCAACTCCAAGAAAAACCTAATTACAGAAATATTCTGATGGTGGCTTCCCCTCCCTTAACTTGATATAATATTCCCTCCCTTTTTTTCCTCTTCTCTGCCCCTTTCTTTATCATATTCCCCCGATGGACTTTAGTCTTGGAAAATTTGAGTTTCTTTTTCCCACACAAATTATGCTGTGGTGATACCTTGTATTTACAAATAGAAGTTGTCTGGAGATCAGAGGGTGGAGCTTGCCACTAGCTAACCATAGAGATCTTGAGGTCTATACAGGCAGACAGGAAGTGAGACGGCTGGGCTGAAAGAGCGATATAGGCGGGAGGAAACAGAAAGTTGCTCTTTTTCTCTGTGAAGCTAGTGAGGTAAATGTGGCTTTGGCTTGTTCTTTCTTCTCTCTGATGTTTCAAGCATTTTCCCCTACATCTGACTCCAGGCTTTTATTATTAAGACCTATTAGAACTTGTGTTACACGATGCCTTTAAATCTTGGTTGGCAGCAGTGGACTGAGGTGTGGTGAAAGGTCTAGAGGAGCAGACACCTGTTTGTGAAAAGTAAGAGCACACAGGTTCTGCTTTCAGTTGCTCTCAAGATGCCCAGTGTTGAGAGCCTAGTTTCCACTCAGACAGGTACACGGCATTTGAGCGCTTTGATTTAGTTTCACTTTCTCAGCAAAAAAAAAAAAATTATTCCTCTACAGTTACTTGAATTTTATTTTTTGTCTCGCTTTCTAATGTTTTCTTTTATATTTATCACTCTCCCCTTTTCTTTCCTTCCTGTATCCCCTCCAATGTCCTACCATTACCTACTCATCCCATGCCCTGCACACTCGGCAAACTGATGACCTCTTTTTCTCTCATTATTTTTGTTACATACATATTTCTGGACAAATACATAAGTACAACCAGCTGAGTCCCTTTTTGTTACTTGTGTGTGTAGGTTTAGGGGCTGACCACTTTGGGGTAACTAGTAAGTGGGCTCGTCTCTGGGAGGGGCTAATGCTCCCTCTAAGCAGTTGCTAGCTGTCTTTAGTTCTTTGTGTAGGGGAGGGACCCCATGAGATTTTCCCCTTTCTATGTCTATTGATATTGTTTCAGTTTTGTTTATGTCACACAGTAGACTTCCTTGTACTCTGGCTTCTTTCTACTCCATCTTCTGTGATGTTCTCTGAGCCAGTGATGTAACTGTGAGCATGGGTGCAATTACCTCTCTGTGATGTGCTGGGTTAGAGTCTTGTTGCTATATACCCAAGGGTCGTATAGCTGTGTCATATGGTTGCTCTGTTTTCAGGTTTTGTGTTTTGTTTTGTTTTGTTTTTTCATGAACCTCCATACTGATTTCCCTGGTGGCTGCACAGATTTAAATTCCAACCAACAATGAACAGAGTTCCTCCTTTTCCCAGCTCTCATCAGCATTTGTTAGCATTTGTTTTTGTTTTTGTTTTTGTTTTTTTGGTGAAAATCATTCTGATGGGTGATGTGGCATCTCAAAGAAGGTCTAGTACACATTCTGTTGGTGGCTGAGATTCTGAGCATCAGGTATTTATTTGTATTTCTTCTTTTGAGATCTGTCTGTTCACTTCATTTGTCCATCTATTGGTTTAGTTATTTGGTTTTTGTAGTTATTTTTATATCCTGGGTATTAATTCTCTATGATATGTAGTCAGGAATGACTTTTCCCCATTCTACAAGCTATCTTCTAACTCAAATGACCATTTTCTTTGCTATATAGATGGGTTTTAATTTCATGTAATTCCATTTATCAATTCTTGAATTTCCTGTGCTATTGGAGTCCAGTTCATAACATCTTTACCTATGGCTATACCTTGAACTGTTTTACTTATTTTTTCATCTAGCACTTTCAAACTTCCAGGTCTCACATTATTGATTTTTTTCAGGGTAAGAGATGTGGATCTAATTTCTTTCTACCTATGGAAGTCCAGTTTTCCAGCACTGTTTGTTGAAGTAGCTGTCTTTCTTTGGTGTGTGTTTTCACAGCTTTGTCAAAAATTAGATGACTGTAGCTGTGCATGGATTTATTACTTGATCATTGACTCAGTTTTCTATTCATATGTGCTGCTATCATAGTGGTTTTGTTACTATGACTACATAACATGAGATAGGGTACTGTAGTTTCTCCAGTACTGTTCTTTTTGCTAAGTAAGGTTCTTTGTGCCTCCATCTGAATTTTAGGATTTTTTTTAATTCTGTGGAGACTATTGCTGGAATTATTATGGGAAGTATATTGAATGTGTAGACTGTTCTTGGTAATGTGGCCATTTTCATGATATGAATTCTGATCATTACATAAGAGGCCTTCTCCCTCGTTTGGTGTCCTCTTCAATATTTTCTTCAGTCCCTTGAGTTTGCATTGTAAAGGATTTCACCTTCTTGGTTAGGTTTGGTGCTAACTTTGTTTTTGTTGTTTCATCTCTTTTATTTGTTTGTTCTGAAATTGTGAATGGAATCCTTCCTCCTCCCTCCACCCGCCCCCAGATTCCCTATGTGGTGAGTTTATTCTTGATGTATAGCTACTAGGTTCTGAATATGGATGTTGTATCCTGGTACACTTTGATAAAAAGAATTCATCAAGTCAAAGAGTGCTCTGGTAGGATCCTTGGAGTGTTCAAAGTATCAAATTATGTCCTATGCAAGTAGGGGCAGCTTTGCTTCCCTTTGCCTGCTTGTATTTTTTTTCTCATCTTGCTTTAGCTAAGGCTCCATGATGGATGGTGTATCCAGCTCGCTTCTCTACCTAGTGATTCTTTGTTTCTGTTCTTTTCTGATGTCCTTGCACTTCCATTATGACTTTCTGAAGTCTTTCCTCTATTTCTGTCTTTAGGATACAGAATATTTCTTATTCTGACTCTCTCCTTCACTGGCTGTCATGGAGGAAGCTCTGCCATTTTATCACAAAGTCTCCAGTTATTTCAGTAGGGCAAGATATCCTTCTGTATTACTTAGTGAAGTGTGGAAGAAATGAAGAATCCCACATACCAGCACCCAGTTAGAGACCATTCCCTTCACCCAGAGAGCTCACTTGGTGCCCCCACTGTCTGCACAATACCTACTGTTCGGAGTCTATCACTGATGCACTCTTCCTGTTCTTGAGCTGAGTACACTATACACACCTGCATCTGACCTCTCTCAGCTGACAAAGATCCTTTAATTCATCCACTAGGTAATATTTCATTGTATGAACATTTTACACATTGTATGAAATATATAGAATTTTGATGCTCCTTGGATTTTTTTCTATTTAATAGAACAATGAATCCATCTTCTGTGACAAAACTGCATAAGGATCTTATATAAGACCAACAAGAATCTTTCTGTTAGCTTGTGTGATTATTTATCTTTCCTAAATTGTCAAAATGCCTAAAATACCCTAACATTTTTATGGTACATTGTTTTTTTGTTTTTGTTTTTTCCAACAAGGGTGTATCATTTTATAGTTCTACCAACAAGTGATATAATTCTGGCCAACATTTAGGGTCACTGTTGCTAGCATCAGACTTGTGAACTGCTCTGCTCTCATTTGTTTTGCATCTCTCTGATAACTGACCTTGCTTACTGATGATTTACATGGCATCTTTTACAATGAGTTGACCCCAAAGTTCCAGAAACATTAGAAGATGAAACTTTTATCTCACCACTAAAGGCATTTGGTTTTTTTTTTATTTCAGTGTTATCACTAACAAGGACTAAGTTCTAACATGAAGGAAGACAGAGACTTGGGGCCCAGAGTTTCAAACAGTTTACAACTCAAAATATTTATAACAAGTTAATCTGATGGTTGAGAATACCTATAATATTCTGTATTTAGGAAGTATGCTTTAAAGGCATACCATTTCAAAGGGGCCACCAAGCTGCCTTCAACAGGCTGGACAAGAACACAGCTAGGCAGCAGACAACACTGAACGATGCCCTCAGCAAACATGCCATTTCAGGGAGCTGCATATCTGCTTTCCCAAGAGTCCGAAGTATAGAAAAGATGGTTGGGCAGGCTTATCAGAAAAACTTCTGGAAAATCCTAAAGTAAGCATTGGGAGTGGGGGCAGCCATTCAAAATGGTAAAGAAAACCAGATTAAGCCTTGGGGTGAACACTTTGAGATGAACAGTTGGATTGCTGTTCTTGGAGAGTCACAACTTGGAATTAGATTTAATGAATGCATTAGAAAACAGAGACATCTTAGAACATGAAATTAAAGGAGTTTTGAAGAAAACGATTGATGCAACTGAATTAAACTCTTAAGAGCTCTTAAAGATAACAGAAAACAAATGTCTGCTCAATTAACAGCACAGAATAAAACAACTGACGCACTTAATGATTTTATTAAAGTCTCAAAACTGAGAAAACTTAGAGTTTACAAAAAAAAAGACCCTTCCACAGCTACATTTGAAGAAATGGATTTTCATCAGATATTCAACTAATAAAAAAATCCTCTTAGAAAAGCAGAGGGCAACCCTCTAAAGAAGATGAAAGGATCAACCAAGCATGTGAAAACTCAGACACCTATCAATGAAAACTTTTTTTTTCAGAAAAAGCCAGAAGAATCACCCATCATTACCAAAGCCATTTTTGTCAGTCAAGAGAAACTTTTTTAACTTGGAAAACAAATACTTATATTGAACCAAAGAATGAAGGGAGTTTAAAAGCTTCAAAAAAAAACCCTTATGTGTGCTGTGTTCCAGACAGTACTAAAGGAGAGAGACATCCCAAGAATGTTCTGGACAAGCAGTCCCTTTCGAAAGGAAGCACATGAGGCTGGTACAGGACACAAGGTCCTAGTCCAGTTTCAATGAAGATTGGTACTACCCCAGGGCCAAAACCAGAGGACCAGAATCACTCCATCAGGTGAGCTCCATAAAAATCAGCTTTTTCCAGTCCCCCTTATATTGGAAGACACTTTGGGCAGACTTGAGAGTCAACATACACTCATCTGACTACACAGGCCCTCCCTGTTTCTCCTTATCGCATGGATTCAGGAGAAACTTTGTGACATGAGAGGGACATGAGAGATAACTACCCAATGACCCCCAACACCTGGGGACCTTCCTGTCTCAGATCATTCTCTACCAGTGGTAACAAATCCCTCTACAACTGTTCGAGGTGGCCCTCTGCCACAGAATCTAGGAACAGGAGTAGTTCTTCCTTTGATGTTAGTCCGTTTTACTTTGGATCTGCTTGTGGTACCCATGGAAACTTGCTTTATTTTTTTCCTTTTGGGGGTAATTTTGAGTTTTTTCTTTCAGTGTTATTGCTAATAACAATTAGAGTATAGCACAATGACTCAAATGGAAGGCATTATGATTTCTTAGAATTGTAATATAACTATAACATATTTTAAATGAATCTTAAGTTAATTGCTTCCATTTTATTCCATTTGTAGGTGACATAATTAACATATGTATTGCTGTTGACATGCTTACTGAAATAGTCCAGAAAAACAGTATGAAAAAGTTTTGTCTTTTAAAATAATTTTTTCTCTTTTGCTTAATTGTTCTTATTTTATTAATTATGTATCGTCTCAAGTTGAAATGTGGCAGAAATACAATTCTTTGAACAGATTTTTATAATTACACACTATGGAAATGTGAACCATATTAGTGCTTTGTTTCTGCCTTATTTGATTTCCAGATAGTGCTTATGTCTCTTCATCTACAAACAAGGGCTAAGAATATTTCTCAGTGGTAGGGCACAAACCTATTTTCCTAGAAACACATATGGAAATTTCTCATTTCTAAACATGTTTGCATTTTTCTCTTTAGTTTGTACTATTGTAGATAAATAATTATCTATTTTGTGAGATAGCTCACCCAGATGATGGATTTTGCAACAGAGGAATTTGCTGTAAGGTCAACTGTCAGAACAGAATATAGTCATATCGCCACTGAAAACACAAGGGAGCCCCAAAATCTTACTAGTCTAACTTTAGAGTGTCTAGGTAAGTAGCTTTGAAGAGGCATATGAGCTCATTAGTTGTCTGTCATCTGGAATTGGTGATGTTGTTGGTAGTAAATGCAGTTTTACCATGTTGAACTTCAAAGGTCAATAGCACCAATGGGAGACTAGTGTGCTTGTCTTAGGGTGCAGCCTGCCTTCCTTTCTTCCACCAGGACAAGTCAGCAATTGTTCCTGCAGATGCTTCTTTCCTTCTATCCCTACATCATAATAGGGTAAATTCTAGTATTTCCCCCATGAACACCTCCTCTCATCCTATTAATCTATTTTTATTATGAGTGGATATAATTTAATTCATCATTTTTCTAGTACTGGGGCTGAACCCAATGTGTAGCCTTACCCATGCTAGATGAGCACTTTGCCTGTGAGCTCCATCCCCAACCCCTTTTTTCCTCTTTACTTGGGGGCCAGATTTCACTAAGTTACACAGGCTAGCCTTGAACTCACTCTGTAGCAACCAGGTTTTGAACTTGTGATTCTCCAGGTAGCTGGAGTCACAACTCTGTACTGCCATGATTAGCTCACATAATTCCTAAACTTTTTGACTCTCTTTACCTTACTGTGTTTTGCTTTCTAACCATCTTTTCTATGTATAAATCAAAAGGCTTGGCCTCATTTCCTTCATACAGAAAAATATCCCTTATTCTATCCTCTGCTTAAGCATTTTTACTACATTTACTTATTTGGGTTGGGAGTACATGCTGCACCTTGCTGGTGGGGGTCAGGGGATAACTCGCTTAGCATTGGTTCTCTCCTGAGGATTAAACTCAGGCCTTCAGGCTTGATGCTTTACTTGCTAAACCATCTTACTGGCCTCATCTTCTCCTCTTAACTGTGACAAATCCTTCCATCGTCCTAAGTCCGCAGCTCTTTCTCACATCATAGTCTCTCTTCCATGCCACAAACTGAAATTACTCTGATTTTTGTTTTGTTTTTGAGAAAGGATCTCTTTTAACCTAGGCCAGTCTTGAACTCTATGTACTTGGGGATGGCTTTGAAGTCCAGTCACTATCTGTCTGTCTATCTATGGTCTAGGATTAAACAGTGTCTTTAGCATAGGTTTTAACCCTGGTGATCAGGAGGTAGAGACAGAAGAATCAGAAGTTTGAGGTCATCTTCAGATATTTAGTGAATTCAAGGCCAGACTGAGATTCATGAGACCCTGTCTCAAAAGGCAAAATGAGATAGTTAAAACTAAAACTATGGGCAGGGGAAGTGGATCAGCAAGATAGGTGGCTAGGCAGTTAAGAGTAGTGGCTGTTCTTCCAAAGACCTGAGTTCAGTTCCCAGCAGCCACATGGTAACAAACATCCTTCTAGAACTTCAGTCTCAGGGATCGTACTCTGCCTTCTGCTCTTCAGGAACTGCACAAATGTAATGCAGACATATGAGCAGACAAGACATCTATACACATCTCAAAAGAAAATTTTAAAATAAAGCTATGAGAGCAACCCTGAGCTGAGCGATGTTAGCTTTCTTAACGACATTGTGCCCCTGCCTCTCCTCGTCTGGAGCTAAGGATAATAATGTCTGATGTCTGTATGCCTACCAGGTTGTGTAAAGGTTCAATTATGAACTAAATGATTGTATGTCTCCAAAGCTCACATACTATAATATTTTCTGATGTGTCAGTGTTAGGGGATGCGGTCTTCAAAAAGTAGTTATATCAGAAGAGTAGATTCCATGAGACAGAGCTCTAGTCCTTCCTATTATGTAGGATACAGCAAGAGGATGGAAGGCTATGATAGAGATATCCTTTCTCAGACATGGCAGCCCCTGATTGCAGACTCTCAGCCTTAAGCACTAAGGGAAAGAAATCCCCCTTGTTTGTATGCTACCCACTGTATTATGACAACTCATCCTAGTATCCATCCCAAAGCTAAGAGAGGGCTCAAAGGCAACAGTGCTTTCTTTCCTGCACACTCTGACCTATCCAAGTCAACTGACTGGTGATTTTTTGGTAAGTTGTCAAAACTTCTGAAGTTCCTTCTCTGGTACCTGGATGCCCACTCTGCTGCCTCCTTCTTGGAACAGCACGCACTTGATCACTCAAGCATCATCTCCTGGCCAGCATCAAACACCTCACTCCCAGCAGAGCAGCAGGAGCCGGATTTGGGCCCTGATGCCCTCAGGGAGTCTCCAGCCTGAATCACACCAGCAATGTCTGGATCTTTCACTGGGCTTAATTCCAGGAGAATAAGCACATGTCTTACTTCCTCTTTTGTCTATCACCTCACAGACTCTCAGGGCCTACCGCAGAGTTTGATACATAGCTGGCTTCAATAGATACTTGTTGATTGTTAAAATTGTGTTTTTACTCCTATTACCAACAGATGTCTGCTGCAACCTGACTGCCGACTGACAAATGCGTAGTGTATTGTGTAGAAATTAGAGCAACATGGGCACTAATTCCATCACTACGGCTTCCACTTGTTGGAGCTATCAGAAAATCAAGATGCTATTTCAGTAGCATGTGGGACTATTTCCAAACCAAGAATTTTTGACAGACCCCATGGTTCCGTGTTGTATTGTGTTAACTTGCTGTTGACCTATTTGCATTTCAGCAACTGGATCCTCCCTTACTAATAATTCAGCTGCATTAATTTTTCCACTTTCAGGGCAGTGCATATTCTCTCTCTAACCTCAGTATTTGGGGTTTGTGAAATAGGATATTCATATTAAAACCAGCAAGAATTTGTGGTTACGCGGCTTTCACTTTACCAGGAATGGCGTTCACATTTTTAATGCGTCTCAATCCATGTTGTTTGTATACTTCCACTTGGTCATGTCTGAAATAAATTTTCTGAAATCTAGGTATTCATCATAGACCATAAAGCAAAATAAATTCAATTATAATTTATTTCTGGGTAATAAGTAAGCTGGAGATGATGTATTCCATCTTTTGATGGAATGCAAATTTACCATTAAAAGACAAATTCTTCACTTCCAAGACTTGAGTAGGGTGGCGCTTTAAAAAGCATTCCATCTGGTTAAATTTAGGGTGCTGAAAAAAGCCCACTATAAGAATATTCTCTGGCTCTGGACCCATAACATTTTTACTTGATTATGAACTGGATTCATTTTCATTTACTTGAAGTACTTCCATGGTACTTTTTTTTCCCTCCCCTTCTGCAACAACGCAAAGTTGTCACCATCCATGTTGACTTGGGTAATATTGTCTTCTCTGAATAATGCATTTCAGATGCACTATTGCCAGTAAAAGAAAACCCTGTCTGTACTGGCTGGGACTTGTTGAGCATGCTTCTAAAGGGATTGTGTGTGTGCGTGTGTCTGTGTGAGTGTGTGTGTGTGCTTTTCTTTCTGCTCGTCATTCCCTTCTCAGATTCGCTCTCTTCTCCCCTATGCTGCCCTTCAATAGCGTCTCCTGCAACCTGGACATCTTAATCTATTAATACATCATGCTGTTTTAACAGAATATTCTGGAGCTTCCTTGACCTGTGGCTCTAGAAGCTGAGTTCATGATTGAAGGACCACATCCCTAAGGGCCTCCTTCTGCATCATCGAATGACATCACATTATGGCTGAGAAAGTAGGAGGAACCTGTTGGGGAAGTCCTGTTATTTGCCTGTTATTTGTCAATAAAGTACTGTTGAGCCTATAGGAATCTAGATAGGTGGGGCTAGGAGTCCAGGAGGATTCTGGGAAGGAGAAACACAAGAGAGTCAAGATGTAATGCCATGGGGGTAGGAAACCCGGAACCATTCTCCGGTAAGAGAAATACTTAGATTAACAATTATGGGGTAATTACTTAAGGCAGAGCTAGCCAGTAAGAGACAAGCAAGGCCAACAGCTTCATAATTAATATAGCCTCCTGTGTGTTTATTTGGGACTATTGCAGATCTAGAACCAGGTGGGCTGAAAGGCTCCACTCAAGGAAAGCTTCTCTTAACAAAATGGTGTCAGAAGTGGGATGATGAATTTCCACACAAAATAACAAAAGATTTAAAGGAATTTTAGAAACAGAAGAATGGAGAGAAGCACAGATTTTTGGTAGCAGCATTTTTCTCAGGCTGTTTTGCTAGCCACAAGCTGAGATTCACGCGGCTCGCTTACTGGAGTCTTCCTGACTCGGCATAAAAAGAAAAAGAAAAAGAAAAAGAAAAAGAAAAAGAAAAAGAAAAAGAAAAAAAAGCCAACAAGGTTGTTTTAAGAGACTCTGCTAGCGATTTAAAGGTGTGTACGTACAGTTGGAAGTGGCAGCTTTTGCTGGATGTCAGCATGGACTGAGGTGGTAAGCTGCAATCACGCTTACGCCCGCCATCTTGAAACAGCAGTTTAAAACAGCCTCGGTTTTACAGATAAGACACATGGCCAGAAAACATAAAGATTTACAGTAAAGTCAGACTTGGATGAACAAAACCTCTAAAGGTTTACAGTGTGTTTAAAAAAATATGTGAAATTGAGAGAGAAAATGAAACGGCAAAGTGGTAAATAAATACAAAAGCTGGCATTGTGGTGGCGCACGCCGGTAGGATTTACTCCAGAGGCAGAGGCAGGCGGATTTCCAAAGAGAAACCCTGTCTCAGAGAAAAATAAATAAAAGTAAAATAAATAAAGTAATAATAGATAAATAAATAAGCCACGTAAAGATGGCGAATACACAGAGAGTCTGGATACTGTATGCTATTATGTTTTTCAGTTTTTTGATTGTTCAGGAAGGAAAAGCTGCTGAAGTACACTTGATTATAAATGCTGCTGAATTAATCCAACTTCTGTCTTTTGAAAATGCCTTGACTTCAAAATTTAAGTATAAGGATACGTTACTTGGAAAAGGAGCTTTAGTTTATGTTTCCACAGAAAATGAAAAGCTGAGGATTCCTTCCAGGCTTCTGTGGTTTGACGAACCAAGACCCCCAGAAGCAGTGGACCAGGTGTTCCAACTATTGAGACAGCTAAGATGATGCAGCTTTACAGACCCCGAAAATACGGACTTATAAAGGTTTCTGAGTTTTGTCATGATCCCCATGGTGTGAACAGCGCCCCCTTCCAGCAGGAAGCAGTTTGGAATGAGTGACGTCCCAATTCCCATCTTGTTTATAAATCTTTGTTTTCATTTAAATGGGATTGTTTATAATTGGCTAATGATCACAGCCAATCTTTTTTAATGGTAAAAAAGGGAATTATGGTATGGGTATTGTTTTTCATTTATTGACACAAATTCAAGGTCAATTTTGTGATATGTATATTTCTCCTCTTGATTAAGTATTGTGCTTATACTGATCTTTTAAAATGTAATGCATAATTGAATACAGACTATAGATAGTTACTTATAATAGTCAGAATTTATAGTTAGGTAAGTTAGGTTTTCTAGATATATAGAGATGTATTTGAGACAGATAAATAGTCTTCAAACCTTTCAAAGACCTTCAGAAAATGGCATTTAAAATGGTTTAGGGTTTTTCTTGACAATGAGAAATGTCTGCTCCTGGCAGCACCAATTATGAGAGGAAAATGGGCATCGAAGAAACTCGTTATGGAGTTTGCTTTCAACATGGCAAGATTAGCCATTTGGGCAAGAAACTGCTCTTGCCTAGACTGACTGTTGCTGTATAAACTGGACATGCAGGACCCACAGGAAGTGAATGCTGAACTCAGTCTTACAGGGTTCCTGCTTCATGGAAGTGTCCGCAAGACTTTCTGCAGGACAAAGAAAAATGAATGATAGACTGCCAATGCAGATGGACAGTTTGAAATTTCCTGCTTTGCTGAGAAGTGTTCCAGACACATTGTGGCCTATGGGCTGAAGATGGATGCCCCAACGTTACAGAGGAGCTTCGGGTGACTGTCCAGGCAGTGAGATACCTCTGTCAATCCTAGTGTTTATATATTATCCTTCTGTGGTCTTTGATGGAGTTGAAGACAGATAGTTATAATTATAGTTTTCCTTAGTTATGATAAAAGATAAGCTACATATAGGACTTTGGACTCACAAGAATGAGATAGAGGATATTTTCTTTAAATCTTGCTAAATGTTGATAGACAAAATATTGTAAGTGTATTCTTACTTGATAACTGTTCTGTTGTATATAATTTGACTATGTTAAAGTTAAGACCTTTCTTTTGTTTAAACAGAAAAGAGGAGATGTTGGGGAAGTCCTGTTATTTGCCTGTTATTTGTCAATAAAGTACTGTTGAGCCTATAGGAATCTAGATAGGTGGGGCTAGGAGTCCAGGAGGATTTTGGGAAGGAGAAACACAAGAGAGTCAAGATGTAATGCCATGGGGGTAGGAAACCCGGAACCATTCTCCGGTAAGAGAAATACTTAGATTAACAATTATGGGGTAATTACTTAAGGCAGAGCTAGCCAGTAAGAGACAAGCAAGGCCAACAGCTTCATAATTAATATAGCCTCCTGTGTGTTTATTTGGGACTATTGCGGATCTAGGACCAGGCGGGCGGAAAGGCTCCACTCAAGGAAAGCTTCTCTTAACAGGAACCAAGCTCTTTATTGCTGTTTTTGAGACAGAGTCTCACTGTGTAGCCCAGGCTAGGATGTTCCTACCTCTGCCTTCTGAGAGTGGTGTTGTGGGTATATAACACCACTGGCCACTTTCCAATTTCACTTTTGTATCAATCCCATTCTCCACTCTGCCCGGAATTGATGGCACACACCTTTAATCCCAGCACTCGGGAGGCAGAGGCAGGTGGATCTTTGTGAGTTCAAGGCCACCTTGGTCTCCAGATCGAGTTCCAGAACAGCCTCCAAAGAAATACAGAGAAACCTGTCTTGAAAAAAACAAAAAATAGAAACAACTCCCTCAACAATCCATCTAAGAGGTCTACCTGTGTCTTCCACATCACTCCTCTTAACACTGTCCACTGAGGATTAAATTTCCACACATGAACTGTGGGGACACCTCCAAGCCATAGTACCTACTGAGTCTCACTCACATTCTTTAATTGAGTTCCTGCCTCGGCTGTTTATCATGGTCTTCATGGTCTGAAACTCGGAATTCCTACTTATATTACAGGAAAAAAAATCCATGAATAAAGAATGGACAAGTCAATAAATTGATCACTAAATAGTTCCTTCCATCTGCTGTCTCTTGGGATATGAATATCAGCGGAGTGTCCCTATCTTCTACAGAGGGTGTCAGTGGCTCTCTGGGCATGGAGGGGGGAAAAATCAAAGATAAAGTCAGTAAAACCACTGAAAATTCTCTTCTCACTTCTCCAAAAGTCCTTCAGCAAATTTCTGAGGAAAGCCAACTAGACAGTAAGAGTGTGGAGAGCCTCCCTGGGAAAGCTTTCAGGCCAGGGATTGGTGCAGCAAAATCCCTGTGGTGGGACAGAGCCTAGTCCTAGTGGTGTGGGAAGACATGAGGTCAGGGGTTGGAGAGCAGAGAGCAAAAGTGGGAGTTAGGCAAGGACAGCAAGGCAGGGAAGCCAGACCTAGGATGGCATCAAAGCACTAAAGACAACTCTAACACCTAAAAAGTCATAAAAATTGTCAAATGATAAAGAAGAGTGACTTCGAAAACATCACCCTGGCTACCCTTTGAGGAAGATGGATGTGTGGCACCGGTACTACTCCAAATAGTGCTCTCAATGAAAATGGATAGTCTTTCCTTCAGGAAGCCCCAAACCTCTGATATAAGCCAGCTGTTCAAGGTTTTATATCAAATGTTTACTCTTCTTTTAAGATACTTTTAATATCTTTTTAGTATCTATACCATGATCATATCCACCTCCTACCCCCAACTTCTTCCAGACACTTTCCCATGTCCCTATCCACTGAACTTCATGTTATGTTCTATCTGTCTGTCTGTCTGTCTGTCTGTCTATCTATCATCTATCTGTATATATATATGTATATGTACATATATATATATTTATATCTTTTAAAAGAACAAAAACAGACTAAATCTATGAAGTCCAATTTGACCAACTATTCCTGGCTGTGGGGCTGTCCATGGAGTATGGTCATAAACCAGATGTCTGTAACTCCACTAAATAAGATTGACTGCCCCTCCCAGAAACAATCAGATGTCAATAGCTCCCAGGATAAAGATGGGACTTTGTGGCTCCATCCCATCCTCCATGCTGGGATTTTGTCTGAATGGAGTTTCGCAGGTCTTCACAGTTGAGGGCAGTTGTCAAGGTCCCTGGGTTCCCACGTGCAGGATCCTGTGATGCTCACCCCTCCTGCTGCAGCAACTCATCTGCTAGGCAAGTGGCCTTCAGCAGGTTGAGAGGTCACTAAGAACCCAAGCACTGGAAATGCACTCAGTGCTGCCTTCTACCTGCTGGCATCTTGGTTTATCTCCTCCCTTCTTGTTCCGTTTGATTAATCTGCAAATATGTATTTTTTAACAAACACACACCTTCTGAAGTCTTCACTTTCCACCAGAGAGGCTCTAGGTCTTTCACGGCAGTGAGTAAAAAGCTATTTCAGAAAAACCAAATGGAAATAAAAAAATGATGTCCCATTCTAGACAACACCGTGGTCATATGGAAGAAGACTAAACTGGGAACCACTAGACCTTTAACCAGTTATTTATGATCTTGTTGCCTTAGTTGCTCAGTTCATAAAATGTAGATTTGAAAACCTACCTCATGGATTGGCTGTGAGACTTAGAAATGCCTTGTACTGTAAAGGAATGGAAAGAGAAATATACAGAGTGAGGTCATTCAGACCCAGAAAGACAAATGCTGCATGTTTCTTAGGTGCAGATGTTAGCTCTGAATATTTAGATGGAAGTATATAACATGCAGTAACTGCATATACTAGGAAAGCAAAAGGGGCCATGGTGAAAGCAGAGGGAGGAGGAACTTTAGAGAGAGGCATAGTGGGATGCAGTTGCTGCTAAGGGAAAATAGGAAAAATGGATGAGGGAGGTTTATGGGGGAGGGGGTAGAGAGGAAAACAAAGAGGGAGAGGGGAGGAGGAGGGATAAATTGCACAGAGAACATTTGAAAAAACCATAGGGAGTTATACCATTATATATTTATTTAGAATCACAATGTATATAAGCTTATGTATATACAAGTATACACAGTTTGATTGAAGTTACACTACTTGGGATGACAATGCCCCTCCCCCAAGCCTATAGACTATTGCTGTGGGAATTCTGCTCCACTGACCAATTGTGTGTCCAAGAAACTAACCTAAACAATATATGTTGGTACCATTGCCCTGTTGCTAAAGATACCACAAACTGAGGACACAGGACTTGGAGAAATCAGTATGGATGTGAACTGGAAGACTCCTCACTGAGGACTAACTCTCACAGTATCAGAAGATGCTATGAAATCTCCTGGGGGAGAAAAAGTAACCACCTTCCCTGTGCAGCTGTAACAGCTGCAAACTGCAGCAATGGGAAGCATGGTTCTAGTACTGCATCAGTCCCAAATAAACACACAGGAGGCTATATTAATTATGAAACTGTTGGCCTTGCTTGTTTCTTACTGGCTAGCTCTGACTTAAGTAATTACCCCATAATTGTTAATCTAAGTATTTCTCTTACTGGAGAATAGTTCCGGGCTTCCTACCCCCATGGCGTTACATCTTGGCTCTCTGTGTTTCTCATTCCCAGAGTTCTCCTGGACTCCTAGTCCCACCTATCTTGGTTCCCTATTGGCCCAACAGTGCTTTATTGACATAATCACAGGACTTCCCACATTACTTCTTGACACTGTAAACTGAGCCAATTGCCTGTGGCTGGTGAGGTCGTGTCACTTTCCTTAACCAGTACAATTTCTAGCTGCATTTTCAGGAACTACTGAAACAGATGTGTGACCCACTACTACCACACATGTGATGCTTAAGCTAAAGTGGCCTTTGGAGATTTCTGGGGAAATTTTTCTTCCTAAGACAGAGAATGTTTTCCTTCTTCCAATCTTGTTTATTCCTGTAGAGGGGGAAAATGAGAGTGCTGCTTGCTGGAGGCTACAGTCCTCCTTGAACGAATGAGGGGAGACACTGTCAACTTAATGAGTCTGACAAAGGAATGCGTGATGGAATGAACTGGCAACCATGCATCTGAGAAGCAGAGGCAGGAGGGTCACAAATTCAAGGCTAGCATGAGCCAGATTCTGTCTCACCAAGAGGGGGGATAGGTACGTGTCACAGCAGCAGAGCTGGGGCATCAAGGGGGTGTGCCCTTGGTGATGCTGCTGAGCTGAAAAGCAAACCTGGCATCATTTGCCAATGGGTTCCTCATCACTAACAACTGCCCGAGGCATTGGGATAGAGGCCCAAAGCAGTGGGACTTACTCAAGATTGTACAGTGCGAAAGCTTCTTGTCTTTCATTCGTTAACTTTTACCAAGTATTTCAGCTGCTGACTTTGTCGTACTTTCATGGAAAGGCAGCCAGATCCAATGGTGGAGCTGCTTGGGTACATTATTCCATCACTCTGTTCTCACAGCCAAGCTGACACTCTGTCCCTTCAGCAAGAAAAGCTGCTTTGCTTAAGACACAGTCACAGACACCACCGAGGGAAATAAAACTCCAGTCCACACAGAAGAGCTGCTTTTCAGAAAATAAACTCTGTGTGTGTGTGTGTGTGTGTGTGTGTGTGTGTGTATGTGTGTGTGTGTGTGTGTGTGTAGTCTCCCAGCAATTCTTTTCTTACCATAAAAGAGGAGAAACCTTGGTCTGACACCACCACAACATTCTGAAGGTCTAGGCCCCTGCAATGACCTTTGTGCTATTTTTAATCTTTCAGGACATTATTAGGTCATAACCCTTGGAGATGTTTGTATTGTTCTTAAGTAAGAGATATGTGAACACCCAATAGAATCTGACATTCCCTCTATATGTGTGCTAGATCGCAGTGTTTCATGGAAATGTGATGGATGTCAGGCTGAGAGTTATGTGCTGCCCTCCTGCTGCCTCTCCACCTGTCCCCTGCCAGGTGAGCACATTCTACCACCGCGCCCCGCATGACCACCAACTGATGCTTCCTGCTGATCCATCACGCTTGCTGTGTCTTCATGTAGTCTCCTTTTAATGGCCCCTCAATGCTTTATTTCAAATAGAGCTCTTATTCTGGATGTGGCTTTTAATAAAGGTCCTAGATGGCAAGGGCCACTTCCCTAGAGTCCAACAGCAAAGTCCAGTTCCCATCGGAAATGATGCAATCAGTGACCGGGATAATCCAGACTCCATACAGATGTATTATGTCAACAAATCACAGTTCCTTCTTTTGTTGCTTCCCCCTCCCCAAAGCTCCATTTAATCTAGACAAATTGCCTATTATTCCTTTCTTAGGGTGACCCCAAGGCTCCGGATGCTTAATCAACATGCCAAACCTCAGAGTTAGTTGAGAATAGAACCCAGAATTTTTACTTCCCCGCCTCTTGTTGCACCACCTGTGTGAGGTACAAATAAAATAGCACATAAAAATGTTGTGCTTTCCTCCGTCAGTCTGTAGAAAAGAAAATTGTGAGTCAGAGAGCTAGAAGAGTCAAACGTGCAAATATAGAAAAAGAGCAGGCATAAAGCAGGGGTACACTGGATATAAGTCTGAGACCCAAGTTCTCCCTTGAAGTCAGTAATGACTTGGGGCATCCCTTTCCCACCATGAGAAGGGCTGCCCTATGCACATTATCATCTTTCCAGCCAGCTGCATTGGGGCAGAAACAACTGGTCTGCAGTCAGCCAGAAAGAAAAACAAAAGCTAAGGTGCCTGGTCTTACCTTTCCCACAGTGAATGAGGTATTAACTTCCAGATCTCTGACCCTTTAAATCCGTGTGACAATAATTAATGCGAGAAAGATAACTAATATTTACGTTTGTACTGAAGGCCTCAACTAATAGGAGCCAGAGTTACGTAAGGGGGCGGAGAGCCTTGCCATTTTCTGCTCTCATTTCTGGCAGGTGAGGCATTAACCTCTTTTTCAGTGTGCCTAAGCTTCTACCTATGCCAGCAATGCTGTCACATGCTGTGTGGGTGTAAACAGCACAGAGAAGACCTGAGTGACACAGGAGAATTGTACTTAATCATTATTAGGTTAAGGTCATGACCTTCTCCCTGGTACAAAAGTCTCTCCAAGGTCCTAATAAACACACACCAGGTTGTGAGTGCTCCTTGGAACGTTTGTCTAACACCAGTAGCAACACTCTTTCAATGGAAGTCACTTTCTTCCCTGTGCTTCAGAACTCCTTTGTAGTAACTGAGTTTAACATCTGTGGTTTATACAATTAAAGCTTCCTGTATCCAAATTCTTCAAATACACAAGCCCCAAATGTCTCCCCTTCAATTTTCCAATTTGATAAATAAGACTTAGAGAATAATTTGCATTTTTAAGAAGTTTCCCAATTAAGTATGATGCCCATCTGAAGTCGGGAGCCACTGGTTTATTTAATGCTGTTACTTAATCTAAATTAATTAAGCTTTATACAGTCACTGGTGTTCCATTCCAAGTGGGTTCTCTGCCTGAAATGAAGACCAAAATGGACATTGACTCTACTACTCTGCCAGTCAGAGAAATTTTGAGGAGACGTGAGTGTGGTCTGATAAGAAAGCCATGGAAAGGACTAGCTACCAAAACACTGAGAAAATTAGTCTGTGTCCATAACGATCTGAATGCCTGGGTTAATTAAATTAAACTTACTGTAAGAAATTTAAGATTGTATCATTCCTCTTCTTTGACTTTTAACAATTTGGTTTCCCTCCTTCCTGTCGTTCTTCTTTTGCATTTATGAGAACTCCTTTTAGGGTCTGACTTACACCCAGCTTTTGAAAAGGGTCATGAAAGTGAGCAGAAACGGTGGTCTTTCAAATCATTTCTGCTTTCCTTATGTTTTTTTTTCAACACACAATGGTCTAAGTCCTTACCCCAGCTCTAGTTCAGCCATGTTTCCTTTTGAGCAGACAGTTGTCTACAGAGAGCTGCTCTCCAGTTATCACCTCCTCTCTGCTGGGGAAGTTCCTGGTTCCCACTGAGAGACTGGAGGAAGTAGGGGAAAGCTGTCTTGACAGACACTTGTGTGCATTCTACAGTCTGATCCTCTCCAGACTCCCTAATAGAAAAACTGAGAGTTTAACCTCAGTTTAAAGAAGTTTATAAACCTCCCCCAGTGATCAGCCAAGCAAGACTGAAAACCCTAGCTGACTGAAAGAGTCAGAAGCTTCAAAAGTACTGGGGGAGAGGGGAACACACAATAACTTCATTCAACAAGACTTTCCGGAATGACTACCATGTTCCTGGCCCTGAAACCAGTGCTATGGAGGCAACAGTGATCAAGAAAGACCTTCAAACTTTTGTTTTTTGTGTAGCCTTGGCTATCCTGGAACTAGCTCTGTAGACCAGACTGGGCTTGAACTCTACAGAGATCTGCCTGCCTCTGCCTCCTGAGTGTGAGTACTGGGATTGAACACATGAGCTGCCACCATCTGGCAAATTTCCAACATATCAATACCACTGAAAGGAACGATGTTTTTACACAAGGCAGCTATAGCTCACAAAATACTCAAATCCCATCATCTTATCTTCCACTTATGGACTGCTCTACACTCAAGAGAGCAGATGTTACTGATTTTATTTTAAATATACTAATGGCAATGTGAATGTGTGCTTGAGTACTTAAATGCCCACAGATGTGCAGCTTGCCACACTATAGGCACTGTGCAAAGGATATAGAAAACTTTGTTATACTGACATGATTTTTATTCATGTAATTTAAAGTTACACACACTTATTGATTGGGTGAGGGGCATCCATGTACCTTGGTGCATGTGTAGAGATCAGAAGACAATTGTCAAGAATGTGTTCTCTCCTTCCACCATTCGGATCCTAAGGACCAAACTTGGGTCATCAGACTTGGTGGCAAGTGCCTTTACATACTGAGCCATTATGTCAGCTAGTTTTATGTCAACTTGATATAAGCTAATGTCATCAGAAAGGAGGGGATCATATTGAAAATAAAATGCCTGCATAAGATTGGGCTGTGGCAAACCCGTAGGATATTTTCTTAATTAGTGGTTGATGGGGAAGAGTCTGGCCCAGTTTTGGTGGGGCCACCCCAGGGATGTTGGCCCTAGGTTCCATAAGAAAGAAGGCTGAGCAAGCCAGGTGAAGCAAGCCAGTAAGCTGCCCCCTTCCATTGCTTCTACATCAGTTCCTTATCCAGGCACCTGCCCTAGGTTCCTGCCCAAATTCAGTTCCTGTCCTGACTTCCTTTGATGATGGACAACAGATTTGAAATTGTAAATCAAATAGACCTTTTATTCCCCAACTTGTCTTGATCATGGTTTTTCATGACAGCAATAAAACAATAACTAAGACAGTCATTTCACTGACTGTTATCCTCAAAATGGAAGCTTAAAAGTGGACATACAGTGAGTGATGGAATAAAACTAAGACTCACCCCTGTCTGGTTTCCAGACCTTGGTTTCTTTGCTGAATTCAATAAGGTAAAATGATGTACCCAAAATAACTGAAAAAGTGGAAAGTGATTCAAACTCACAAGTTCTGGTTCTTTTTATACTACAAAATCTTCAATGTAACTGAGAGTTTCTACAGAACCACTCAGTGTGTGCAGAGAGGAAAGAGTCCATTATTTCCCATCTCCAATAACTGAAATGGACTTTAAAATGAATGTCGCCTGTTATGGAATGAGTCTAAAGTCCTGCCATTTCTGTTAATAAACCATATTAATTATTTGCAAACAGTCAAATGATAATTCTTTTCAAAGAACTAAAAATCTCCTGACTTTCAAAGAACTGTTCACAAAACCAAGCTGATCACAACAGAAAAAGGAAGGTAAGAGGGGCATGCATAGAACCAGCACATTAAAACACTCTGTCCCTGGATTTTGACCTTCAGACCTCATCACATCTACTTCTAACATCAGGGAGAAAATAGCCAGGAACTAAAGGAAAGTGGCACCAAACACTAACCACGATGGCATTGTGATTTGAAAGTAGACTGCCTTGGAAATTGTACCAAAGAGGATTTTCAAAGAAACATCTGCGGTTTACAGGTAAAAGACTTGTGTTTCATTTAGCATTCATGTTTTCATCAAAGGTGCTACAATTAGCATCTGAGCTACAAGGTGTCACAGACCAATCCTTCATTAAAAAGGAAAAAGAAAACTGAGAAAAAGCAGCTTAGCAATTATTCTCCATGGGAAAGATGACTGGAAGTAAGTGCACCTCATAAATTATTTGCAGACATGTCCGTATTAGAATGAAATAAGATCTTTCTGAGGGTAACACACCTGTGCCATGGATAATTGCCCTCATTCACAAATAATAAGTGGTCTGCCAGATGTTTAGACCCACACAGACATATGTAAGGCAAAGCCGTAGGAGAGGGTATCTTAGCTCAGACCAGAGATGCTCTTTTTATCCTTTCCAAGCTCTCAAGCTGTGTCAGAAGCTTTCCCAGGAAGGTAACCAAAGGCACAGAGGATCCCAACCATTAAGCACTAACCTTTCATCCCAGTGATTAAACTGCCCAGGAACGAGCAAGGCTGTTAGATGTCCCTAATCTCAAAACGATGCCCATGGCTCTTTCATTTGTTCTTTATTTTTTAACAGATGTATATTGGACAAGTTTTCTCTCTTTCTGACAATTTCAAACATGTACTATGGTCATATTGACCCCAATCACCCTCCCACTCCTGATGACTCCACTCTTTCTCAACTTGTCCTGCCACTCTGTCTTTTCTTTACACAGGCCTTGTGCAGGTAGCAGCAGCTGCTGTGGGTTTATGATTGCAGTGACATGTCATGTCTAGAAGACAGCTCTTCAGAGTTTCCTTTCCATTCTCTCCCTCCCAATATTTCCTCCCCACTCATCTCTGATACCCCTGGGCCTTGGAGGGAGTGATAGGCATGTCCTATTTACAACCAGCACTCAGTAGTCTTTCTCACTACTTGGCCAATTTTGAGCCCCTTCATTAACCACCACTCACTGAAGAAAGAAATGTTTTAGGTGTCTAAGATGTCTAAGGACAGCACCAGTCTATAGCTATACACATAAATACTTGGAATGCTGCTTGACTAGATGTCGATTTAGCTCAATATCAGTACTGAATTTGACACTAGAGCCTGTGACCGCCTCAGTCATAGACTTTTGACCAGGTTTACAGTGTTAGGAAAGAATTCTCCCATGAAGGATGGCTCATATCCAATCAGAAAGTTATTGGTTACTCTTGAAACAGCCAGATGTACCAGTGGGCATATCTTGCCTGACAAATTAGGTATTTTAGCAGTAGTGGTCCACAGACAGGCAAGGTCACTGATAGCTCCCACTGCTCTCAGCCTGCATAGCACTTACAAGCTGATATGATTTTCTTACATTTTAAGGATTTGTCAAGATGAGAGGTATTTCAAAGTTGTATAAAAGGTTGATATGTGAAGAAAGAAGCAACCTTAATGATTATAGTGTTAGACAATAAACATTACTTCTTTGGTAGTTATTAAAACCATGGTTCTATATTTGCTGTGCATATTCTTTGTAATATTTAGCAGCAGATTTACAATAGAGGTGAACTATCTGCAAACAATGGGAAATTTGGTTCAGCAGCAGACTAGGTTAAAATTACCAGTAAATATAGAAATAATTTCACAGCTACTGTTTTGGAAAAATATATGTGGAAAAATGGTTGTATTCTGAAGTTTGGACACTGTGATACTATTACACATGTATTTAAGCATTTAGTGGTTACACTATGTAGATGAACAGCAAACAATATACTCAAAAGCTTGCTCTCATAAGGTCCATGCTACTATAAGGATTTATAGTAGCAGAGTAAACATCTTTTCAGACATGCTATTTGGGTCATCAAGGTGAGTATCACATTGCTTTTCAGTATCAAGTGGTTAAGGTGTGAAAATGAGGTTGCCTTCCACGGCAACAAATCCAGAAAAGTAAGCATCCAAAGGTGGTGGTGACCACAATACACCTGCGGAACTGATGCAGCTTGCTGTTCTTCCCTTCCTTCACTTAAGAACTCATCACAACCACACCCCAAGTCCTCCATATACCTACGCTTTGAACAAGACTCTTTTGCTAGGACAGAGTCAGCTAGGAATGGACATGTGACCTCAGCTATACCAATCACAATGACTGAAGTACTTCGCAGTCTCATTTGGAGGAGACCATAGATAGATAGATAGATAGATAGATAGATAGATAGATAGATAGGAAGAAGGAGAGTTAGAACAGCGAGAAAGAAGCCAGTTCAGATTTGAGTCCAATTTTTCTGACCTGCTTTGTGAACGTTCTCCAGTGTAATGAGATATAGGAAACCCAAGCAGGGGAAGCAGCAACATCAAAATGGAAACAGCCTGAAGGCAGCTAGAAATATAATCAAAATTATCCTTCTTAAAATAGCATATGACTTCAGACCAACATAACATTAGATTTGAAAGCTGGTGAGCATTGGAGATGAATGTGAATACGACAGATAACATCATAAGTGATTAAAACGGTTAGACTAGTGGAGGGGGAAAGCATTTCAGTAATCCAGGAGAGGAGGAGTGAGAGCTGTCTGGCCTTGTTTAAGCTTGGTGAGGTCAAGGAACACATCTGAAACATAATTTATGTTGTATTGCAGAGATTGTCACAGATTTCAGTAGCCATTTAAAGTTTTGATTTTTTTTTTGTTTTGTTTTTTTGGTTTTTTTTTTTTTTTTGGTTTTACGAGACAGGGTTTCTCTGTATTGTTTTGGAGGATGTCGGTCCAGCCTGGCCTCGAACTCACAGAAATCTGCCTGCCTCTGCCTCCCGAGTGCTGGGATTAAAGGCGTGCGCCACCACCTCCTGGCTGCCATTTAAAGTTTTTGAGTTGTTAATTGGAACAGATGTTGAGAAGTTTATGCAAGTCCAAAAGGTCACCAAATTATAGGAGAAGATAATTCAATAAATTCAGGATGGTCAAGGTCCACTTTTCAGTTACAGAATGGACAAAACATACAGTAGAAAGATAGAATCCAAGAAGGGTGCGAAAATCCCAGACCATCACTTCTTTTACTGCTAAATTCTGTGTGTAAGGGAAGAAACTGCCCTCTTGCAAACTGCAAGAGGCAAGTGTTAGACCCTGGATTTTCCAGACTTCTTTCATGGTGATATTACCCCAGGATGTTTATGACATTACCCATTCCCGGGAAAGTTCTCAGTGGCCAGTGTGCAGCAGACAGGAACTGAACAATTCTTTCCTTGTTGGTGGTGGTTTTTTATTTGGTTTTGTTTGGTTTGCTTTTCATTTTGTTTGGGTTTCTGCTTTTTTCAGTAAATCATCTTCCGATTCAAATTCCACAACCTGAACTGGCATTCTACTTCCTCAGATGATGTGCTGATGATAAACCACTCAAGGGGGTAGAATGTCATAGATGGTGACTCCAGAAGTCAGTCAGTTTGCATGACTCAAAGAACAAAGACAGAAGATGTTGTTTGCTCTAAAGGTAAGCAGATATATTTTTGAAACTAATAAATTCCTGCCATCTTAATAAAAGGTTCTGGAGACTTCAGGTTCCAGGCCATGTTCTTTGTCTCACACACACACACACACCTGTAGGTGAAATCCACAAATAAGAGTAACCCTGTTGGACCTCATTCATAAACTTGTGACTAATATTCTACATGTCTCTTTGCTTTCAGACAAAAACTCTACCTATATTTTTTCCCAAATGAAATTGTGTATAAGTAGGCCTCCCAAACACAATTAAATAGTAAAGTGTTAACAGATATCAAGACCTTTCTCAGACTAAGATATATGTGAATGGATACATACATACATATGATATGTCCTGCTAGGTTTGCATAGATTCTTGGACTCTAGACACTATTAAAATCATTAAGGAACCTAGAAGTCTAAGTAAGCAGAGGAAGTAATATGTAAAGTTTTTAATACTGTATTAAGTCAAAATCAATCATTGCTTGAATTTTTTCTAGGTTCTTATGCTATTACTTAAAAAGTGACTCTCAAAATTAAAGTCAAAGGTAGTTGGTGCCAGATTTTCCTTTATTATAAATTTGCATTAATAATAAAAACCCAGAGACAGATATTGGAGTTAAAGCTGATGATCGGAGAAGCAAAGCAGCCAGCCACTAGAGAGTTCTCACCTCTACCAATGCTCAGACCGAAGAAGGGGAAACCCACTAAACCTCAGATTGCTATGCTCCTGCCCCTCCTCCTTATATTCCTCTCTAGTGCTGAGATTAAAGGCATGCCAGCCCAAGTGCTGGGATCAAAGGTGTGAACTGTTTCTCTTTTAGACTTATCCACTCTTATGTAGCCCAGGGTGGCCCTGAACTCAAAGAAATCCATCTGCCTCTGTGTCCTGAGTGCTGGGATTAAAGGTGTGGCCACCATTGCCTGTCCTATAGACTAATTAGTGGTTTAAGTATGTTGCTAACTAGTGGCTTAGCTCCACACTCTGATCCTCAGGCAAGCATTATTAGATCATAAACAAAATACCACCACATTTTCTGATACAGCCTGAGGTAGAATAAAGATTTACATACCTAAAAAGTTCCCAGGTGAGGTTTATGCTTGTTGGTCCATAGAACACATGTTTTGAGAGTGTTATAATTCTAGCTGTTTCTCTAGCTGGGACTTCTGCGGACAGAATGATGGTTATTCAAAACTATCTCCATCTAATCCCTGGGACTTGTGAATACTAGGTATTAGGTCATCAAAGACAATTAAGGATGCAAAAGCAATCAAACCTGCTAATCAGCTGGTCCTTGGAGGGGATGTAACCTGATGATCTAGACAGTCTCAGAGAGAAGGCCTAAGGGCCATGACTAGGGAACAGTATGTGGCGGGTGAATGTTAGATATGGTAGGAGTACCAGCCCCTGCTGCCTCGGAAAATGCAAGGACCACCAGCCAAGGAATGTGGGTGGCATCTAGTTGCTTAAGAGAGGCAGAAACAGAGTCTCCTGTGGAGTTCCAGGAGATACTCAGCACCCCTTAGATCTTGGTTTTGGTCCAGTGAGGTCTGTCTTGAGCCTCTGGTTCTAGAGTTGTAACATAATAAACTTGTATCGAGTTATGACAAGAGTCATGGGACATTAGAAACCAAACTGCTTTCACAGGGCATTCCAAAAAGAAGTTTTTGTTGGGGGAAACAGCAATGCCTGAGTTAAGTCAGTAGTTTTTTGCTTTGGGTTTTATTTTGGGTTTTGTTTGTTTTTCCTCCAAGTCGATATAGACAAGAACTGATTCCAAATCAGTCGATTTGAATGTAAGTCTTGGTTATGTTGGGTAGATCATTTAGTTCTTCTGGCCTCAGTTGATTCATCTATAAAATGAACATGCAGACTTCGATGTCGGACAAGGCCTTTTCCAAGTCTCCTGGAGATGTCTCTGCCTTTGTAGATACCATCCCTGGAAGCTTATGTTATGGTCAGCCATAATAAATGGTATGATATTTTGGGTTGGATAATAATATGATAGCACATGCACCAGTGATAGATCCTGGTCCTACTGCCAGGGACCCCTCCAACATTCCAATCTTCACAACTGTTTCCCACATACAAAGGTCCTAGTTCTGGCTCCTAGAGTCTTCACAGTTGTAGTTCCAGAGTTCATGAGTTTCCATGAGCTTGGTTCAGCTGTCTCTGTAGATTTCTCCATTATGATCTTGACCTCCCTTGCTCACATATTCCCTCCTCCCTCTCTTTCACTGGAATTCCAGAGCTCAGCTTAGTACTTGGTTGTGGATCTCTGCATCTTGTTTCATCAATTACTGGATAAACACTCTATAATGATAGTTAGGGTATTCACCAATCTGATTACAGGGGTAGACCAGTTCAGGCACCTTCTCCACTATTTCTAGGAGTCTTAGATGGGGTCATCCTTGTGGATTCCTGGGAATTTCCCTAGTACCAGGTTTCTCCCTACCCCCATGGTGGTTATCTCTTTCATTGCTCTCCCATTCCATCCCTCCCATTCCTGGATGGGTGAGGGCTGGGGGGTAGGGAAGGGAAGAGGGAGGAGGTTTGGGAGGAAGAACTGTGGTTGGAATATAAAATGAAATTTTAAAAACTAAATTGCAAAAAAAGACAATAAAAAGAATATAATAGTACTTTTTGTTAAGAGAAACTAGGAAAAATTCATCACTAAATTCACTCCAGAGATCTTAGGCCACCAAAAAGGAGAGCAGGCTAAATCAAGGAGCAGCAGTACTCCATACCTTAAACATTGATTGGAAAACAACACAAACTCATAGATTTAGCTGATGGCCTACTCCAAAATGAACACCTTTTTCCTGAAACAACCTTATTTCTTTCCAACTGAGATTCTTGAAGCCACACTCAATAATAGGGGTTTTGAAGTTTAAGATTTCTAAATTCTAAAACTGGATTTAAAAAATATTTAAGTTGTGCTTATAGAATGTCAGGGTCGTTTGAGATAAAAATAAAAAACTTGCAACTTGAAGATTACATATAAAATTCAAGTATATTAAAGCAAATTTATTTCCCTTGCCCAGTCCATTTCAGCAGTGGCTTCCCCAAGCACTACCCAGTTAAAGTGTCTCTGTAAAAACTGGGCAGAAACTCACCAGTGGCACTGCATGCAACACCCTGAAAACTTCATCTACTACCATGCAAATGAACTGATGACAGTTCAGGGAAGAGCTGGAAATTTAATTTTAGGAGGAAAACCTGAAAAGTTGGAGTTTTCAAATTATTTAGGTGCAGAAGTTTCAACCCTGGTATATCTGGATAGCAGGGGGCTCCTTTCACTCCTAGTCTGCAATCCTAAGGGGATGTATTTCTGAACTGAGTAGCAGGATGATCATTTCTGTTGTTGTTGTTATGAATCCAGTGTTCATGAGCACTATGGCATGCGTGGGGAGGTCAGAGGATGGCTTGTGAGATGTGATCCTCTCCTTCCACCAGGTGAGTTTTGGTGATCCAAATCTAGTTGTCAGGCTTGGTGGCAGGCTCCTGTATCTGTCAAGCCATCTCCCCAGTCCAGGAGTAGTCATTTATATTATTCACTCTGATGATCTCAGACCACACTTGTTCAAAAACAAGTTGGGAAAATCTCACTGAACAAGTATGAGTAGGCTTCGCGGCTGTTCTCAATTGCTGCCACAGTATGACTGATTAGTTGCTGAAAGTGACAACGCTAAGCAACTGAATAGCCCTGGGCTCTGAAAACTGACAGAGGAAGAAATAGAAAACAATGATTGCTCTTAAGGACTTGTTGTTATTGTTGTTGTTGCTGTTGTTGTTGTTGTTTTGAGAAAGGGTTTCTCTGTGCAGCCCTGGCTGTCCTGGAACTCACTTTGTAGACCAGGCTAGTCTCCAACTCAAAGAGATTCACTTGGCTCTGCCTTCCAGAGTGCTGGGAAATAAGGTGTGTACCACTACCACCAGACTAAGGAGTTTCTTATCCAAACTGGTCATTCTTAAAGTATGAAGCTCAGACCAGCTCCATGAGGACTGCTTGAGAACTTACAAATGCCACACTGCTCAGGACCTCCTTCCAAGTCTGGATGGTTAAGCCTGGGGTCCGATTGCCCTAACAACACCTAGCAAGTGATTCTGATGAACAAAATCTGAGATCCACCACACACAGATACCGAAACAACCAGTATTAACGAAGCTAAATAAATAAAATGTGTGACGTGGAGGCCAGTCGGTAAGGGGCCACACCTTTAATCCCAGCATTGAGGAGGCAGAGTCATGCTTTCCACATGACAGCCATTGTTTTCTATGATAGAAAAATCTAAATAAATGTCTCTTAGCCTCCTGTTTTGAGTAAGTCAGGAAAAAAATCGGAATTGAGAAACAAGGTACCCTAATTTCAGATAAGGACCGAGCATTAACTAATTGCATGGCTCCTCCGGGTGCCATAATTTTAGAAATGGAACCAATAAGGACAGAGGAGACATGGGTGAATCTTCTATAGGGTTCTTTACTCTCTCTCAATGCCTAGAGCGGTGATGGATGGATAAAAATCAGTGAAGACGCAAGGTCACCTGGAAGTGAGCCCTGAAGAATGTCATGGAAGAAACTAGAAAGTAAGCCTGCTGAGCAGACGTAACAGGAAGTCAATGAAGAAGATAGATGCTGTGAAGCCCTCTGTGTCTCTGAGAAGGGAGTTTGGTATAATGTTGAAACATCAAGGAAAGGGCCTGCCAGAGTCTCCTGAGAAGTTGTCACTTTAAAATGACCTCCTTTGGAGGTCCTTAGCCATGTTCACACAACACTAAATCATAGGTGTATCTGAGGATAAGACCATCCCTGTAGATGTCACAAAACCTAGATGCTAAAATTACCCATAGTCCTTATTCATCATTACTATGATTGCTGTGATTATTGGATTAATAATAAATTATTTATTTAATTCCAATGAGAAATCCTTGTAGGGTTTTTGTCGTTGTTGTTGTTGTTGTTGTTTCTCCTGTTTTTCTCTGCCTCTGGAATGACAATGACATAGCAATGGGCTATTCTGGGCCCTTTCCACCCAGCTCCATAATGATGCATCTCTGTTAGCAGAAAAGCTCTTAAAACAAAACAAACAAATGACTCTGCTTTCAGTTCCTAATCAAAGTCTGTGGACCCAGATGGAATGCTTCAAGGACAGCTTTTGTTCTCCAGCTTGTCTGCAAATGTGGAGGTCTGAGGATGGTGAGAGGATTGTCACTTGTTAAGGTTCCCTCTGCAGAGAATGCAGTGTCTGTCACTTGAGTTGATGGCTGAAAACATTCCATCCACCAGTGACTGATGAGCCACACATGCAATTAGTGATTCTCATTCTAAAAGAAGACAAAATTCATTAATAAATCATTAGGGATTGTGAGTTTTTATAGTTTCCACTTCCTCTTACCACCCACACACTAGTGGCAAAATAGTCTCCAGCTATTATTTTTAACGCAGTTTGGAATATTCTGAATCCTTTCAATTAAGCAGGCATTTAGACCTCACAACTAAGAAATTATTAATGTTAATTGTGAGGTATTATTTTTTTTCCTTCCCAAACTGGGGGTTCTGAGCTGTTCTGTTAATTTTTCAAATAACTTGATTTAGCAAGATCTATTTATAATTTTGATTTGGAAACTGTTTTTTTTTCTTTTTCAAGGTTCTAAATTAGAGGTGGAGCCTCTAGTTAGAATCTGCTTCTCTAAGTATCCAGTGAACCCCACAATACTCATCAGTGGTACCTGGAAAATGACCCAGCCTTTCTCCACAGGCTGAATCAGAACCCTGTAGACCAGGGGCAGAAGCTCAAGAGCAGAGATGTGAGTAACTCCAGTTCAGAGCTCCTGTTTCCCTCCTGTGAATCGGACACCTGCAACACAGTGGCTAGCTCTACCTCGGGCTGCACAGACACTCATCTGCACCATTGCATGGGTGCCTATAGAGAGCCTTCAGGAACATATGTTCCACCATGCTGTTTCGACTCCTCTCAGCCTCTTTATGCAACTGCATTAAATACAGATGTGCTACTGTTACATCCAACAAGATGGGAAAAACCAAACCGTTCCTTACCATTTAGAAGAAAGTTCAAAGCCCTTAACCAGTCCCTATGACTCCAACATTCAAGAGCGAGGATATGTTTGCTTGTTTGTTTCTGGTCATTTCGATTTTTGTCCAGTTATACCTCTGTTAAATCATGAGCACGTGCTCTCAGACTTGGTCACGAACATTTGTATTTGAAAAATTCTTGTAACCAAGATTTAACTTTTATAAATTACAAAGGCACAAGTATTGAGATTCAAAATGGGAGGTTGAGAAAACGGACCTAGTTCCTACTCTGAGAGTCACGGCCTACTTTGTAAATATCATTTCCAAAATGGCATTCCTTTATTGGAAATGGTTGGGGTAGAAATACACAGAGAACAGCTTGAGTGAATTACAATTCAGTTGAATGTGCCATCCAGCGATGGCCTTAAGGCCTATGCATAATGATGCTAGAATGTTTTAAAACATTTGGATTCATCCCATGCAATTTAGCTTTCAACTCTTCTGTAGCTCCCTGTGTGCAACTGCTTTCCACTGTCAGTATCATGAGGCTGTCACATGCCCATGTTCGAAGGACTCAACTGTATGGTACTTTTATACTTATTTTGTTTGTTTCCTGCTTCTTTATTTCCACTTCCTCCTCTCCTTCCTCTTCTTCCTCCTCTCCCTTCTTATCTTCCTCCTTTCTTCATTTCATGGAAAAAATAGTATGGTTTATTTAATTGTTCTTTTGTAATTGAAACTTACCTATGACCTATAGTCTTGTGGATTTTAAACAGCTATTTTAATATGCAAAAACTACATAGAATACAGCCTGGAAAATAGAAAACACTGTTTGTATTGGTTTTCGTTGTTAAGTTTTCATAATTGACTTGTAATGCAACCACATGAAGCCTGGCATGATCAAAATAAGGTGGAAAAAATGTCTAATATATCATGGAGAAAATATAACAGTTTCTGTTTCCTTTTCACAATGCCCAAAGTACCATCTGAACACAAAGCTCTTCAGAACAATGAGAAAGTGGGCATAAAAAATTGGTCCAAAATGCATCTCTTTGCCTTCAACACTTTTCTCAGCTCCCCCACCCCAAGCTTTGTCTTTATCTTTTTGCCTTTTACACATTTAAATATGGAGATATTCCTTTATCTTTCACTCATAAACTTTTAAAAATACATTTTGAATAGTAAACTTAAGCTTTTTTTTTTACTTCACCATGTGAAAACAAGAGATTGAAAGCTAAATAGGGAAGCAGGTAGGAAAATAGAATGAAGAATTTAACATTATTTTCCAAGGGAAATCCCCCAGTTCAGCAAAATAAATCAACCAAGTAGTTCAAAATCCTGCTATAGAGAAGAACTGTTACAAGCTCTGATATTTAAGATTCATTTCTGAATGGCTTTTACTGTAACCTCATTATTATAGTCTTCACACAAACATGGCCTGATTTGGCTCTTCTACACATATTTGCCAGGAACAGCTTATGAGGAGATAATGAAAAAAGTCCTAAGGAAGGTGTTCTTAAGTCATTGCCAACACTAGGTAACAAATTACCAGTGTTTTAGAAATCCATTCTGTTCCATGGGAACCTCCAGGAAACTCAGAAAAATTCTTCACCAAGCAACAGCTAGTCACCACACACTCCTAAAAACAAGAGAGGCCAACAGAAACCAAGTGACAAAATACCCACCCAATAAAGAAAAGACCAGATTTCAGCACATAAAATTACAATCTTCACAACCCCAGTTGCCTAGATGTCAACTTAAAAACACAATCAATAGCAGCCAGGACAATAACAAATTATGCTAGTAAAACTAGACAGCTGTATATGGGCAAATAAAGATAGATTCATATTATCACCCTGAGCAAAACTCGGTTTCAAATGGGTCAATACTCAGTTAAAAATGGGTCAAAGCTCAGTTGAAAACGGGGCAAAGATTTCAACCAGATACACCGAACCTGAATAATAGCTTTGAACTCATTAGCACAGGAAAAGACTTCTTGATCTCAGTGCAGGCACTGAGATCAACAATAAATAAACGGGACCTCATGAAACTGAAAATCTTCTAGAAGGCAAAGGACACTGTCAATCAGACAAAACAGCAGGCAAAAGTTTGGGAAAAGATTTCCACTAACTCTATGTCCAATGGAGGGTTAATATCCAAAACAAATAAAGAACTCAAAAAGCTAGAAATCAAGGAAACAACAAACCCAAGTTTTTAAAATGAGGTACAGTTCTAAACAGAGAATTCTCAAAATAAGAAACTCAAATGGCCAAGAAACAACCACAATTAAAAAGTTCAACATCCTTAGCCATCAGGGAAATACAAATCAAAACTACCTTGAGATTTCATATTATACCTGTCACAATGACTAGGATCATGCTGGCAGGGTTGTAGAGTAAGGGGAACACTACTCCATTGCTGATGGGAGTGGAAGCTTGTACAGCCACTATGGAAATCAGTGTGACAGTTCCTCAGAAAAGTGGAAATAGATCTATTTTGAGATCCAGTTATATCACTCTTGGGCATACACCCAAAGGATGTTTCCTCCTACTAAAGAGGAACTTTCTCAGTCATGTTCATTCATTACTGCTCTATTCATACTACTCAGAAATTGTAAAAAACCTAGATGTACCTCAGAGGAAGAATGGGGAAAATATAGTGGTACATTTGTACATGGAGTATTACTTACCCATTAAAAATGAAATTTGCTGTCAAGTGGGTATAACTAGAAAAAAATCATTGTGAGTAAGATAACACAGACCCAGAAAGACAAATGTATTTTATACTCACTTATATTCAGATGTTAGTTAAAAAGAAAATTCCATCACCCACTGCTCATCACTGTCATAGAATTATATAATGATATAGCATTGAGTATTTACAATATCATGGAAACTCATTTCCAATCCTGTTATCTATAGAACAGAAAACCACACGAGAAGCCCCTTTCATTTCTTGATCCTCAACTGAGTCATTATTATTCTAATCCTAGACTCATTATTGTTCCAGGAAGTCTTCCTTTTCCTCACACATCTGACTGGATACCCACAGATTAACATTCTCTGCACTTTCTTATGAATATCTGCAAATTACTAAATCTTTTTCTGTAGCCCTGGACTTTCCCCATTTGCATCATCTAGCAACTTGTTAGAACTATGTATTCTCAGGTGAACTGAATTTGAAGCTGCATCTTCACAAAGTCCTCTGATGACTTAAATATACACCCAATTTTGAGAAACACTAGTCTAGATATTTATACAATTAGAAGAATTCAGATCAGTACTATAGTCACTTGAAAATAAATTAGAAGTCATTAAATTTCTCTCTTTTTTTGGTGTTTTTGAGATAGAGTTTCTCTGTGGCTTTGGAGGCTGTCCTGGAACTAGCTTTTGTAGACCAGGATGGTGTCAAACTCCCAGAGATCCGCCTGCCTCTGCCTCCCGAGTGCTGGGATAAAAGGCGTGTGCCACCACCACCCAGCTAAATTTCTCATTCTTGAATCTTCTGTTGTTACTGTGTCATGGTTAAGCATAAACTCTAAGATTATTGAAGCAAAATCCATTCAATTCTCTGTGTCTTTATGTATACATGTGTCTGTGCATATATACTTGTAAACACATTACATCCACTCTTTTGCAAACATTATTCTCACTTAATAGGCTTTATATAGTCTATAGTCACCCCCATTTCTATGCTCACAGTCTCTAAATTATTGCTTTAAATGTATTTCCTACAATTATGAAAATAATGAAAAAAGTTTCCAGAGATTAAGTTTTCAATAGCTTTTACAGCATTTATCTGTATTTCTGTAGTCAGCCATGTTCAAGCTTCTTTTTCCTAAGACTGAGCAATGCTCAACTTCCTGTTAACACTTTCATGCCCGAGTTCTGCCCCTAAGCAGGGTTTCCTCCCCTTTTCCCTCCACTGATCATTGGTGTTATTGACCTCATTCTTGGAGAGAATGACATGCTTGTAATTAACCAGAAAACTGACCTGAGTTCATCCCACACCAACTCTATTCTTTTCTTTTTTTAACTAAAATGTCTTTTCCCCTATCAGAACGCTATTCATATGATTCCACTTGTCAACAAAGGCATGTTTACCTTTTATCTGTTGGAAGCTATGAAATCATAAATGTAAGGGAGCTCACCATTTTGTCAGTAAGGCCAATTTATGTAAAATAATCACTAAAATGATGGATTAGGAAACTCAGGGTCTGTACAGACTCATTTTCTTGCACTAACATTGAGATGTGTTTTATTTAAATTTTCCTTGAGATGTATTTTATTTAAATTTTCCTTAGCAGTAACAATTTCTTCTCTCCCCCGACTTCCTTCTCTTCCTCCTCCCCTCCTCTTCTTTCTTTCAGAAGTGTATGTTGCTGCTTTCCTGTGATGTGTGAAATTTTCCACAGCTGTGCATAAGACACATTCATATAACTGAAGAGTTTCTTCAAACTTTATGACTTCAGTCAGAAAAAAGAATGACATGCAGACTGACTCCCACTCTTCCTTGCACCCCCACAACACTACAAATTCTATCTTACTGGTTATTCCTGGAAAGACAACCTATTTGCCTACAAGAACCCCTGACAAAGTCAAAGATTAAAGATTAAGAAAATTTATATGATACAATTTTCATAATTTGTCATTATATTTTTTTAAAGTATTAAGTGAGGTTAGACACAGTGTCATTTACCTGTAATTCCAGCATTCAGAGGCTGAAGCAGGAGGAGTGTATTTTATGGGTCAGTATAGCCTAAGCTACATGGCAAGACCCTGCCTCAAAAAGCAAAACAGTATTAAATGATATTCTGTTTAAATTGTCATTGTAATACCAAGTAGTTATACTTTTACAATTGTATGAAATCCCTGAGAATTTTAGAAAAAATTGTAGGTGAAATCGTATTATTTTTATAGAATTTGATTATCATTATTTAGTTGTGTCATTTTGTAAACATGTGTGAACTGCTGAGATTTTTTCCATGTTAAACATCTTAACCAAGTAGGCCTTAACTCCTCCAAAAGAACCATTACATCTTTCAGAAATGTAATCAACATCCCCATCTCTGCCACCAATCAAAGGTTAGTAAGAGCTAAAAGTGACTTCTATGCCCAAGCCCAGACTGTCAGTGAATACCATTGTGTTAATTTGTCATGACCACATCTTAGTCGCATGGTAATCATGTTCTACAGCTTCAAAGATGAGTCATCCTATAACTGTGAGGCTTATCTTAACAACTTCTGGATCTGGATCATGAAATAATTTATATTTTGAATGTGTTCATCCTCATTTAACAAAACATTATCTACATATACCAAAGTTAGGATATGCATATTCTGCTATTTCAGCCAGTGATAATAGCTTCAGTCTTCCCTCCTGTTTGAAATGAGGATGACAAGATAAGAATCTATTATTGTGAATTGCTTGAGCAGTAAGAATCTTGACATTAGCAGAGGTCAGCAGGAAGCTCTTTGAACTGAATATGGTGCTAACTAGGCTTTTAAGTCAACTTGACATAAACTGAGACATTTTGGAAGAGGGAGCTTCAATTGAGACAATACCACCATTAGATTGGCCCCTGGGCAAGCCTGTTTGATGATTGCTTTGGGGTGAAGAGGATCTCATTGTGGGCAATGCTATTCCTGGGCTGATGATTCTAGGTACTATAAGAAAGCAGACCAAACAAGCCATGAAGAGAAAGCAAGTAAACAGCAATCCTTGATGGCCTCTGCATCAGCTTCTGCCACCAGGTTCCTGCCCTGTTTTAGTTCCTGCCCTGAATTTGCTCCATGGTAGGCTCAGATGTAAAGCTATGATCTGAAATAAACTCTTTCCTCTCCAAGTTGTTTTTGGTATTCTAGAAACTCTAAGACTTTTTTTAAACTGAGATGATAGAGGGGTGGTGAAGTTTGGCCCTAAAATTAAGACATCGTATACTTCAGAAACAGGTCCCAGAGCCCACTGAACTGTAACTGACTTAATGTCCCCTGCCTAAGGGACTAAATTCTCCATGCTAGCTTTCAAAGGAAGGAATCAATCAACATCCCTACCCAGTTAGACACCTATGAACCACATCAACAACTAGCATGACACAATAACCCTGCAGATGTAGTAGTGGCACACATACCTGGGCAGCAACCAACAGGTCTCTTACTGGACTTAAGATCTACTCAACAAGAGGGAGACTATGCTTGGTACTAGAAACCTATCTAAATGCTCAGTACCATTGAAACAATGGTTATTGAAAAAGAATCTAAACCGCTAATTTACTAAAACAGCATAATCCTTAACACCAATCTATAAACATGCCCTTATACCCAGAGATAATTGTAGATTTCACCCCTCATCAAGAAAACTTCTCTTTGCAGCAGACACAGTTACAGAAAATCACAACCAAGCAAAATGCAGAATTGTGGAACCCAGTCTCAATGGATACATCTACAAACACTCTTCTGCCTAATGTTGCAGAATAGCATTGTATAGGAGTGGAAAAACTGTAAGAGTTAGAGGACCAGGGAGTATACTGTGAGATTGAAATCTCCTCCTAACATCAGAAGCTATACCCACAAAGTCTCACTATTTGGACAGTTCATTTGGTGAGGCTTTTGGCTCTTCCTGTTTGTCATGTTCATTGGTATCATCAATGGAAAAGTACATGAGGCCTCAACTCAACACAAAGAATATAAACAATTGAGGAACTGGAAGAGAGGTGGTCCTCCCTAGGGACGAGCACACCAATTGGCTGTCCAGGGTCAAATGCTCAGTCCTAAAATCATACCAGAAGTAATTTTATAAGAACTCAACAGGTTATATTTAGGAACACACATACACACACACACACACACACACACACTTACACGTGAAAACAAGAGGCTGTCAGTTTGAAGGAGAGTGGAGAGAGGTATATTAGAGGGCCTGGATGGAGAAAATAGAAGAGAGAAATGCTGTAATTAAATTATAATCTCAAAATAAATAAAAGTCATCCCAAGAACTCATTGGCGTAAATTTGATCACCTATTCTTCTATGGAATTTTTAGAGAAGAAATGGTGACAAAGAATTGAAATAAGTGAAAAAACACTTATTTCTAGACCCAAGATAACATAGGCTTCTAGTAGAGTAGTAAGCCCAATGAACTGTGGGTCTCTTGGAAAGCAATCATTTTAGCTTCTTTGGATCTAAAACCTCTTATTTTGCCTTTAAAAAAACAACATTTTTTCTATTTAGAGAATTCTAGATAGTCAATTTTTATTTTTCAGGAATTTCAACAAGTTCATTTACTACCTCCCTGGCAACATTGTCTCTAATGAGAATTCTGATGTCATTCCTCACTCTCTTTTTCCTCTAGATGTTTCTTAAAATCTCATTTATTGCTGACTTTGAATAAATTTACTATGGTGTTAGTGGGTATTGTGTTCTCATGTTAATCTCTCTCTCTCTCTCTCCTCTCTCTCTCTCTCTCTCTGTCTCTCTCTCTCTCTCTCTCTCTCTCTCTCTTGGACTTCACTGAAAATTCTTGAATCTCAGTTTGGGTAGAACTCCTTGATTTAAGGTAGTCTGAAGTTATTATTTCTTCAAATATTTTTCTACACAATTTCCTGCATTTAGATGACAAATTACTCATGTTTGGGCACTTAAAATCTGTTCACACTTCACATGGTCTTTGTTTTTTGGGGTTTTTTTACAGTTAAGATTATTATACCCACCACACTGATCTTTTTTATAACAATGTATGATTTTTTGTAAACTGTATATAAGTTATTTTCTCAGAAATTTTAGTTTCCACAGCAAGAAGTTTGGTTTGCATTTTCATATGTCCCCATCTTATAAAAAATACAGATATGATTGTGTCCATGTCTTTCCCAATCAATTTTAACACCTGTGTCATTTTAAGCTGATTTTTTTAAACAAAAAATCAAGTAAGTTTATATGACTAATTTGGAAATTGGTCCCTTTAAAAAACTGATGCAGAATAAAATGAACAAATAGGAGTTGTTAAGCTGATTTTTATTGATTCAGTTTTCTTCTCTCTGTCTCTGTCTCTGTCTCTGTCTCTGTCTCTGTCTCTGTCTCTGTCTCTGTCTCTGTCTCTCTCTCTCTCTCTCTCTCTCTCTCTCTCTCTCTCTCTCTCTCCTGGTGTGTTTTTAGTTTGTTTGTTTGCTGAGACATGGTTTTTCTGTGTAGCCCTGGCTGTCCTGGAACTCTGTAAACCAGGCTAGCCTTAAACTCAAAGATCTGCCTGCCTCTGCTTTTGGGTGCTGGGATTAAAAGACTATGCCACCACCGCCTTGCTCCAATTTTCTTCTCCTTTTTTATTTGTTTTTATGCCTAGAAATCTTCAGATACAAGACATTTGTATCTTCTCAGCTTAGGTGCTGAATGGTTTTGAATTCCTCTATATTTTAAATGTCATTCTGAGTGGTAATTAAGTTTCCAGACACCCACTGAATCTCTTTCAGATTTACTTTTACTATGTATCAGGAGGTCCAGAGGGTTGTCACGATAGGACTAATTATTCACTACTAAGGTAAAATCACCCTGAATGATGCATCTATCTTCCTATTACTTGTGAGTAGTCTCAGCTTGCTTAGGGTGTGTAGGCACTCTTCTCTGCCCCATGTGAACACCAGGTGTTGTTCTTGTTCATCCTTTAGGATATATCTTTGTTCAGTATATTCATGCAGTCCTCAATACTGTAATGGGCACTCAAAGGGAACCTCCTGCAAATCTCTAAAGTGCTTCTGTGTGAAGCACTTTCTTCTTGGGTCATTCATCCTATGAGTTCTAGCTTCTTTAATCTGCCTGAACTGTTGGATTTCCTGTATCAGTTAGGAAGTTTGCATACCTCTGCCCTTGTTCCCCCTTCTAGTGTCATAACATAAAAGTTTTCTAACAGTAACTTGGAAAAGCACAGGGTGTCACTGTGTTTACTTCTTATCTCTCAAAAATCACATTCCTTTGTTTCTTGTCATCAGTGACTTGAAAACTGTTTCATGTGGTTTTTTAGGGACATTTTTATATGTTTCTGAATGGAAGGCAAATATGGGGCCTATCACTCTAACTGGAGAAGAAACAAAAGCTAGAACAACTTTCTGAAGATATAAGCGAGCCTCGGTCTTAAAGGTGGTATTGTATAAAGTCTGAGACATCATTCTTCTAGAAGAAACTTAAATTACTGAATCAATAACCATGATAATATTGATATATGGATTAAAACATGAAGGGGTCAAAGTATAGAAGTGGGATTTGCACTACTGAACATCATTCTTGGTGACCTATTGAATAATTTGGCTTCTTGCTCCTACAGCTCTGGGCTGTGAAGGTTTAAGGTTGTTGAACACTTCTTCTGGCATATATAGTAAAAATCTGGGAGATTTTTAAGATATATCCCTTCCCAGATTTTTTCCTTTGGAATCCTTGTAGGAAGGTATCAATATTCATAGAAATCTTTATCTTCATGCTCATTACTGGACATGCTCTGCAATAGGAGGTAAGGCTGTTCCTTGTACACTAGAAAATGGAAGAATGTGCTTGTCAAATATGTAGTTTCCTGAAGCCACTCTTGATATTCCTCTTCCTGGTTTTTTTTATAATAAATAGAATAGTCAAGGTCTTAAAGTAATGATAGGGGCAAGAGATTAGGTCACACTTTAGAAATGCAAAGCACTATGAGGAAATCGAGTGCATTTAAAGCTGAGTGTGATATTTCTAGTCTAGGCATCTAGAAGAATGGAGTTGTCATTCCTTGGCTTTAGAAAGACACTGAGAGGAAAAGGTTTCAGACACTAGACATGTGTTTTCAAACATGTTTGTTTAAGATCCTTCACTGATATCTTTTGACCTTTACGGAGGCAACTGGGACTGAGCAGTGACATTCAGGGGGTACTTGAAAGGAGATCACAATATCGTAACCAGTCAGGAAAATGGCTCAGTGGGTAAAGGCTCAAGCTGAATGGCTCTAGTTCAATTCCTGGGACTTAATGGTGGAAAGAAAGAAGCATCTCTGCAAGTTGTCCTCTGACCTCTACCTGTGTACCATGGCATGTGCACACCTGCAAACATACAGAGACACACAGCAAACTATACATAATTAAACAAACAAGTAAATGTTAAATCTATATAGAATATAAATTTAAAGTTAAATATGTATATATTTAAATTTAACATTTTTATGTATACATGTCATCACTAAAATAGATGAGGTGCTGTTAGAGCCCCCCGTGGGCTCAGGGAAGCTGGATATGTCTTGCAGGAAGCCATATTTAGGGAGCCAGACTCATCTTCAGGCTTCATCTGCCCCTGATTTGTTACATCTGTCCTCGGATTTCCACCCCCTAAAGCCTCTCCCTTTTCTTTCACCTCCTACCACCCTTGACTTTTCAATGGAAATATTACAACTATTCTTTTAAGCAAGTATTTCTTGCCCATTTTGGGTGTCTAAGAAGGCCTGTGGTAATGGCTCTGGGCCAAGGAATTTTTCTAAGAAACAGAACATGGGCGTCCTTGGGCACAGAGTCAGCAGCTCCAAGGAAATAGGCTCGCTCACAGACAGCACAGATAAAAGCCCCCAGCATCTTTCTCCTGTTTCTTTTTCATCATTTCTCACCACTCTGTAGATGTAATACCATTTCAAAGACTACTAAATGATGTCTACATGAAGCTCTGACTCCCCAATCTTTGCACATCAGCCCGCCATGACAAGGCAGGTAGCTGGAACAAGTTTTCACAGTCCCAGCTTTGGGTCTTCACATCTATAAAACACAGAATTAGAATAGGTCATTTCCATGAACTTTTTCAACTCTGCAGTTCTGTTAACTACTAAATAATTTGAACTGGTCAAGAAATGCCGATGTTCATTTGAACCAACTGTAGAACTAGGCATCTTTATCATACTCTAGCCTTGACCCTCAAGGAACTGTATTGATTAGCCATCAGAAGTTTCTTGGTACTCTGGGCACCAAAAACAAAACAATTACATTTCAGCTTTGACCAAAACAGAACTGTAGTCTCTAAAACAAGCAATGAAACATTTAATCACCATGGGAACTTTTTAATATTCAAATTCAATTGTTTTGGGAAGTTGGGTATTTACCTATAATTACTACTACATGCTAGTTGTTCATATAAAAGTGACATTTCCATATATGCATATATCATGCTAACCTCCCAATTGCCTCCTGTTAGCCTTCCTTTCCCACCCCATCTATTGCTTTTAAGTTGTCTAATTTTAAGTGCTTATCTTTCCGCATCTAACTTACTTCACTTAACATGATGACGTCGGCTTCCATCTGCTCTCCTTCACTTGAGTTTGTTCTTATTAATGCCCAACTACAACTCCATTGTGTGTTGGTAGCATATTTTCTTTGTCAGTTCATCTGTCGATGGACACCTAGGCTGACTCTGTAGTTAAATTATTGTGAACAGTGTAATAATGCATGCTGGTACATAAGCTTCTCTGTTGGATGCTGACTTTGTATCCCTGGATATATAACCAGGAATGAGATGAATGTATCATACATGGCAGTTCTACTTTAGTTCTTTGAGGAACCTCTATACTGTTTTCCACAGGAGTTGTGCTACTTTACATTGCTCCCCAGAATGGATAATGTTTGATTTTCTCCTGCCAGGCAGTCTTCCATATTTTTTTTTAAGTTTTTAAACTGCCTCAACACAGCAAAGCACAGTAGAGCATCAGTATTGTAAGTTATTGCTTAGAGTAATAAGGTTGTATTTCTATCTGATTCACAAAGTAATTTCTTGGTTCTTATTATGAAGGGCAAGCCAGGATGCCAAAAATGCCTTGATTCCACAGAGTCGCTTGTTTTTTAAGAAATTAACATTCTATAAATATCAATCATTTAACCAACTTTTAAAAATAACTAATTTATTCCAGCAGTGAGTGGAAATCATTTTATTAATATTAAAATGACTCTTCTCCCATGATAATAGCTGTTAATATAATATACTAAGAATAACCTCATGTTTACTTGTACATGGGAATTTCTGAGAACTGTTGGAGTCACTGGGAAGGACCAGAAATACCCAAGAATAGAGTGAGAAGAAACCATTTTGAAAAAGCTAGTTTTCTCATGTAGAGTTACACTTGAGATCTAAATAATGCCAATAAATCTAGACAATTTAGGGAAAGGGAACACAAGCTCAAACTGATATCTTGGATATTCAGATTAATGTTTCAGCAGAATCAATTTTCTGTTTGATTTTGTTTTCATACTGCTGGTGTGCACCTCCGATACACACAGACAGGAATTTGGAAAAAAGCAAAATTGCATGAGACAAGGCTTTATTCTAAAAAGTAATGATTTATATTTTCTTTTCTGTGTTTCTGAATTCATGGGGAAAATACTTCTGTGACATTTCTTTATAAATAAATAAAAGTTAAGTTCTCGACAAGAAAAGAAGCTTTGCAGCAAATGAGAAACCCTCTTTTGATCATGTGGCTGGCCACTTTTCTGTCATGTCCTGTATTTCCATTCAACAAACAGGGTGTCTTTTTTATTAAGAATCCATGTGCAGATTATATTTATGTAGGAAGGTGTACCCTCAACTGTGAAAATCAAAATAGAAGTAGCAGATGGTTCTCCTTCAACCCAAGAGACCTCTCACTGAGCCAGCTCAGAACAAAACCACCTTCATCCAGTGTGAAGATATGACATTTAGAATCCCTGCCTCTATTCTCATTTATTTACCAAAACATAAGAGGATGAGAGGTGGATTTGTACAAATTGCATCCATTGTCAATTTCATAGCCTCTATCCATTTGTCTGTGCTGGGAATTGTGATGGTCAGATACATACACAATCCAGAGAAGTGACAACATATGTTCCTGATGAGAAATGATGACTGATTAATACTCAAAGGTATTGTTCATCCTAATTGGTTGAATCTCTCACTTTCACATTTTCAGAGAAATATAGCTATGCCTTTGTTCTAAGAAAAGTCACTATTTAAATTAAAATTTAAGATTGGGGAATTGCTTTTTAGACTGCAAAAATAGTGTTCATATAATAGAGTGTTGTGGAATTATCTATTTGCACACTGTGAAGATGTGTCACTCTGATTGGCTTAATGGAAAGCTGAATGGTCAATAGCTAGTCAGGATTTCTTGGCATAGAGGGTGCTGGGAAGAAGAAGGAGGAAACACCATGAGACACAGAGGAAGCAGCATGGGCATTACAAAGTAAAGGTAAATGACCACATAAAAGAACCTAGATCAAAAGACATGGATTAATTTAAGTTCTAATAACTAGTTAGAAACAAGCCTAAGATATCAGCTAAGCTTCCCTAATTAATATGTCTCCATGTGGTTATTTGGGAGCTGGTTAGGACAGAGAAAGACTCACAACAAAAGAGGAGATCAATTGGATGATATATTTGCAATGTAATGATTTATCATTGTAAGGAGAAAGATTATCTCAGTTTTCAAGTTCTCTATCAAAGACCAGCCTATGTAGACAAGAGAGCTAAAGCAGAAGACATGTACATCATCCTTGCCTCTTTCCCTTGTAGAATACTATTTTTGCTCAAATCACCATGAAACAAATGAGGGTGAGCTCAGATCTTGGTCTCTAATGTAATGGCTATAGTTTCTCATAGCAGACTTAAGGATGAACAAATCTCCCACTAAGAAAAGAGCTCATAGATTCCTGACTTCATTATGAAACTAGCTAAGTTTATTGACATTATGAGTAGCTTGGAGAATACATGCAACATTTGAAAATGTGCTCTGTCTTCTACAGGAATGCTGCCTACTTGTTTGCGAATATTTCAGTAAATGCTTAAACCTAGGTAACAGTAGCAGATAATACCAAGGCTCAACCCATGCTCTGATATCTTCAAAATGTTCATGAACTATAACATACACACACACATACACACACATGTACACACATGCACACACATGCATGCACACGTACATGCACACACATGTACACATGTACACAGGCGCACACACAGGCATGCACACACAGTGTACTTTTATTGCTCCCATCTAGAACCTGCATTTCCTTTCTGGCTGGACACCCTCCTATTATAATCTCTTACATTTGTATGTACTGTGAGACTGAAGTGCCATGGTTCATGTCACTTCAAGTGTAGCACTAGCATAGTCCAATTGTTGCAGGATAATCACTCAATTCCCATGTCCTTAATCAGGACACTTTGAAGGGGTCCTAATCTAGTTACTTTCCTTGAAACTCACTTTATATCAAACTTCTATTGTCTTCTTTCCCATGTTTCTCATGTGTTCCATGCCCTTACCAATTTTTCTAAATAAATCATTTCTATGTGGCACTTTCATAGGTTCTAATCCCATGCAATACAGTCTAAGACAGCTTGTACTAAATATATATTCACAAGAAATTATATCTCTGGATATAACCCTGAATGAAGATGGACCGTGAGCTGATCAGGGGCTAACAGGAATCTCATTGGTAGAGGCAGTGTGGTGATAATAATTCTTAATATGATATAATATGATAAATATGATATTCAACAAGAAAGACTTTTATTTGTGTACTGGGCTTAAATATTTGGTCACAGTAAGATCCACTCTGGCCTCCCCATTGACTACTAAAACTATGGTTAGGATGAAATTTCAACATGGTTCAACTATAAAGTTACACAGATACATGACCTGAGGTTTTGTAAAAGTTAGCATTGTGAAGTAGCTATTTTGTAAAAATAAAGTTTAATATACAATGGTAGAATCAAAAGAATGTGGGTCAGAAAGGACCATAAGAGCACTAGATTAAATAGGAGGTGGAGATCAGAATGTACACCAAATAGGAAACATTCTTTCATGACCTGGGACACAAATATCCTGGCAAAAGCATTTATATCTGCTCCTAGTATACTGATAAGTGGTTCCTAAAAGACCAAAATGATGAAGATAATGATGATGATGATTATGGTGATGATAATGATGGTTATGAGGATGATGATGGTGGTGTTGGTGGTGGTGTGGTAGTAGTGACACGTCATCTGAAAGCATAGGAATTAAAGTTGATAGGCTTACCAGTTTGTAGAACATTTTTACCCATTCATTGACCTGCAGTATAAAGACCACCATGGGAGAAGAAAAACAATCAGTCCTCAGTACTAATCCCCACTTTCAACTTGGCTGAGATTGAAAAACAAAAGCAACAACCTATTCAGATGAAATAACAGGAACTAATATCATTTGAAGGCTTTACTAAATGCTGGGAAGGTGCTTTTCACAACAGTCATTCTCAAACCACCTGTGTGGTACCTGCAGAAGTCAAGTATATTTTGCTATATGACAGGCATCACTAAAAGTTTTACCAAATTTCAGTGACCATAATATATTTATTACAGCAGATTAACACCGCCTCTAGTAGTTGGCATGCAGCTACGCATCTGGCTAATGTATTATTTCTAACACTCATCTATAAGAAATGTTAGAAGCAATTTTTATTCACTTGGAATAAAAAGGGCATAACCATGATCTTATCTGAAGACTATATTAACTTTCAGGCCCACTAATGGATAGCATTGCACTTAGGCAGAGCTTAAAAAAAATGTATCTGCCATTTCACTTTGTGGGAAGAAGGAAGTAGCCTTGTGGGAAATAAAAAACTACACATAAGCTCCTGAAAAGTGGAAAGTAAGTTGACTGCTTGATCTTGAACTACAAAGGGTAAAATGTAAAGTAAGAGAAATGTAGAGAAAACTGGTATGGATGCATACATAGAATAAAATGAATAGATTTGATGTGGGGATTTTTCCAGAAATCAGCATCATGGATTCTTTCCTTGAGAAGCTGATCAAGATACAGTTGCTTCTAAATGGACACCCTGTGGACAATAAGGAAAATCAATGAGCCCTGGGTATGCTGCTATCTCTTCAGGAATCCTACTAGCCTTCTCATGGCTCACCACAAAATTTTTCATTACAGCAGACCCCTTACCATGCAGAAAGATCGTCACAAAAATTTGATCAGACAGGGCTAATGAGATGGCTCATAGAGTTTAAAACATTTGCTGCCAAGCATGAGGACCTGAGGTTCATCCCCAGAACCCACATGGTTGAAGGAAAGAAATTACTCCAGAAATTTGCCCTCTGGCTCCAAACATGCAACAAGGCTCATGTGCACACACATAAGAAGTAAATAAATAAAAGGATGAGTAAATAATTATAACAAAAAATTTCTCTGGACTAAGAGTTAGTCAGTTTTCTGTTGATAAGTAGTTGAGAGAAACAACTCAAAACTCAAAGAGAAGAAAGGCTTACCTCGGTTCTTATTCTCAGAAGTCTCAGTACAGGGTCTGTGCTATCCATTTCTTTGGGCTGGACCAAGGCAGAATGTCATGTAGAAGTGCCTGGTGAAACAGCGCTGCTCACCCTATGGTGGTGCGGTGGCTCAGAATCATAGAAGAGAGACAGTAGGGAGCCGCAGCAAGATAAATACCTCCACGACTTACTACCAGTAACTTAGCTACTCCAAAATCTATTAGGGGATTAATTCATAAGGAGATTGTATGAATATGATCCAGGATTAGCAGACTCTAAACTTAGCAAAGTAATTTTTACAAAATAACCCAAAAGCAAGAGTTCTTCTGCAGAAAATTCTGGTTCTCATCAAATGGGCATAAATAGCAGTTTCATATTGCTGTTTTCAGTATCTGCCCCCTGTCTCTGTGTGATGCATACCTGGGGTAACTATCTCTAAAGGTGATGAAGATGGAAAGATAAGGACAACTCAGGTTGCACCCCTGCCTCCTTGCTAGTCTCTCACTATAGTATTTATTATGACTTTTTCTCAAGACTTAAACCATTCCAGATATTTCCCATCTTATCTTAGTTCTCAAAATACAGTAGCACTGGAAGAAATATTTTATTGTTATCTATTTTTTAAATTAGTTGCTTCCCCTACAAAATAAAATTTTAAAAAGAAAAAAAAATAAACCCCAACTAAAGAGCCTCAGAAACAAATGATATAAAAGAAGGTGACAGTAAAATATTGGTTGTAGTCACAGGACAGTTAACTGTGCCAATAAGAAAACTTCTACCAGCAGTTTGAATGTTCAGTTTTCAAGGTTTTTGTTCCTTTTCCCATTAATATGCTGGCTTGTTATTTTTGTGAGTTAACACTTAATAGGAAGAGATTAATAAATAACAGTAAAGTGGCATAAGAAAGACAGCGCCACTTTTTGCTTTCTTTTAACAAGTCCTATTGACTTTTGGTTTTCTCCCAGAGTACTCAAAACATGTCAACAATTTAAATGATGAGGACATAGACGCTGCAACAATGGAATCCTTCTCATAGAGAGTCCAGACTAAAGCCTGGCTTTCATGAAATGCCTAACAACAAAGGTCCTTTTCCCACCTACCTACTGTGCCAGAGCTTAGCAACGGTGTTTTACGAAAGTACTGCTCTGCTCCATAAGTAAACGATAACCAAACAGGAGCAAAGAAACAAAAATCAGGTGATAACCAATATGAATATCAGCCCGTGGCAATCAGCGGTGGCACACACCTTTAATCCCAGCACTTAGGTGATGAGATCTCTACAGAGTGAGGTCCAGGCAGTGACAGCTATACAGAGAAAGCCTGTCTTGAAAAAATGGACAAACAATAACAATAATAAACTATAAATTGGGCTGTGTAAGAGACAGGACTGTCCTCCTCTGGTCACATTTGCTTCATTTTTTTCAGCAAGGCTTCTGTTCTACCAGGCTTTTGGAACTTGAATGTCATTTAAATTGATTTGCTCCTCTTCCTGATATCAAGCTAAGTTCCAAGAGACTAGTAAAGTATCAATGGATTTAATAAGAATTAGAGTGAAAAATGGGATGGTCGATGCCAATGACCTCACTAGGATCTGATGAGAACTACAGCAAGTGCTTAAGCCATTACCTGATACCTAGGAAGTGTTGTTTAAACTAACTGGTGTGTACTTACCAGTGTGTATAATAAATTGCTCAAGTTGCTATTATTCCATCATTTGGGTGACTATTTAGAAATTAACTAACTCAAGTGTCAGTTTACAGGGGTAGAAGGGACTGTGCATTAGTTCAGAGAAATAATACATACTCATTTTTAAACTATATACTAATACATAAACAAACATATCATTCATTACCAATGAATATGGATGCCAACAGTAAAAGTTACTTCTGGAAATTACCTCAGCATGTACACGTTGATGTGGGAGGTCTTTCTGTATGCTGTGAATATGCGTTGCTTTTATTGGTTGATGAATAAAGCTGTTTCAGTAATGTCTAGGCAGAATAAAGCCAGGCAGAAAATCTGAACAGGGAGAGAGAGAGAGAGAGAGAGAGAGAGAGAGAGAGAGAGAGAGAGAGAGAGAGAGAGAGAGGGGGGGAGATGCCATGCAGCTGCTGGGGAGGCAAGATGCCAGGGTATCACCAGCAAGCCACAGCAAAATGTTGATACACAGATTAGTAGAAATGGGTTAATTTATAAGAGAGAGAGCTAGCCAGTAACCAGCCTAAGCCATTGGCCAAACAAATTATAAATGTATATTAAGCCTCAGAATGGTTATCTTATAAGTGGCTGCAAGGATCCAGTGAATGAAGAGAAACTGGCCCAGGGGATCTGGGCAGAAAACATAAGAGCTTCCAACTACAACACATTTCTGTAAGTACTAATAATCTAAAAATATCTATACTGGTTATCTTCAGTCAACACTTAGCTGTATCTCACTTAACTATCAAATAATGAACTTACCCACGGTCTTTTTACTCTGCCTCTTCCCATTGTCCATTCCGCATCCATAGTAGACAATGTCCTAATGTAAAGTGCTCACTAGATTCTCCCAGGGTTTAATTCCAGATACATGCATAAATCTGTACAAACTTGAACTAGAACACCACACACTTGTTTTCCTGACAAGCATACCATTCAGTTTCTCCTAAGGAAGAAAACAATGAGGAGATAAATACAAAACAAGCAAAATCTTGATAAACATACCCACAACAGAAAGAGTAACTACATTTTATGGTAATTGGTTGTGATCAGATATTGACCACTAACAGTGACATGAACATCACCATGATGTTAAATAATGATCCATATAGAAAGCTGCTTAATTCACCTGGTTCTTGTTCTTGGGATCCTTGAGGTTCAGGGCCCAACCTGATAGGTATCACTTTGACCTTTAGTCTGAGGTAGTCCTGTCTCTCCAACACTTGACAGAACACAGCCTTTAACTGTTTGTTAACAGCATGAACATTGGGTATCACCTAATTATGATAGTTCTCAGTTTAATTTGATGGGATGTCACCTGCTAAAATGGGATGGGTTTCATTTTCAAAAGGGGGTGGGTGAAACTTAATTATATTTCCTGTCCTATTATTCACACTCTGTTACCTAGAAAAACAGTATTCTTCTCTTCAGTCTTCAAACTCTTCCTTCATGTGACATTTCTGCTCTCCCCTATCTTTAAGAAATAATATTGCCTACTAAGTGTCTAACAAGATGCCAAGGAAAATAATACGATGATATTTCTATCCACTATTACCTTCTATGAAATCTCTATGACAACACTGTGTGTATGTTCTATATACGCTAATATATAATCTTTTCTACCACAAAGGGCCTCAGCTCCTCAGAAGACCTTGACTGTCCCAAGTCACAATGGTGCTGCCATGAGCAAGAATGTTGAAACCAGTGTCTGCTGAGCTCAAGTGGCTCTGAGCACTGCTCTCTAAGAAGAAGGGATGATCATGTGGAAAAGAGAAAGAAATGATCCAGGTGCATGGATTACTTTAGTCTACATAGATCTAACAAATTCCCAACCAAGGATAACACAGAAAGGAACAGTAGGTGAACTGCTCATCATTAATCATTGGTTAGTTGGTAATGGGAATTCACTGATTTGGACCCTGCACTAATTCCCTCAGAATCCAATTCAGAATGTGTGTAGAGCAGAAAGCACAGAGACAGAGTCTGTGGTCTGGAAGTTCTCAGTACCCATCTCAAAATCCTGGAGAATGAGGATTATAAGAACCTACTCTCCAAAGTGCTACCAATCTCATTAGGAGAAAATGGTACTCATTGAAAGGATAGGAACAAGTAAGTACAAATGGGCCCTGTGAAAACTGGGCAGAATTTTAAAAAGATGTGAAGGCAGGTCAGTTTCTCAATTAAAATGTTTCATTCCATTTTTAAAAATGTTTTTGTACAGTAGGGAGTAAATGTAGCTAGAAATCCAAACTATTGTGCCAGCTGATGCCACCCCAGTGCAAGAGGAATTCTGTGTGTTCCATATCAGAGAACCAGAAGACGTTAGTAAGTAAGATGTCTTTGTTTGGGTTTTATTTTTATTTCTACATTTCCTCGCATCTATTTCCTTCCTATCTCCTTCCCCTGCTTCTCTCCCCTTCCTTTCATTTTTATTTCTGCCTTTTCCTCCTTCTCTCTCCCCTGACTGCTTCATATCCCCCTCTCCATCCATCCTGGCCTCTCCCCCTCTCTCCCCTTCTTGCTCCCTCTCTCAGTCTCTCCCTCCCTCTCTCCTCCTCTTTCTCTCTCTCTCCCTTTCTTCCTCCATCTCTCCATCTCTCACCTCTTTCTCCCTCTCTCCATCCCTATCTCTGTCTCTTCCCTGTATATTTCTATCTCCTCTTGATCTCTGTCTCTCTTCCTCTCTCCATCCTCCCCGTCCCCCCACCCCCTCATAATAAATACAAGGATAAAAATGTAAATGCAGAGGATTTGTTTTTATTCTCTGGGTTGGTCATTGTTTCCTGCATCTCTTCCCAGAATTGGCATGGGTTACATAACAGTTTCATTAACAGTGCTCTTATTAGATTTTGGGGGTGCCCCACCCAGAATGTGTAACTGGAGTCTGTGTATCTAAACCAATATACACAAAGAAGTCTGAAAATTATGAAATTTTTAATGCAATTAATCAATGTTTGAAAATGGCAAGTCATTTATTAGGGCACAATTAAGCTATGATGCAAGAGCATAATTTGTAAATTAGGAACAACATTGGTTGATTCATTACTTTAAAACTTAAATCATGCTGTTTATCTGCTTGCCTCAACACTGGCATTTTGTAAAACTGGCACTAGGATTTAAACAACTCCCCATTCTCTTTTCTGTGTATGTCTGTTATGTGTCTCACAGTTCTAGCAATAAACATGACTGTTTTAATCTCTTCTGAACAATGTATCCCGCTCCATATAACAGAGTGAGCATATATTAAACTACAGCTCCCATCATTCATTAGTGCAGTTGATTTCATTAATTGCACTTAAGATTACCAGGTAACCCTTGTTCAGTGAATGAAGCTCCATCTATACAGCTTCTCTTGTGTTATTCTTTGATGCATTTTGTTTAACCATAAACTATGCACCTTAAATCACAGAAGGCTGGGATATCTATTTGTTTGTACCCCCCCACAGACTGGAAGACAGTCTGGCAGAGAGTCCAAGAGAAGAGAAAGGCTATGAACCGAAACTTCAAAGAGGATATAAAAATTGTCACTAGAAATAAGAAAAGATGACCAAACTAACATCATCAGAGGAACACAATGACATTGCTCACTTGCCCATGTGGTGTGAATACTCAGAAATTAGGATGCCTGTCTTCTCTTGGTATGAGAATACATAAGGAAATTACTTTGACCATCATGAGCAGCACCTATGAAGCTGATTATGTAAATATTGCCCTATGGCCTGCAATTCCAGGTGTATGTCCAACTAGACTGAAGGCAGACGATTGCTGGAAAATACTGACAAGGCTGTTCATATTAACAGTTTGCAACATCTCCAAACAAAAGACCACTGGAACATCTGCACATAGGAGAAGAGACGTTGCAGTCTATGCATATAATGTCATGCTACTCAGTAAGGAAATTAAATCAAATCCAACCAAGCACATCATGGATAATTCTAACCAACAATTCTGAACTTACTACATGCTTCCAACCACATAAATCAATACAAACTAATTCACTCTGTTAAAAAAACTGTATTAGGAATATAAACATAAATATTTAGAAGGCTGTTTGATACTACATCAATTTAGTTGTATTTACCACAAGATTATAGGCCTGAGTAGTAGTTACCACTCAGGGAGTAGTAGTTACCACTCAGGCCTATAATCTTCACAGGCATAGGTTGTTAACTAGGCTGACAATATCAGACATAGATTCCCTACCATAGAAGAAGCCCCAGATAAATTCAGAAGGTAGGAGGTTACTCCCACAACAATCAAGCTACTATTACACAAGTGAGCACATCTTGTTCGGTAAGGTTAGGTTTTGTGTCTTTGTTTGATTTTTTTGTCAGTTTCTTTTCTTGCAGGGTTATAATCTGGGTAAATATTATTTTTATACCTTTTGTTTCCTGGGAAATCATATAAACCTTCTAATACTCTGAAATCTCTGAAGTTGGGATGAAACTTCCAGCCCAGCTCCAACTCTATATATTGCAACCAGGATGTGTGATGTCTAGAATATGAGTGTCTTCTCAGGCTAACAAGAGTCTGTACTGGTCAAGGGACCTCTAGGGTCTCCCTGACAAACTCCTGAAGAGGTATCCCATACTCAGAACTGGGAGTTTCGTATAGTAACTTCCTATTTCTGAAAGCAGCATTATCTGGTCATGTAGGGTAAGTCCCTTCCAAGCTCTCATAATTATTATCTGGGTTATAAGCATGTCTCCATATGGTTTTTTATACACCCTCCTCTTTTTAAATAATCTTTCTCCACCTCTACAACTTAGTCTTCCCCAAGCCTCCAAGCCCTTCCACCCTCAACGCCCCTCCTCTTTTGTTGTGACTAGTTCTATCATCCCTCCCTAATGAAATCTCCTGCCATGTCCTTCTTCCTCGTTCCTTGACTTTCACTCTGTGCTAACAAATAGACCTGAAGAGCTGAGGCTACAATTCACATGTGAGAAAACATGAAGAATTGTGTTTCTGGTTCTGTGATATCTCACTTATTTTGTTCAATTTTATTCATTTATCTTCACATTTCATAATTGCATTTTTCTTTACACTGAAATAAAATTCTATTGTGTCCGGATAGCACATTTTCACTGTCTTCTTATTAGCCGATTGACATCAAGGCTTCCATGCCATAACTAGTGTGAATAGAGCAGGAATGGACACAGCTGGGCAAGTATATCCAAGGTAGGATCCCTAGTCCTTTGGGTGTGTACTCAGATGCATGTAGCCTTGGTGGCCTTATTGCAAGCTTAATTAGAAATCTCTAGTTACTTCTTTTAATCAGAGAATCTTTTCTTTGCAGTGAATGACGGTGAATTTGAGATTCGTAGCTTCTCTGTATGCTATGAATAAGTGATGGTTGAGGGCTTAGCCATGGACAAGACATTTATAGCACCATATCTAAGGCTCATGGAACATTGCAAGAAATGGAATAGAAAGTATGTAAGAGTCAGAAGGCAGAGGGAAAGACTGAGAATGCCACTCTCTAAATGTAGCACAGCCATCACAAGCCATGAACTCACAACAACTGCAGTTGCCTGTACTGGGCCTAGACAAGACTGTCCCTGTCAACAAGCAGTCACGCAAAGAAGAGGCCCCTGCTCATGGGACCCAACTCCTTATTGCTGAACTATTAGCTACTGAGAGATTCTGGGAGGTGGAAGCCATTGTTTTCAGTTGTGTCCTGCTCCAACAGATAGTTCCATATCAGTAGTAACACAGACAGACCCCTAATTAATCCTGGTGGAACACAAAACCAAAAGACATGAATGGGCTAAAATAAAAACTAACGACAGTTTATGCTGGAGAGGATGTGGAGAAAGGGGAACACTCCTCCACTGTTTGTGGGAGTGCAAACTTGTACAGCCACTTTGGAAACCTGTCTGGTGGTTCCTCAGGAAAATGGGAATCAGTCTACCACAAGACCCAGCAATTCCACTCTTAGGCATATATCCAAAGGATGCACATTCATACAACAAAGACATCTGTTCAATTATGTTCATAGCAGCATTATTTGTAATAGCTAGAACCTGGAAGCAACCTAGATGCCCCTCAACTGAAGAATGAATAAAGAAAATGTGGTATATTTACACAATGGAGTATTATTATTCAATGGAAAAAATACAATCTTAAAATTCACAGGCAAATGGATGGAACTAGAAGAAACCATCTTGAGTGAGGTAGCCCAGTCACAAAAAGACAAACATGGTAAGTACTTACACATATATAGATATTAGACATAGAACAAAGGATTACCAGCCCACAATTCGCATCTCCAGTGAATCTAGGAAACAAGGAGGACCCTAAGAGAGACATACATGGTCCCCTGGAAAGGGGAAAGGGACAAGAGCTCCTGAGCAAATTGGGAGCACAGCTGGGGGAAGGGAAAAGGGAGTTAGGAGAAAGAGAAGAGGAGAAGAGGAGGGAGGAGGAAGACATGAGGGACTGGGAAGATTGAGTTGGCAGAAGAATAGAGGAGAGCAAGAAAAGAGATACCTTAATAGAGGGAGCCATTATAAGTTTAAAGACAAATCTGGCACTAGGGAAATGTCCAGAGATCTACAAGGATGACCCAACTAACAATCTAAGCAATAGTAGAGGGGCTACCTTAAATACTCTTCCCCTATAATGAGATTGATGACTACTTTATCATCCTAGAACCTTCACCAGTAGCTGATGGAAGCAGAAGCTAAGCATTGAGCTGAATTCCTGAAATCCAGTTGTAGAGAGGGGGGAGTGATGAGCAAAGGGGTCGCGACCAGCCTGTGGAATCCCACAGAAACAGTTGACCTGAACAAGGGGGAGCTCATGAACTCCAGACTGACATCTCAGAAACAAGCATAGGACAAAACCAGGCCTCCTGAATGTGGGTGTCAGTTAGGAGACTTGGGCAGTTTATGGGGCCTCTGGTAGTGGAGCAGTATTTATCCCTTGTGTACGAATGGACACTGGGAGCTCATTCTACATAGAGGGATACTCTCTCAGCCTAGATACATGGGGGAGGGCCTAGGACCTGCCCCAAATGATGTGACAGACTTTGATGATCCCCCATGGAAGGCCTCACTTTTTCTATGGAGTAGAAGAGGGATGGTATGGGATGAGGGTTGGTGGGGAACATGGGAGGATGGAAGGGAGAGGGAACTAGGATTGATATATAAAATAAGATTGCTTCTAATTTAAATTTAGAAAGGAAAAAATGTAAAATTAAAAAAGGACATGAATAGTAGAAAAAGATTTGTACAGAAGTGGGGGCTAGACAAGGGTAGTAGGAAGATGGGAGTGGGTAGGGATGATGGAGGCTACTATATATTTTGCACCTGTGTGAAATTGTCAAGGAACAAATTTAATGAATATATATTTTAATTTTTGTTCTTTGCAGGCTTTTCTTTATATACCATTAAATATTGGTGCTGGCAATGCATTGTTCTAGACCATTTGCCTCTTCCTGGGATCTTGTCCCATTTGTTGATATTAATTACTATCTATGTGCTGATGACTGGCTCCTTGGAGTTCTGGTGTCCTCCATACAGTACCTTTTGGATGGACATTTCTCCTTCAACATTCCTCACACATCTTAAAGTCATCATCTTCTCTCAAGAAACCTCTTTATATTACTTCCCATTCCTCATCGCCTATCCATTCAGACCAGGTTTATTCCCCTTCCTCATCATTATCTATCCACTCAGACTGGATTTCTTCATGTCACCATGGGGCCTTCCATCTACCTCACACCTATGCCAATATGCTCTGCAGTTTTTGTTTGTTAAGCAGGATTTCTACTCTCCATCCTACTGCTGTATTTCTCTTGTGTCTGGTAGTTGTCCTGTCTAACTCAGTCTTACTCCTAGAATGTAATCTTCTGCTGCTCTCTTCCCTGTTAAGACTTAGTTCCTTAAACAGTTGAACACAATCAACATCTTTTGCTTCAAGTGCAATGAGTCCTCCTCCTTATGAAGTAGGGTCCAAACTTTAGTATCTGGATCCAAAACACTCTCACGTTTCCAATTCCAGGAGCCTAAGAGCTCTCACATACCAAATTTCATAGGGATGAAGGGAGAGAGGAATGGTGTACAATGTAGATTCCTCAATAAGGATGAAATGGGACCTGAAACCTTGCATTCAGAATGTTCCAAATGATATAAACACTCCTGAGAGGCAACTGCAGACTGCTCATGGAACAAGGCTCTCTAGGACCTCTTTGCACCACTTGTCAACAAACACCTTGAAGCTTCACAATGTAACTTGGGGCTTCATGGTCTCCATGCTTTATGTCTTGTTCCTTTCTGTTAGGGTGTCTTTCCACCTTCCCCATATACACCACTCAACACCATCTTTTGAGACATAACTAAAGCAGAGCTCCTACAAAAAGCCCACCTATTCTACTTTTCTCTCAGAAGAACTAATGCCAAGCTCTGTCTTTTGTTACCAGTCTATCTACACTTAAAGTCAAGAGAGGGAACCACATTCCAGGCCTTCTGTCACAGTTTGTAATGTCTTTCTTGAGATTTTTCATATCACCTCTGGATGCCTAGAATATGCTAGGAGCAGCAATATCTGAATGCAGTGTCTGCCCCTGGACTCATATGTATATAGAGTCTGCTCTCTGGTTTCCCTATATGGAACCTTGCCATTTACTGCTATCTCATGAGTAGAGCTGGTCATATGTCCTGGAGAACTCTGGAGTCCCAATGCCTGCAATGCCTGGGTTCTGGCCACAGAAGGGTAGTCTAATTAATACATTGCTGACACAGATATGGAGTGAGTCATACTAACATAGGACTGGAGATATGTTCAGGACTCTGGGGTTCTGAAAGTCTATCACCAGCCCTTGTGCTTGAACCCTCCATACAAACTTTTTTTTTGGCACTATCTGTGTTCTGACAATATCACTGCATCTGATCTGACATACATCATCCAGAATGGAGAATGAAAGCATGAATCTTCTATGTGTGCTCTCTCCTTCCTGGTATTCAACAGAAGAAAGTCATTCTACCCCAAAACCTTCATGCCAAGGGTCACAGCATCTTCCACGAGTGGCTGAATGCGTCCTCTCTGGAGGTTTTCACCTTTTTTGTAAAATAAGCATGTCCTCTCACCAACACCCTCCTTTACCTCTATTCACTGCATGAACATTGTGGTCGTTTACATACTGGTAAGCACTCTGAATGAGGAAGATAGAGTGGATTTTCTTCCTGCTAATAGTATCTCTCATTCACTTTAACAACTGGCCCTCATTCCTCTTTTACCCACTAGAGAAAGGGTCCTGAAAGATGAGTGAAATTGATATTGAAAAAGACTGTAATCTAAAAGTATTTATCATGGCCTAAAAGAAGGCATACGTGGACAGTGGACTTGCATTTAAAATAATCTAAAAATAACTTAGCATTCATATTATTCTAAAAACTTGGTAAGACTTGAGTTGGTAGTCATCATCACTGAATCACAGACACTACCTTTGACAAGTGAGTACTCAGCAGGGGCTTAATGGATGAGACAGCATGGGGAAAAATCCCATACCTGTAATTAAATGCTTGGAGTGAGGGAATTGAAGAACACAAATGTACATATTATTTCAATTTGGGCAGGTTCTCAAAGGCCACAACAGTGTCAATTCTAACAATACAGTACATTTTCCTTGTGATGAAACCATTGGATCAACCAGATATAGCACTCTTGACAATAAAGAACATGAAACAATAGGGTGTGGACTCTGAAAGAGAAAATCTAACTACTTCATCTCTTCAGTGGCCTACTCTTTATCAGTAAGTCAAAATACTTCAAGTGGGACTGTGATTTGATAATACTATTTTAATCAATTGCTTATATGTAGACAAGCTTCGTGAATAAATATTTTCCTGGGGTCCTGAGGTTCCTGAAATGGCTATAAATAGTAGCAATCTACGAATGATCTCTGCCAGGCAGGTACCACAATGCACTGACACAGTTCAGCTGCTGGCACCTCACTCCAAGCAGCAGATTCTGAGTGTCCAAAGACAAAAACCATTCTGCTTCTCCAATCATAGTACCCACACAGTGTCTAGAGAGGAAGAAGGGTTCAACATAAGACTCTCATTTCCCTAAAAATCTAGTATGCCAGCAGCTTCTTAGAAGTGATTGATATTGATCCCTAGTCACTTAAATTAAGCCAACATTCTCATCTTACTGGATTCCTTTGTAGAGGACATGTTTGCAAGCCATAATATACTAAGAACCTTACCCAGACTTGAGCCACCACCAAACAACTAAGTGGACAAGACGACTCATGTCCTCTTGTTGACATTTACAACCAACAATCTGTACAGTGAAAGCCCAGACATCACAAAGGAAAAGACAGACAGTGACACAGGAAGAAAGAAGAGGTGAAGAGGACATTTCGCAGTTTGTCAACACGTGAATAGTGGCCCTTCATTTTGACAGAGCAGTGTACTGCCAAGGACTCTTATCAGAAAGGAAATGGCTGACTCGGGCAAGGCACATAAGAAGTCCATTGACTCTTTGTGTTGGAAATGCTCCCTGTGCATTGTCAGCAGAGAGAGTTTTAACACTTCCTCTTCTGTGAGACCCACTCTAGTCTGCTGAGGCACAAAGAGACAGTCTCTAAATGGGCAAAGATTCCAACAGAAGCCCCACAGTCACACTTCAAAGAAGAATTAGTTATTTAGCCAACTCAAGATGAGGAAATATATGGGAGCACGTTGGCCTTTCGTCCTTGGTGACTGTCCACATGTTTAATTTTTCTGAGTTGATGTTCATGGCAAGTTTGATTTAGTGATTTTACGTACTCTCACCCACTAAAGTGATACATATTTTAAATCAACTGTCAGTAACCTTCAAAGAGTGAAGCACATAAATGAAAAGGATTTAATGAAATGCTACAATATGTATATTGCTGCCCCCAAACAATGCCATTTTGCAAGGTTTTTTTTCCCCTTTGTTTGGAACACAGAATAAGGAATTACCTTCAATAATCGCTTTATGTGTTTGCTCGCTAAGTGCTCCTGACCAAGAAGAGATAAAACAAGACTTGGCACCAGGAAAGGGGTCTCCCCTGCTGACTTTTAAATAAACATTTTATGTTTTAAAAAGCCAAGATAGAAAAGAGCCTGAGAATAGAAACTGCCCTCATTTTGATTGATGCAGAAAAGCTTCCTGAATTCATCATGGGGTCAACTAGGATACAGAACACACCCATCTGCCCTAGTCTTTGCAGAATAATTACCTGAAGCAATGGTGTTCTGACTAAATTCCAGAGAGCCTGTTGATGTTGCCAAGCCACCTCAGGTCCAAAGGAGGGAGTGCAAACAAGGATTCCGTACATCCTGAGTGCCCATCTTACCTGTTACCCACCCCCACCTCCCACACACACCTTCAACTTGCTGCCAGCACCCTGATTTTTTCATGTTTATAGACAAAAATAATATTTTCTTTATGAAGATATTTTTAGTCTTAAAAACAAAATGTACGAGCAACTCCAATTTGACTGGAGCTTTATTATTTTTTAAAGCCATGTACAAGTACCTCAGTTCACTAGGGGGAATTCAGGAAAAGAGAACAGGAAGGAAAAAAAAAGAATGAATGGAACATGGTAGTCGTCTTTTTTTAAAGACTTATTTATTTATTTTACATATAGGAGTGCTCTATCTGCACATACACCTTTATGGCCAGAAGAGGGCATAAGATCCCACTATGGATGGTTGTGAGCCACCATGTGGTTGCTGGGAATTGAACTCAGGACCTCTGGAAGAGCAGCCAGTACTCTTAACCACTGAGCCGTCTTTCCAGCCCTAAACATAGTAGTCTTAACACATGACATGGAACAAGATTCTGCAGCAGGAGGGAGGTCACTTGGTATTCAAGGCCCAAAGAATGCCACACATCAAAAGCCAGACAATAAGGTAAGACACCAAGAGAGTAAGGGATCAATCAATAGCAGTGGCAGCATGAAGGTAGTTCAACCCATACCATCATTCACTGAACTCATGAATTGTTGCTGGCTATATTTTGAGTATATGGTGTCAAATGCCATGCTTAAAAAATGTATTGTCTTCTGTAGACAGCAGGAAACATCTAGAGATCTCAAATAAGATGAGTGAAGGTGAGGTGAGGTTGGGACAACAGCCCCATGGGTGGAAGGTCTGAAATCACTCACTGTGCTATTTTGATAGATAACAAGGAATACCCCTTAGGCATCAGAATAAGGGATGGTAGACTTTGGTAATAGAACAGCATTTGTGGCAGCATGTAGAACCCAATATACAAATTGGAGCTGGAAATATCAGTTAAGAAGCCATGACTAATGGAAGAAAAATGTTGTTTTAGCTTTTTCCTCTCAGTAGTAATACCAAAGTCCCAAGGATTATTGCTGGCAGCTATTTAAATCACAATACCATTTTTGGAAACTACATTCCAATTTGTATGACAAGTGATCATTTAAATGAGCTTCTGGGATTTATTATAGACTTTAATAGTTCAATAGACAATATTTTAACAGTTAAAATTTGAGGAGTTTTTGTTATCATTATAACTGTTCTTAAATCAGACGGAAACCTACCTGGTAAATTGTTTTCATTTGATATTTTCCACTGTTATATGCTTACTATAAAAATAACACCATGGCTGACAAACTGCCAAAACTTTAGAACCAGAACTCCTGGCAATGAAGAAAGTCTGGTGGTCTAGTCTCTGGTATAGCAGCTTCAGGAGAATGGCATTAAAGATACACTAAACAGGAGATGGTGGCTAACTCTGGGACTGACCCAGAGGCAATGAAGGGCATATACAAAGAAATTTTTTATTTTTATTATTTATTTTTAAATTTAAATTAGAAACAAGGTTGCTTCACAAGCCAGTTCCAGGTCCCTCTCTGTTTCCCTCCCCTCCGCCTCCCGTGCCCTCCCACCAACCCCTCCAATATCCCCTCATTTCCCCACGGAGGGTGTTGCCCTCTATGGGGGTGTCCATAGTCTGTCATTTCATCCAGGGCAGGGCCTAGACCCTCCCCCAAGAGTTCAGGGTGAGAGTGCATCTCTCATTGTTGGATGGAAGTCAAATTCCATTTGTATACCCGGGATAAATACTGATCTACTGCCCAAAGCTCAATAGATTACCTAGGCCTCCTCACTGACACCCACATTCAGGGGGTCTTGATCAGTCCCATGCTGGATTCCCAGGCATCAGCCTGGGATTCAAGAGCTAACCCTTGTCAGGTCAGCTGTTTCTGGGGGTTAAACCAGCCCAGTCTTAATGAAGGGCATATACAAAGAAATTTTAAAAGATGGAATTGTTATAGTAAAGAGTGAGAGCATGGGTTGATAGATGACCATGATAAGGAAGGTTCTAGAATAGGAACTGGAATGATGTGATGAGTAGAAACTTGGATTTGAGATAACCATATGAAAGACTTAAAGCATCAAGGGGAACTGCCATTGGAGGTACCAGACATCCATCTGGAAATATAAGCCCAGAACAACAACGATGAAAGAACTGACAGGTAGAAACCATGAAGTTATCTAGAAATATATTAGTCACCCAATAATTACTGGCAGAATGTACTCGATGATTAGACACACTATAGACTGGAGAAAGAAATGCAAACTTGAATATCTACTGAAGAAATCCTTCTAAATCCTCTTGTTAACACACTAATTGGAATTTCTTCTTTTCAGTAGGACAGCCACAAAGTGTGCAGAGAGAACGAATGTAAATAGAAAAAGGAAATGGAAAGGACTACACATACAAAGTAAACTGAAAACTGGATAATGGTAGTGGTATAGACTTGAGAGAAAGAACTGCTCATATTAAGAAAACTATACATATGAAAAGATGAGGTGTGAGGATGAACAAAGAATCAGCAGAGAGAATAAAAATAATTTAGTAAAATTCGAAAACGTGAAAGATGTTCTTTTCATCGCATAATGCCTAAATATATAGACTGGGAAGAACTTCTTACTGTCATTTATTAAGAAGTAATTGGGAAAGGTGTTCTTCCTAACAACAAGGAAAAGTCGGGTAATCTTTTAAAGCCGTGCATCTTTGTGAATCCTTTAGAGAGGTAAAAAAGCCAACAGTCTAGTCTACAAGCAGAAAGCCAAGTGCCTCCCTGAGAAAGTCAGACACGGGCACTGCCCACCTGGAGGGGCTGGAAGGAAGTTCAGTGTCATTAGAGAGAAAAGGAGGTTTGGTGTAAGTGAGCTGCTGCTGATTCGTTATGGAATTACAAAGACACTGAATGTGTAGAGGTTGTGAAAACCACAGGGGAGGGAGTCTGCTTGCTCCTCTCCACAACCATTGCTATGTACTGGCTAGAAAGTCTGGGGATGGGATGGGATGGGAAGCCATAGAAAACGTACCTTGCTGTAGGAGCTTGGGGCAGAAGATAGCCTCTTGGGGAAGACAGCAGCTCCATCTACATTCTCTCCTCCACTGCCCTTACACAATAAATGCCCCAGCGATGGGTAGGCTGGAGGAATTTTAAAAGTCCTGAGATCCCTGAGCACAAGTGAAACCTCAGTACAGCTAGGAGACGAGACCACAAAGCAGAAAATGTCACCTCAGTACAGCTGGGAGACTTAGCCACCAAGCAGAAGACTGTCACCTCAGTACAGCTAGGAGACCTGGTCACTAAGCAGAAGACTGTCACTTCCGTATAGCTAGGAGACCAGGTGACAAAGCAGAAGACTGTCATTCAGTGCAACTAGTTGACCAGGCCACAAAAGAGAAGAGTGTCCTCTATACCTTGGAAGAAGAAACCATACTGAACCCAGATCCTTCAAGATCTCAAACAAATGAGGGATAGAAAGCCTTACTATCCCACAAAACATGCCAGAGATGAAAGGCAGAGTATGGGTACCATAGTGCACTGAGTGGGTTTCTGTGTCAATATGACACAAGCTATAGAGTCATCAGAGGAAGGAGCCTCTGCCGAGGAAACATCTACTTGAGCTCCAGCTGTAAGGCATTTTCTCATTTAGTGATCAATGGCGGAGGACCCAGCCCATGGTGGGTGGTGCCATCCTTGGGCTGCTGGCCCTGGGTTCTATAAGAAAGCAGACTGAGCAAGCCATGGAAAGCAAGCCAGTGAGCATCTCTCCTTCATGGCCTCTGCATCAGTTCCTGCTTCCAGGATCCTGCCCTGTTTTGAGTTCCTGTCCTGGCTCCCTTCAGTGATGAACAGAAATGTAACTATATTATAATATCAATGATGAAAGAAGCCGAACTAAGTTGGAGGATTAATTCCAATACTTACAGTAAAGCTCTGATATCAGTCCACTGGGACACTGGAGGAAAACCAGACAGGTGTACAATGGGATAGAAAAGGTTCAAAAATAGACACACTATTGCATGCTAAAATGGTTTGTTAAAGTATTCCAAAGCAATGTATTGGGCTGTCTTAGGGTTGCCACTGTGCTAAAATACTAGGATCACAAGTTATTTGGAGAGGAACATGTTTCTTTTAGTTTACAACTCTTGGGTCACATCCATCACTGAGGGAAGACAGGACAGGAGCTCTAGGAAGGAGCCAAAGCAGAAGTCATGGACGGTGCTGCTCACTGGATTTCTCTCCATGGCCTGTTCAGCCAGCTTTCTTACAGCACCCAGGACCACATATCCAGGGATGGCACCACTCACCGTGGACTGGACCCTCCCACATCAATCACTAATCAAGAAATACAACACAGACTTGCCCACGAGTCACTCTGGCAGGAGCATTTTCTCAAGTGAGCTTCCCTCTTCCTAAATGACTATGGCTTATATCAAGGTGACGTAACAGTAGACAGCACTAGGGAAAAAAATTCAAATAACGGTGCTGGCACAATAAGTTGTGCAAATGGAAGCAAGCTAAACTTTAACTGGTTCTTTGCACACCACATAGAAATTAACTGAAGATAGAACTTTAGCCCAACTGGGAAGGAAAATGCCATGTGTCTCCATAAACTTCAGGTAGAGGAAGAAACTTTGTACAGGACTTAGGGTTTTATGTTTCTGTAAAAGACAAAAGTGACAAAATTTAATAATGAGCTTTTCACAGCTGTGCTAGACCACTTGGATAAGTGGTGTATGGAGAAGAAAACTTTTCATAGTTTTAGAGATTTCTTTCTTTCTTTCTTTTCTGAGACAGGGTTCTCCTGGATGTCCATGAACTCACCCTGTAGACCAGGCTGGCCTTGAACTCACAGACATCTGCCTGCTTCTGCCTCCTAAGTGCTGGGATTAAAGGTGTGTGCACCACCACCGCCCATCAGTTTTAGAGGTCTCCTGCCATGGTTAACTGGCTCCAATTCTGGCCTGAAGAGATGCTCCTGGTGGCAGTAGGAGCATGTGACAGAGGAGGCCACTCACATCACTGCAGTTAGAAAGCACAAGACTGACAGAAGACATGGCAAGACACACTGTTCACAGGCATAGCCTTAGTAATGCGTTTCCTCCAGCCCAGTTTTACCTCCCAAGAGTTCATTGAGTCACAGACCATCTGTAGCTTGACCTGTTGATGATGTCCCTACTCTTCCAATTCAAACTATGGCATTAAGGCTTTATCAAAACTGGAGCTGAGGATATAGCTCAGAGGTAGAATATTAGTCTAGCATGTGGGAAGCCCTAGGTTCAATCTCAACACCTGAAAATTTCTAACTAAAAAATGTACTTCTCAAAATATAAAACTGAGCATGCTTGCTCATAACTCTAATCCTGTTACCCAAGAAAGCTGAAGCAAGAAGATTACTAAGGGCAGCTTGGGCTAAAGAATAAGACTGTGAAAAACAAATACATGTGTTTGAAAGTATATAATACCCTCGATGGTTTTGAACATATTTTAAATAAAACTGTATAGCCAGACCCATGTAGATTACTGCTATGGGATGAATATAGAAAAAAAACTAAAAGAAAAAATGTGATCACTAGTAAGATGAATAATATGTACTGTATTAAATAATTCACAGAACATGTGTTTGTACACAATTATAGAAATAGTTGTAACCCAGTAGAAGAAATGGGAAATCAAGTAAAAATAATAAGGGAAAAGACACTTAATAAAAGGAGTCAGGGTAAAGGTCAGAAGAAAAAACAAATGAGGTTATCAATAAAATAGTGATATTTTGATTAGGCTGGAGAGATAGCTTTGTGGTGAGTGCCTGACACTCAAACATAAGGTCCTAATTTCACATGGAGGCACACCTGTACCCTCAGAACTGGCCCTGTGTGCAAGATGAGGTTCAGAGATGAGTAGGTTGTGCTGCTAGTCTAGCCAAGCAGTGAGGGACCCTGTTTTAGAGAGAAGAAGGGAGGCAGGGAGGGATGGAGGGAGGGAGGGAGGGAGAGAGGGAGGGAGAGAGGGATGGAGAGAGGGAGGGAGAGAGGGAGAGAGGGAGGGAGGGAGGGAGGGAGGGAGGGAGGGAGCTAGGACAATAATACTCCTTCACCCAGTTTCTCAGGCCTTCAGTATTAGAATGAATGAAAAACTACATCAGCTTCCCTGTTTCCAAGGCTGATATCTGGACTAAGCCATTAGCACTCCAGGGTATCCAGCTACAACTGGTTTGTATGACTTCTCAGTGACTATGACAGACTCTAATGAATCTTCCCACATCTATTCATCACCTACCCAGCTATCATCTACCCATCTATCTATTATCTATATATCTCCTATTAACCCTGTCTCTGGAGACCCCTAACTTAACATAGCAGGAATACTAAAATACCATTTCATTTAATGTTCAGGAAGAACTTCTGGACCCTACATGATTTCTCTGATGGCACTCTTCCTGTAGCTGGATTTGACCAATCCAAGAAACTAATTAACTCGTGTATTCTTGAGTGTGTAAAAGGCTGGGTTTATTTGAAAATCCCCTCCCCCTCCTGGGAGGTACAGAAGAGGAAATGAAAAGATTGTTTTCTGCTTGGAAGATCCTGTAAGAAGAGCTTGCTGGTTTCACACAGAGGTAACCCATTCATAATCACCCCACCTAACAATGAGCTGGCTGTTCCTGGCTGCTTTAAATTCAGATGAGGAGATTAACACACATCTCCAAAGCATTCCTAGCCCCTAATCTCTTTTTTAAAAAATAGTTGTTTTCAAAGCCATTCCTCATGTTTCTCAAGCAAACAGCTGTACAAGATAAACATCATGCATCAACCTACAGTATAGATGCTCAGTGCAGAGGCTGCGTCTATAAAGCCACAGAATTGAAGAATTCCTTTGCCAACAGTTCCTAACACACATGCACATCAAGCAGCGGTTATACCGTGCCACCCCACACGGTTTCAGAGATGCACACATCATGACATTTCAAGTCTCATCCCAGGATGTTTTTCTAACTTTCACTATAGGCATTTCACAACAGTCCTGACACTATCTTTGTGTCATCTACATCTCATGCCGAGTCATCTCTGACTACTTATGCAAAGTTTAGAATAACAAATTGGAGAAATTCAATGAAAATTGAGCATAACTGATACACAATTTCTTAATAAGCTCAAAGGAAGAGAAAACTTCCTAATAAATATCTTTTATTTTGAAATAGGCAGTAAGAGAAATATATTCCTAATACATTCCAAATGAGGCATGTTATTTCAGGTAGATGCTTACAAAAGGCCACTATGCATGTAGTCATGCTGGTCTGAAACAGCACAGAGACCGTAGCTTACTAAGAAGTGCATGGTAGTCATGTGTCTTCTTGTTTATTAGATGACTTCGTGTATTATTTAGTTTTAAGTGTCCTCCTCACTTAAAAAGTGATGTCTTGGAACAATGCATTTTTGGGCTAATCTGTATAGTAACTTGACGGGATGAAATAGCTGAGAAATCTAGAAATGGGGATCATATTGCAGTTTTAACTTTTTGTGTCCTGGAACACACAGGCATGGCATACCACACAATGCCATCTACTTGTGTTAAGGTCCTTTCCTCTCACCAGATAGCGCTTCTTTTCTCTCTCTTTTCTTGTTATTTGTTTGTTTATTGCTTTGACTTCTTGGTTTGTTTAGGTTTATTTTAACTCATTTTCTCTCTTTGTGTGCCTATGTTTTAAGGTTGTCTACCAGAGAATTCTCAAGAATTATATTCATCCATGTGGCCATCTGCAAACTAGAAATACTTTGAACCTCTTCATATCACTTCCTTTATTCATCACTTCCTTTGAGAAGTATACCACCAGACAACCACATAAAATATGGCCAATTATCAGGTAACTACAGTTACACCAATGATCCAATGAAATTGCAGCTGGCTGGCTAAAAGGCACAGTCTAGGTGTTTAATTAAACTATTCTAACCCTGGTTCCAGATACATCAATAAATAAAGAAGGCAGTCATTATTTGCATATGAAAAGAAGTGGGAATGGAGTAGAGAATCACTTGTGGGAGGCTGAGTTTGAGCTCCACTGTGTGAGAATAGGTCATTTGGGTCTGCAGTAAAGGATGCTCAGGGTGAATGGCTACAGCAAAAGGCCGGAACCTGGAGTAGTCTTCGTGTATGGGTAAAGCATGTGGAAGCTCTTTGGGACAAGGAATAATGAAAATATGACCAGAAATGTGAAAAAAAATCCTTTGATGCTATGAAACTTCATGGGAATTCTATTTATGTATACTATGTCCATGGAATGACATTAGAAGGCTTCAAGAAAGGAAGCCTTAAAAATAATCATATTACTGTTAACAGTGCAACTGTTAGAATGTAAGATGCAAATATGATAGTAACAAAGATGCAAAAAGATAGCATCCTGGATTGATCCATTTATGTGAATGATCTTGGCATATTTACAGCATAGAAGTAAATTAGTAGATAGAGTACAGAATGAGAAGTGAGGGTACTGGGAAGAAATAGAGAAGGACTGTTAGTGAATGTGGTAAATCTTCATTTTTATTTGTGGGGATTTATTAATCAGGGTTCTTTAGAACTAACAGAGTATGTATAATCAATCTCATACATATATATGAGATTTATTAGAGTGGTTTACAGGTTTTGGTCTGGGTAGTCCAACATTGGCTGTCTCCTAATGGAAAGGCCAAGAATCCAATAGTTGTTTGATTCATGAGGCTAGATGTCTCAAGATGGTCTTCAGTCTTTGTCGAAATCCCAAAGAATAGATCCTAACTATTGTTAAAATGTCTAAGTTTACCCAGTAACGAGACACGAACCGTGAGTCAACGGTCCCACATGGAGTTTTATTGGTAGACAGGGAAAGAAAAGGGGGGTGAGAGATAACCAACCCATGCAGAGCTGAGAGAGCGAGGGTTAGCCGTAGAGCTTATAAAGGGAGAGTTGCACATGCGCACTGAGTCCCGTGACCAGGGATGTGGTGGTGACATAGCCGCTGCATCACTATGCATGCAGCCGTGAAGGGGGGGATGTTAGGGGGCAGGGTTAGTATAGTGCCCAGTTCCTCCACTAACACCAATGAAGAAATGATTCAGCAACAGGATAATGAACTTGTCCATGAAAGAGAAGGCAAGCAATCAAAAATCAAAAGCTTCTTTCTTCTATGTCCTTTTATGTGGACTGCTACCACAAAGTGTGGCCCAGATTTATTAGGATGGGTCTTCCAACATCATTGATTCAGTTAAGAAAACTACTTGCTGGTGTGTACAGCTGCTAGGCTGCTAGGGTTTCAGTTTGATTCCAGATCTAGTCAAGTTAACAACGAGGATAAACTATCACAAGTTCACTCCTTGTCAACTTGATACACAGTCACATCTCCACATTCCATGCCTAATCTCCAAATGAAAACAACAACCACATAAGGTATAATTATCCCACATACAACTGAAAACACATTATATATTTTTAAAATAGTTGGCATTGTCCCTTGAGGAATGCTTAGTCTTTTAGTGTCTCATAACTTAAATGTTGTAACTACTAGTATTATCACATTTTATGTGACTTTACATGACAACAAAATAGAGAAAAAACACAAGTATATGCTTAATACATGCACATATACGCAAAATAGAACAGAAACACTTGTGCCAATTGCAATGTTTATTTCTTAAACTGGTTCTGTGACTTCCTCTACCCTCAGAAAGCACCTTAGGTCATGGAGCTTTTCCTAGAGGAGTGATTCATACCTTCATTCCTGAAGGGTCTGGGCCCTTCATCATCCTGCCTTGATTAACTTAATCACTGTAGATGGTAACGCCAGGAGATGCCCTAAAAACCTCTCCTACACTCCAGTCATAATCTTTCTTGCCTCCATCATGAAGAAGGAATCTAGTTTCCCCTTGGTGATTTGAATCAACTATCCCTCAGAACAGTTATTTCTATCTTAGCCTGTTGGCTTAAGGGCATCAGAAGCCCAAAGTGGCCTGGAGGAAGTTTAAGCTTCCGGCCCAATGCAATACTTTTTGTGATTTATGTCTGAAATACTTTCCCATCTGGAACCAAAATTTCTAGGCTAACAGAACTTATGGTCTTAAAAACAAGAAGCCAAAATTTTCCTAATGGGTCACTAGGGATAATGAAACCACCCACATTTCCAACTCTTGGTTCCTAGACCCTTAAATCCTGGTTGTGTGAGAAACCATAACATATATTGGGTGCTGATTCAAAACATTTATTGCCTTCTGGAGAATTCTGTCCCAGACCTCCAGACTAGGGAGTGGATTATTGCTATGACAAACCTGGTACCGTTGATTTTTGTAGGAATGTGGAATATGAGTTTGGGCTAGAAAAGTCATTAAACATTGTAAAGAGAGTTTAAGGAGCCATCCTAGTAGGATCTTGGAAGTAATACTAAGAGAAATATAGACTATGGAAACCCAGCTCGATAGGTTTAAGAAGGGAATAATATTAGCAACTGGGATAGAGATCATTCTTGTGATATTTTAGCAAAAAATATGTGATTGCTTTATGTCTTTGTCTTAAGAATTTACCTGAAGCAAAATTAAAAAATAATAGACTAATTTCTGCAGGAAATTTCAAGACAGCATAATATTGACTCCGTCACATGGTTGTTAGTAACCACTTCTATGCAGGGCTACAATGAAACAGAGCACGTGGAACGAAAAGAAACACAAATTAGAGTTTGAAGAGAAAAAGAGCACCAGGAAATTGAATGTTGGAGCCAAGACTTGTGCTAAAAGAGATAAAAAAATCAATATAATCTCAAAATAAGAGAAGCCTAATCTGAATTGTTACAAAGAGTGTTGCCCTCAGGACAAGACTCACCAAGCTAGGCGTCCAACTTGTGAAAATAAAAGGCCTAAGAAATTTTTTTGCTTCTAGAAAGTAGCAATAAATCAAAGCTGCTGCGGATGTTATTCAAGAGCACCAGGCTTCGGGCCAAGTTGGTAGCAAAATTTGGCAGTGTCATCCACATGGTACTGACTTGAGAACCATGATGGATACAGCAGTAAATGGATAACTGAATCTTTCTCTGTGGTTATAGAGAGCTGCTGAAGCCAAGCACATGCCAGGGATGTCCCTATGTGGAGGCCTTGAGAGGCCTCTTCATGAAGCTGCGAACGTGAAGCCTGGATTATATCAAAAATGGTAGAAGTGCCAGAGCTGTAGAATATCCACCACAGAGAGCTGCGCACAGGGAGTAGCAGCAGCCAAAGAGAGGGAAGTGTGTCGCAGGCAGCAAAGCCATAAGGTTAGAGACATCTAAGTCCTTTGACATCAGACATGGAACTACAGGGTTTGGAATTTGTCCCACTGGAGTTTACGTCTTTCTTTGGTCCAGTACTTCTTTACTATGCCTTAACTCCTCCCTTTTTGAATGATGATGTATATCCTTAATTTCACAAGGAGTTACAATTAAGAAATTCTATTTGGTCTCAAAAAAGATTTTGACCTTTGGACTTTGTAACAGTGACTGCAAAAGACTATGGGAACTTTTGAGGCTTGACTAAAAGCATATTTCATTATTATACGGCCACAAACCTGTGGGGGCCAGGAAGTGGTTATTTGAATGAGAATGACTCCCATAGGCTCATATATTGTCTGAATACTTGGTCCCTCATTGGTTGAACTGTGTGTGTATGCATGCCTGTGGTGTGTGTGTGTGTGTGTGTGTGTGTGTGTGTGTGTGTGTGTGTGCATGTGTGTGTGTGTGTACACTAGTAGTATCAACAATTTCAGGCATGAGTTAGACATCTTAGATGCTGAAGACCAGTATTAATAACAGGAAGTATTCAGTTCAACCTATAGCACCATCTAATTTCTCTTGATTAAGCATTACTATGTCCACTTCATTCTGGTATCTAGTATTTATAACTAGACTCTCAGGTAGTAGTGGTTAAAGTATTCACCAACATCATCGTAGTCATGAGTTTCATATTGCCATCTTTCCTACACTCCTTGGAAGAGTTTCCCAGCATTTTAAAAATTTGCAAAATAAACAATTTAAAATCTTAGGTTTCAAAATTCATTAAAATATTCAAAATATATTCATTGTCTTTTATTCTACAGTCCATGAACTAGATGTTAGGGAAATAAGCAGACTTGTGATTTTCTTTTGTCTAGTCAAACAGAAGTGATTAGATGTCATTCTGGGGACTTTTATTTCATGATACAGATATCAATTTTGAAGAGAAATATGAACAAATAGGGCTGTGTACAAGATGAACTATAACAAGTGGTTGAATGAACCTAAATATTTCTTTGGGTAGCACAGACTGATTATTTCTTCCAACACCCATTCTCCTTTTTCTGCAATAAAACTAACACTCTTTGCCTACATACAGGATTAACCAAAGAAAAACTGTCCTCCACGTCTCTTACAATGACCAAACGTCACGTTGCCCATGAAGGCACTAGGAGAATCACAAGGTTGGTTTACATGAACTGGGAATTACTATTCTAAGCGTTTTACATATAATTTTAGTGTATCACCCAAGGACAGAAGTATGTTCCTCACCTGGAAGTCCAGGTGAAGGTGGTGTGCTGTTACTTTGGTGGCCTTGCTCCCCAAGGTCACACAGGGGCCTAGGCTCACTTCTTCTTGCAATTCTTCCCTTTGAAGGGTGCTGTTACTAGCCTACTACCTATATTGAACTTTGATTATTGCAACAAGACAAAGCAGCATTACTATCCAATTATACAGAAGAAACTAGGCTACAGAAAAGCTAAGTGAATTGCCCAAGTGGTAGACTTAACTATGAGCACAGGCCTCCATGCCATCCTTCCTGTCAACATACCTGTCTGCTTCCGCTGAACTGTATTCTCATGAAATGCATGGCTCCCTGTAATTCATAATTCACATTTTAATGTACCATTTTTGAATATTTTAATAAAATAAGCTGTCATCTTCCTTAGGAGAAGTTATATGTATGGTTTCTCTCTGTCTTCCCTCATTTCAAATGGTGCCCAGGATTCTGTAATGTCAAACAAAGGTTGAAACGATTGGATTTATACTTGCCCTGAATGTTTTTAATATAACAATCCCATTGAGACCTATTGCTTATTGTACCTCCCTTTTGAAATTGTTTTGTTTTTAATAGAATAATGTTTAATTTTTCCATTATAATTGCTAGCTTGAATGTCTTTCCCATCTGTTATTGGCAAAACAGTATCCATATCTTGCAAAGTCTAATAATTTAAAAAGCCTTTCATTCTTTTTTTTGTACAAAAGTCAAGATTCTGGTGCATTTCTATTGTTGCATTTTAATGAGAACTATTTTATTTTATTTTTGTCCAAAAATGTATATTGAAGATCAGAATAAATACACAAATCCTTCTTTTCTGCATATACTATGAATGCTTGGCAGAGTATAACCCAATTGAAATTCTAACATCAATTCAATAGCTAGTGACCATTATAAAGCCAGGGAAATAGTATTGTTCTATGTGGCAGGCTGTCAGAAAGGATCTAAGAGAGATTTAACTAGGGGGCCAGGGACATTACTATGCATTTGTCTATTTAACCTTGATTCAGGCAATAAGAGCATTGTAATCATTTCTATGGAAGCTCAACCACCCAACATAAAGCCTGGTAAGAAAATAATAAAAACCCTCATCCACCTCTACAGGCCTCTTAACACCTGCCACAGTGAAGATTCCTGAGGTACCCAACTCCCGGCTCCCTCCTCACAAGTTTATTGTTGCCTATAACAAGGTCCATGAACCATTCTAAAGATGCTGCCCACCCTTTAATAACCTGCACAACCCTAGATTGTGCACAGCTGAGCCAGCAGCAGCTAAGGAATCGGGTTCAGAGAATAGCCATTCACAGAACAGCCACAAGATGCAACACAAAGACCAAAGGGCAATAGAAGAATGAAGACTCAGAGAGCGGGATGCTGGAGAGACCAGAGAAGCTCTTGAGAAAAAAGGAAACTTCAAGAAGGCACTTTTAAAAGGGACTGAGACAAGTGACCCTGCTTACCTGCACAGAGGAGGATGCCTTTCTATAATTAGTGGTCCCTGCGGGAGAATGTATGATGCTGAGGATGACAAAGCAGAGGCAATATCCTGGCGACCCTCTTAGGTATTCTGGAGACCTTGGTGCATCCAACCAAAGAAACAACTTTTAAGAGAGAATTGCTATAATTTAACAAAATGACTTCTCATCTGTCTGAATTTACACAGAGGCAGTTTGTGCTTCGAGGGCAAATTTTACTCTAATCTTTTTAATTCCATGTAATAGTATTCTCCCGAGGAACCTAACATAGTTGCTGAATGATAATGGTATTAGAACCACACTTTATCCAGAGAGTGTGTGTACCACTGCAAAGGCCAGGTGGAAGTTAGGGGCAAACTACTGTGACTTTGCAAGTGTCCCACCAAGTTCAAGTGCTAATAATAGCAACTTCTCTGGTTTTTGCTGTATGCCAAGTGCTTTAAGCAGAAGGTAAGTTAAATTTATGAAATAAATTTAGAGCATTCCACAAAAATTTCATAATGATAATATCTGCTCATAAAAACACATGTTTCTTATAAGAAATAACATGGACAAATTTAAAGAATATAATTAAAAACACTTCAGCACACAAATATCCAAAAGGGAAACTGATAAAATTTTGCTAACTTTCTATTCAGAAATGTCTTCTGTAGTTTATTTATACCTTGTCTGGGTCCAGAAATGAGTTTATGTAGTTTACAATGAAACACAAGAAGAGCAGAGAAAATCAGAACTGTTGAGGAGGAACAAGGTCCAAAAATGACACTGAAGTGAAACTAGATGTTAAATGCACAGGAGACAGCAATGTTAATTCCTGGGTAGCCCATGCGGACCTAATGGCTCTGCAGCTTCAACGCCATTGACCAAATACACAGTTTACTGCGAAGACCACAGGATAGGTGATGAATGAGCACGTTTCTCCAACAAAGCCATTTTCATCCTTATATTCTACACATTGTCTTCAGAGAAGCGTCAGAAAAATGGCCATGAAGAACAGCTGACCCAGCCTGTGGCAGATCTGACCACACATCTCAGAAAACTGCAGTTAAAGCTATCCACACAAGAACAAAGACTTTCATTTTAGAAAACATAACCTATTATACTTGGCATTTGAGTTCTTTATAGTTCTTCACTATTTTAACAAACACTGATGAGTCTGGTGAGACAGGAGAGAGGGCTCAGTGGCTAAGAATACATGCTGTTCTTCGAGGGGACCGAGTTTTATTCCCAGTACCCACCCACATCGAGCAGCTTACTCCCCATAACTCCAACTCCAGGTGCTCTGATAGCCTCTTCTGGACTCTGCAGTACACTGAATGTACAAACCCATACACAAACACAAATACCCATAACCGAAAAAATATAATAAAGCATCAACTACCAAGATTAAGAGCTTAAAAAATACAGGTTTTGTTCCTATAGATCTGCTAAAATCTATAGTCCAGTAGCTTTTTGGTTCATGTGTCTATGGTCTGACTCACTGAGAAAAACTTAAGCTCTTTAAGTGCCGGCACAAGGCCTCACAGAGCCCAGTTCAGAGCCTGCTAAATAACAGATGGTCAGAATTATTCACTCTATAAGCATCTGCTTGCATCAGCATTGTGATGTGAGGATTTGTGCTTGACTTAAAGTGACAAAGATTCTTTTCTTAACCAAACCCTAGCCAGGTTCCTTGGGGCCTTAACCTTGGACCTGATATCTACAGCCTCAGTACAAATGATTTCATCCATCCTCTTCCACCCACATTAAATGACTTAAGCAAACACTAACACAGTTTCTAAGGGCCCAAGGGCATCCCATCAGGACTCCAGTTTTCTCTTGAAAGTGTCTGCATGAGAAAACCTAAGGCTGACAAAATAATAACCTCTTTGTCCTAGGGACACCCTACAGTGGGGGTCATTCCATCTTCTTAGTTGATTTAGTTAAGGGGGTTTATAAATGTAAACTTGCACACACACACACACACACACACACACACACACACACAGAGAGAGAGAGAGAGAGAGAGAGAGAGAGAGAGAGACTTCTGAGCTGTCTGTGCATCTTCTACAACTGAAGAACATCTTTCTCTAGGACATAAAACCACTCCTCTGCACTATAATCATGACGAGGATAGGACTTCTTTTACTCAGTCTCTGGGAACAGACAGCATCAGACAATCGAACTATTCAAGTTAGTTAACTGCCAGCTAACAGGGGTAACTGATCTCACTGCATCTACACTGACCAATGTTTTTGATTCTTTCTCTCCCGACTCTACAGCCTGCACATATACCCTTCCTTGTTTCCTCACTTCCTCATTCTCCTGCAATCTCGTCACCTCAACACAGATACAAATTGAGACTGACTGCAGTTCACTCCAGACCTATTTCCTATTTCAAAGTGTATTGAAGATTTGATTTTTCCTCCCAACTAGTAAGGGCCCATGGACTGGGAAGGTTTCAAGGGAGGGAGGAATACAAAGCAGGTGGTATGAATGGGGAAGGAATAATAATGGAACAGGAAGGGTTAATGTGGTAATGTAGGGGAAGACAGATAGAAGGCAGGGTACTGGAGGGGACAATTAACACTAATGACTTTTGAGGAAGTCATATGAAATCCTACTACTCTAAAAGTTTCCTGAATCATATATAAGATAAATATATTGGAAGGGCAATGCCTCTCACTTTAACTATGGGTTATCAAATAAAAATCTCAAGGTTAGATATAGGTTGCCCCATTTCAAATTATTGGCCAATGGAGTTCCAGAAATTGCCCTCCAATAAAATGAAGGACTGTTGCCACTGCTATAGGCTACCTAACGTGGTGGTAGGTAAGAAGTTATTGCTGAAGACACCACATACTTGAGTCATAGGACATGGAGAAATCAAATTGGTACCTACCTGGAAGCTTCCTACCTAATGGCTGGAAGTGTCTGTGAAGAAAAGCAGGAAAGAAAATTGACTAACGGTCTTACTCAGCTGTGACAATATGGGTTACGTTAATAACTGACCTGGAAAGACATGCCCACTGGTGCAGTAGTGGCACAAATGTCACGGGAGTGACCAACCACTTTCTAATTGGATTTAAGGCCTGCTTCACAAGATGGAACTGGGACCCATAACTGGGCCAAAACACAATGGCTGGCTAGGTCATAGACCCTGGGGGAGAACCTAACTCTGCTTATTGGATAAATATTTGACCTTCCCCAAAGTCAGTGATTCTCAATCTGAAGGTTGAGTGATCCATTCACGGGGATTGCTTAAGACCATCAGAAAACACAGATATTTACATTATGTTTCATAACAGTAGCAAACTTACAGTTATGAAGTAGCAATGAAAATAATTTTATTATTGGGGGGGTCACCACAGTATGAGGAACTGTATTAAAGGGTTACAGCATTAGGAAGGTTGAGAACCACTGCCTTAAGTCATCATCTTTATAACTATAGGTTAGTTCAGCACTTAACCCTTATCAGAGAAGTTTTTTTGCAGTTGATGGCAATTAATACAGAGATCATCAACTGGTTAACATGCAGAGAATAAGAGACTGGATTTCTCAGCTCTAAATAGAACATCCATATCATAGTCCCTTCCCTCAAGACTGGGAGATGATCATGGAAGAAGAGATAGAAAAGTTATGAGTCAGCCTGTGGGGGGCAGGGGAGGAGGAAAGGGAGAGGGAACTGGGATTGACATGCAAAACAAGCTTGTTTCTAATTTAAATTAAAAAAGGGAAAAAAGTGAAAAGTTATGAGGCAAGGTAGTAGACATCTACATTGAAACAGTATTTGCTGGATGCCATCAGCTGAAGAACTATTGACAACTGATGGCTGCTGGGAGTAGGTTTTCCTTAGGAATCTGGCCCTAGAGAGGCTCCTTATCCCCCACTAGATGGTCTTCCACACATGCACTCATTGGCAGCACTAAGTAGACTCAGTGGATTTACAACAAGAGTATATGAAGTTGGGAGGAAAAAGAGTTGCGGGAATGGGAAATTGCATGGGGATGGAAGGGAAGGAAGATATGATCAAAACACATACCCAGGTTTTGTTTTTTGGGGGGATGCAAACCTAGGTCCTCCTCTTCCTACTAAGCCATCTCCCCAACCCTGCAACAGACATTGTGTGTGTGGTTGGATATATGCTTATCAGCATATATCTGATTATTCATTCTCCCCTAGTTGAGGCCAAAAAGAATATTATTTAGTCCAGTTGGCAGAAATTCAATGACTACCCTTTCAATGGATTTTCATACTGGCTGGCCCATCGCTTTCTGCATCCCTGCCGCCCCCCCCCCACCGTCATGTTTTAACTTTCCACAATAATAATTGACCTCAGTGGAACCAACAGTGTGTGGCCCTGGGATGATGTCCCATACACTTCCCTTGAAAGTAAATAACTGCACAATGAGCCAGACAGTCGTCAAGATGAGGAAACTGAGGCTCAAGGAGCTAAAAATGCCCACACATCACAGGACCTGTAAACAACCTTATTTGATCTGAACGACGAACTGACTTCACAGCCTGTTCCTTCGCCCTACACATATTGATAGTCATGTAGATTTTTGGCTCTTTCAATACCCTCACCCCCGACAAACACATATAGTCACAATGCAAGTAAACAGGGTGGGGAGGGGATTACACTTGAACTGAATGCTGTGATTATAAAAGGAGAAAGGAAAAAAGAAGAGGACAGCCTAGTTTCAGCCAAGCAAGCTGCAGAGCAACCTAGAAGCTTCCTAAGTCTCTGTTTTCTTCAAAGAAGCTGTGTCTTTTCCCTCTGAAAACTCTGGCTTTGAAGGAAGGTGGCATACTGTAGGAAGACCAAGGAAATTAAACTTTTCTCATCTTATTGATTCCTATTTCTTCCATTCCATCTGTTTCCTTGGCATGATGTAGGGGGTGACGATCAACGTGGAGTAAGCCGGCTCTGTCACTCAGAAGATAGGAGCTGACAAACGAGACACAGGCTTGGGAAGGCCTCCGATGAGGCAGAGATCCGTGCCAGATGACAGGACTCACAGAGACTTTGACAAAATGTTACAGACAATCAGGAAGTATGGGCTCCAGCTTCCATGGATAATAAGCAGATCCCTTCCTGGGTGCATGCGCATAGATTTGAATATTTCTGATCAAGTGCCTCTTTTTTTTTTACACATAACAGGAAGTACATCACAGCAAAATATAAAATGAGAGAGGACAGAAGGAGAGTATAATGAAAACGCAACATCTAAGTTGATAGTACAGAAAACTTGAGTATTTTGAGTCCATAGAATATACATAATATGATGGCATGAGGAGGGAATGCTTTAGAAGTTAAGATTGCAAATCTCATTACAAGGATACATTTGCATAAGAGTTTCAAAACCCAGTTTGCTATAGGTTCACACTTTCTTAAAAATCCTACTGCATCCAGTTGCTGGTCTATTGTAAGTAGTGTAGTTTGTAATTTCCATAGGGTCATCTCCAGCCAAAACTCCAAATAGCCATAGAAAACACGATTCTTGTATATGAGGGCAGAAGCAGAGGAACAGACAACCTTGTGACTCTTCTCCATTAAGAGATAACAAATTCTCTGTCCTTGTGAAGAGCTTCATACAGAGGAGGCATCTACTTTGGCAGAGAAAAGACTAAAATGGAAAAAAAATGCAGTTCATCAAAGAAAGCTCACGTAGTTGGAAGCCAAGAGACCCATATATGGTGAGGCTGCAAAATGGATCCATTTGCCATTCCGTTGCCCCCAACACCAAAGGAAGCTACTATCAACAACGAGAAGCACAATGTGATCTCTTTGCCTGCTCTCGCCTGGACTTGAAAGCTCCCGTGAAAATAGACAAATGTCAAAACCTGCAGTTCCCTGCAAGCACAGGGCTGACTTATAAAATCCACATGTGATTAAACCCTCTCAAACATTATTATGGGTTGAATTAAAGAGACAAGGAGAGAGAAACACACCCTGGTGGGCGGGTCTGACCTACCCCTAACAACTCAGAATGTGACCCTTATTTGGAGATGGGGTTTTAAGAAGGGGTGATGACATTGAAAGAGGATGTGAGTCCTGATCCAGTATGTATATAGAAAGGGAGTTTTTGGACACAGAGAGAAAAATAAACATAGAGAGGGTGCCACGTGAAAAGGTACAAGGAGATGGTGACCCTCTGTGAGCCAAGGAAAAGCTGTAACAATTCCTCCACGCCATCCTCAGAAGAAACCAATTCTGCCAATGCCTCCATGTCAGATTTCAACCAATAGGGAGGCAATAAATTTTTGTTGTTTGAGTTAACCACTTTGTGGCACTTTCTCAGGGCAGTTCTGCTAAATACATGTTGATTTTGTGTATCAGGTAATGTGAAAGCTGCTTTGAAATTGGCAGAAAGTGCAAGAATTTTGAGGCATGTGACCAGAAGAGCATCCTGTGATGCCTTCAAGAGAAAATATCAAGAAATGAGTGTGAAAGGTTCTTTGGGTGAGGCCTCGGTGAGCATGGAAGAAGCACACCTGGAGGAAATGTGGTCCTTGTCCCAGAGTAGTAAAGGACTCTTCTGAACTGTGTGAATGGATAGTAAATTTTGTAAGTATGAACTTGCATATTAAATAGATTTCTAGACAAAATGCTACTGCAACCTGGTTTGTTTGCTGCTTGTAGTCAAACACGTGAGGAAAGAAAGAAATTGAAGAAACAAAAAATAACCACAAACAAAATATTTTTATGAAAGATTTTTAAAATAAGCTATCTACCCACAGTGCAAAACATGAGATCATGGGCTGGAGAAAACACCAAGAATATGGCTGAACAAGTCTTCATCAAAGATATCGGGCATGGGCCTCTTATATCTGGCCAATTATCTCAGGAAAACCAACATGAACCTGGAAAGGTGAGAAGACAGGTTAAAATGAAGGAGGACTCTGAGATGCTGGGATTTCATAGGCAGAAAATAGATCAATCCAGCTCCTCAGCTGCAAATGCTTGAATCCTCTCCAGAATGGAAGACTGATGCCAAGTGGAGTTTGGATGCTGGTGGGCAGCCTCTCCTGATTTCTTGGATTTTGTGGTCTCACTTCCAGTGACCCAAATTCAAAACCTTTTTCCTTCATCAGTTTTCACCTGGGCACATGCTCCTATTGGTGCTACTAGCTCCACAATCAGATCTGCCAATAGGGACTGAACTTTAAGTGGTAAGAAACATTCTTAGTTCATGCTGCTGTGTTAAGAACCCTTTGTGATTTCTGTTTTCCTTGTAAGAGTGCATTACAATAGACATGGTATTCATATTTATTTTGTAGGTAAGGAGACCAAGGCTGGGGGAGGTGCTATGGTGTCCTCCACAGGTAAACACTGATCCACAGTCAGTGGCACTGTTTGGGGCTATTAGGGAACTTTTAGGAGGTGGGACCTTGCTGAAGGAAGTATGTTACTTGAGGTGTACTTTTAGGATTCCTAGCCTTGCCTGACTTCCTGCTTGTTCTCTTTGCTTCCAGTACACAGATGAAAACAGAACTAGCCAGCTTTCTGCTCCTGCCATGATGCCATGTCTTTCCCATCATTATAGACTCTAGCCCTCTGAAATCCTGAGTAAAAAATAAACCTCCCTCCACTGATTTTAGACATGGTATTTTATCACAGCAACAGAAAAGTGACCAACACAGGGACAAATGAATGTATTTGTCCAAGATCACACATGGTGAGGCACCAAAGCCAACAACCAGACCAAATCTTTCTGCACCTTGAACTACACCCGTACACTTGGCCTCCGTATTTGTTCCTTCCTTCTCACTCCTAGTATCATCGATCTGGACTTCATAGTCTATCACCCTTTTATGACCAAAAGAAAAAAAAAGCCTTTTTATTTTCTCCTAAAGTTTGGTTTTCCTCCCTTCAACGTATACATGTTTCATCTTATGTAAAATAAATCTGCCTGGAAGTGATTCATGACTCATTGTCCTTCTATGAATGTTATGGCCTGTGAGACAAGCCCAAACCCCTTAGCTGGACATTCTTGCTTACTCATCACAATGCTGGTTAAAATCGTGTCCTTTTAAATACATTGAATGTATGAAAATTTGTCCATCAACACCTATCTGAGCATTACACTGGAAAAGACTCCTTCATCAAATTAAATCCCGTGGTTTCTGATGGTTGTTCAAATTGTCCTCCAGCTTAGTATGTCAACAATGAGACTGAAGCCACCAGCCTCCCTCCGAGCACCCTCCCCCTCACTTCCCTCTCATTTGCCAGTCATTCGCCATGGACTCCTGTGGCTGCCTTTGACTCCTCCCCTTTTCACATCAGGTGCTGCTCCATTCCGTTATTTGGGTAATATATTTCTCTTCATCTATCACTTGTCCTTCATGGCATTTGTCTTAGCTCTCAGTCTAGCTCCATGGACTTGTTTGTCGTTGAGAATGAGCAGAGGTTGACAGCACAAAGAGAAGCAAAGACACTGAAGACGGAGATTCCTCAAGAGGCACGCCTTAGCAGAAAGGATAGGAAGAAGAAAAGGGGTGCAATCTGTACCCCTGAGGCTAGGCCTGGGGAAGAGGGGAGGCAGCGGAGCAGTGCAAGCTTGAAGATGAAGAGATCAAGGCAAAGGGAATATGACTCGGATTGTGGATCAACTGTCTTATACCCGCCTTTTTGGAAGGGAGAGTGTGGCTCTCTTTATATGTGGTACCCACTATGCCTCTTAACTAGTTTCGTCTACACCAACCAACACAAACGCTCATTTTCAATGACTGCTCTCCATACAGCTCAGCTCTCACTTTTCTCCTGAAGCTACCTTGCTCAGCATTAGAGCTTCAGAGCCAATGGCTCCAATGGCCACCCAGCCCTCACACCATCGTGCACCATCTGGTTCCTCCTCTGAGTGCATTGTTGCCAGTACTCACCTCCTTTTGGATTTAGCCTAAGCCAAACCAAGTGGCATTTCATCCCACCTTCTTTATTTTTGCTTCTATTAGGGTGTGAGTTGAGTTGGCACAAAAAGTGTTCTCCTGATAAATTATTATTTCTTTGTTATGCATGAAGCATCAGGAAAGAGCATAAAGTGACACTATCTGAACCTAGAATACATCTTGAGGTCCAGACCAAAGAAAGAGACAAATTTAAAGCTGTACAAACCAGCAGTGGGAGGACCATCTATACTTAGTGACTAGTCTGTCGGAGTGAAAACCTCAAGTGGGTTGTAAGTATAGGGTTGATTCTTTGGGGGATTTTTCTTCTATTCGCTGATTCAGCTCCTACAATCAAGAGATTTTGTTGTTACTCTGTTTTACTTAAGGCAAACTAAATCAACTGATTTGATGTTCATTCCTGATTTTTGTTTTCCTTACATTGGCCAAACCCTGTATTTTACAATACCCTTTCAGCTTCTATGATCAGAGATAGTCTGTGATCATTGCTAAGGCATCTACTTCACATGTGTCAGCTATGAAAATCCAACTAGTATATATTAGTGGTTTTTTTTTAATTCTTAGGAATTCCCTGGACTTCTCTGTTCTCATACACTAAACTTTTGTGTTCTCACATAATTATGATTTATTCTATTTCCAGGATTCAGTGGGACTTTTTATAAACACATGTTTCTGTGACTACATCTTTACAACATGTAGGTGAGTGGAGGGTTGGGGCACCATGATTGCTTAGACATTTTGAACTCTCAAACACACTAATGTAAGGCCTCTCTTGATTAGTCCTTAGAAATGGAAGAAAAGATTGACTGTGTATCTTTTGAGGATTGCTCATTTCATGAAAGCCAGTGTAGTCAGTGTTTGCTTGTAGGAACGACTTTAAATGAGGAAATGAGTGGGGACAGCAGTGACTAAATTCTCAGCATTGATTGGATAGGCCTTTGAAAGGGCTTTCTCCTAGAGTCACATGACATGAGCATCAAGTGTTTTGAAGAATAACTAAAGGATCAGACAGAGCATACCAGGACTGTCCCTAACCTGCCCCATGGTGGGAAGACAAAAAAAAAGTGAGTGGAAAAAGAAGGGAAGAGGAGGAGAGGGGAGGCAACTTCTCTGTTTTTCACAAGCAAATGGTTCACATGCAGCTTTCATCTTTCTACATTACAAACTTTCAAGCCGAAAGCTCTGGGTTTCGATAATTCACCCCCTTTTTCAGACACCACTACATGTACACAGATGGACAGAAACACATACACACTTTTAGTTTCATATTTAAATTTATAGAAGGGCCAGGGGGGAAGAAAAAACATCTTTCTTAAAGAAAAAGAAAGAAAGGTAAGAAATAAGGAGAAAAAGAAAGGATTGGAATGAAGAAAGGAGGAAGAAAGGAAAAAAGAAAAAGGAAGGAAGGAAGGAAGGAAGGAAGAAAGAAAGAAAGAAAGAAGGAAGGAAGGAAGGAAGAAAAGAAAGAAAGAAAGAAAAAGATGAAGAAAGAAAGAAACCCCAGTAGGTTTGATCTGAACAAAATGGTTATTCAAATGGGTCCCGTACTAATTTCACAAAGATGCGTGATAATATCCAACATATGGCTTTAACTATGTTTTTTAATATTAGAAATTGAATGCACATTTTAAGACATAAGTTTTGCTGATATGCTGTCGATAATACAGGAGAACCATTTTCCATTTGTTTCTGATTATCCTAAAGACAGCCTGGGGATCATTTACTCATGGTTTAAGAGCACTCGATAAGTCCCCAGATGTGACAGGCAGGCATGTGTGTCAGCTACTGCAAGGAGACTGCATAAGGGTGGCTTAACCAGAGGCCTCCTCACGTCTTTAACCACCCAGCACAGTTCCTGAGTTCAAACAGAACTGAAAGATAAATCCTGTCTCTATCAACATTCTTATAGGGAGGGTTCTGGAGGCAGACTGGCCGGAATCATGGTTTCACTGGCTGGGTGACCATAAGCAAATTAGTTACCTCTCTTTACCTTGGTTTATTCATCTGAAAATCAGGAGCATGCCTGCACCAATCATCTGTTATTGGGAAGGCAAAAGCACCTGGAATAATGACATCACAAAGTCCTTGGTCTCTGCTAACCTGAATCTGCAAACAAGGTTTACTCCAGTTTTCCCATCAGGGTCCCTTTTGCTTCTCCTGGGACGTTGTTTTCCCTTTCCTTGGTGCTCACACTCTTCTTCTGGGTCTCCATGAAGATGGACCTCACCTGTCTTCTCACAGTTTCGGGATTTCCCTTCTTGTGAATGCAACCTCCCATTTGAATAAAGATTGGTCTGTTCCACCAGAGTCCAAGATCAAAGGCAGAGCTTGGATATGTTCTGCTCACTGTTGTAATCCATCTTGTAAATAGTTCTCACTGGAACTAACTATACCTATGAATTCAATATGTGTGTGTTTCTTGCAAAGCCAGAAAAAAAAATCCTCTTTCTGAGGTATGCACACCTAAGACAAAAGAGTAAATTAAAAGTATTGTTCTGCTTTCGTTTTAATTTATTTTCATATATACATACCCAGCAGACACACTGTCACAACACACACATATGCACTCTTCTGGCCATCACTTTCTACATTTTCCTTTTTGTCCTTGGGTTATGAGTGTTTGATTTTCTGGGTTTAGCCTGCTTTTTCATTAATTCTGTTTCCATTTACCACTTTCATTTCTTACCTTGTATTTCTCTGCCCTGTGTTTGAAATCACTCTTTCATTTGCCCTTACGTATCGTCCATTTTGTTTCCAGTGGTGTGGGAATCTCTTTTTTTTCCCCCTTCCATTAGCTGTTTTAATTTAGGGATTGCCGTTTTGCCGGTCTTTCCCATCAGCTCTGATAAAACATTGTCATTTCTCTTTGTCTTTGTGTCCTGAATTCTCTTTGTTTCTGAAACCTCTAGCTATGTAAGCTCAGGCTGCCTGGGTATTTTAGACCATGTCCTTGCTCCTATCATGAACTCAGCACTACTGTAGCCTCCCTGCAAAGCTGGTCACGTGGTGCTGGCATCATGCTGGCAACACTGAGAGACCTTGTCCACCAGCTATGGGGATTGCTCTTGTCTCCTTGGCCTCCAGTATTGCGGTCATTCTCCTCCCTTAAAGGCCTGAGTTTCTTAGGGTTCCAGACCTCGGAGGCTGAACTTCATTCAAACTGCATCTATCCTACAGGGTACCCAGAGGCAAATGGGAGTTGTGGGTATGTATTAAGACTGCTGTTTACCATTTAATTTTAAAATTATCTGAAGGGATGAGGGTAGACAAGGCCTACAACAAGCTCTTTTATATTAAAGAAAAAATTTTATATGAAAGAAAAGTTGGAAAGAGCAGAGTTAAAGTAACCAATTAGGAGCAATTTCCAATTTTTAAGAGAAAATTACAAATTAAAATGTCTCTGAAGTTTAGTAAGACACCCTGTAAGACACTCAGATTCATATGGGAAAAATTAGCCTCAAAGTTTGATGTGCCCTTTGAAATCCATCACGGCCGACTCACACACCCCCTAGAGAGGATGCGGGAGAGTGGTAAGAAGCTGGACTCCAGGGTGCATCATTCTGCCTCTCTCTCTGCCTCAGTTCCCTCATACTTAAAAAGGGCTGCTAAACGGTACCTACTTCATAGAAGGTATCTGAGAAATGTTTAGAATAGTGCCTGGAGCACGAAAATGCTACAAGTGTCTTTTCTTAGCAAAATAACGTCAAGTGAAGGGTAAAATGGCAAAACCAGCAACTAAACTTGGAACATTACAGGGGAGGATTTGGTGCTCAAGTTGCCATTGGTTTGCTTTTTATTTATAAAAACTATCTTTGCCATCAAAATGAATTTGTCACCACCTGTTTGAAAACAATTCTTTAGCTGATGATATAAAAGGACTGAGGATATAGGTAGATCTGGAGTGAAGAGAATTTCTTGTGGTGATATCTTGTTTGTACAAATAAAGCCTGTCTGAAGGTCAGAGAATAGAACTTGCCACTAGCTAACCGTAGAGGTCTGGAGGTCTGTTTGCTCCTTCTCTCTGGTCTCTTAGCATTTTCCTCTATATCTGACTCCAGCTTTTTATTACTTAAACCAATTAAGAATTCCATTTACAATTTCTAGTTAGAAAAAAAGATGAGAAAAATTAGAATTTGTCTTTGCTTACTTGGGGCATTTGTATATTTGTCTGTTTGATGGAGTCTGGCTCTATAGTGAGGCTGGGCTTGAACTCACTGTGTGACTCGTAGTGGCCTCAAACTTGTGACCCTCCTGCCTAAACCTCCCAGAGTTTGGATTACAGGTAGATACCACCTCACCTAGCCAAGGAACACATTTTCATTTTAATCTAATCTTAAGTTGATGGGAGAAGAGAAATGGGTTTTATCAGTAAAGTAGCATTTTAAATGACCTGAAAGTTGCCGTGTTTTAGAGCATTTTTAGAGCCTCGAAAGACGTTTATTTCCCATCTTTTAGCATACTCACAAACCTACACATTTTTTCATCATTTCCTAATGGAGGGGCATGTACAAACAAGCCAAAATTTAACAATGATATTTTTAAATGATAAACTATTACCAGCATCTAGACATTGATAGGAATGACAAAAGTAAACAATTCAGAATAATTGAGTACAGAGCAAGCATTTATTGGGGTATTGAGATGGGCAATCACATGCATTATTTCATCTGATTTTCTGGCAAGAAAATTTTCATATTTTAAGGCAGCTATATCTTTTTCCATCCTGAAAGTTCAGGAAACAAGGCAACAAAGTAAATTTAATTTCAGTTAAGTCATTGTAATGGTTAATTCTGCTCTTCAGTATGAATGGACCTGGTCAACTAGGAAACAGGCTTCTGAGTGAGGCTATTTTCTGGAGGGATTTGCTGAGGGGCAGTCTCCCCTAGAGTGACAGTGCCTTCCAGTGGCGTCTCCATTATGAAGAGATCTGAGGATAGAACAGCGTTCCTCTGCCTGTCTCTGTGCCTCGCTAGTGAGTGTAACCTCTCTCTCTCTCTCTCTCTCTCTCTCTCTCTCTCTCTCTCTCTCTCTCTCTCTCTCTCTCTCGCTCTCGCTCTCGCTCTCGTTCTCGCTCTCGCTCTCTCTCCAGGTGTCTCCCGACTGGCATCAGAATCTAGCTTCTTCATTCTTGCAACACTGGACCTAAGACCCAGAAACCCTCCATCAGCACTAGCCCAGGACTGCTGAAGCATGTGGCTTTGAGGACCAAGCAGATACCAGGTTTTCAGCCTCGTTAGAGTGCAGACAGCCATTGTTGGACTTCCTAGCACACATCATACAAGGCCATCGAATAAACCCCCTCTGTTGCATGGATCAGTTCATCCTATCGGTTCCATTCCTCTAGAGAACCCTGAATGATATGGACAGAGGTTTGGGAGAAAAATGGGTTCTGATTTGTGCAGAGGAGGGAAGTTAAACAAGTGTTGACTATGAACCTCTGAGCAAGCATCAGTCCACTATATAATTAATCCATGCAAAACACTCAAGCTGATCCAGGAAGGCAAGAGCAATGTGGGGTTTTATCCCCTTGACCCACAGTAGAAGCATGTACTCATTACATTTCTTGTCAGCCTTCTGTACTTATGTTGTATGGACTCCAGCCCAAAGATAAGCTTTTGGTCCATTTTTTTTCTTTTAAGAACAGCTGAGGCTCAGGCCTTTGAGAGAGAGGGCAAATGTCTGTAACACACAGGCAAAGAGGAGGTCAATTCAACTACAAATTTGGATTTTCAAATCTACACCATGGCCCAGGTCCTGACCCTCACCTTCTGTCTTCACTGACAAAGAGAACCAGGGTGTTCTGCCTTCTGTAACACGAGAAACCACTCTTCTGTGTCAAATCCACCATCAATTTTGCAGTGGCTTTCTGCCATTTACACACTCCAGGTAGGTAGTTGTCACGACGCATTAGCTCTGAAAGACACTGACAGCATAACTGCAGGCGAGCTCAGGGCTCGGTCCAGGCCAGCACCTGCCACCTGCTCAGGCAGGAGCAACCTCTGTCAAGACACGGGCTGGTGAGAAGCTTCAGGAATCACTTTGTGTCGGTGCCCTTCATGGACAGCATGCTGCAGGGCAGCCTGTCTAGGAAAAGCAGGACAGAAACCTTTGCCAGCCACCTGCCTGCCCCCATATGGTGGCCATTTAAAATCCCGTCACTTTCACAAAGAAACCCTCGAATTATTCATTCATCAAGTGCAGTTTTGACTGGCCCAACTGCCTCAGTGCGGTCACCTGATGGTGATTAGCACAGTTGAGTTCTGGGGGTTTGCTGTTGGGATGTCAGTGAGAAAGATACTGCGTGCTTCTAGCTCAGCCAGCAAATCAGGCTCACTCTGCTTTTGCACCCTCAATATTCCAAGGAAGCCTTGGGCAAGGAGAAGGAGAGCTTATATCCACCCCAGCAACCCACATGGTCTCATGGACTGTGGAGGAAGGATCTGTACAGTCATGCAATGTGATAGCCTGTTTCCTCATCCTCTTGGTCAAAGGGTAGAATCTTCACAGGGAAAATAGGGAATCCTTTCACAGACCATAATGAAAAATTGAAAGCAATCTGAAGGTTCGTTGAATAGGTCAGGAGGTGATGTAATAATAACAGAACACTTAGCAGGGACTCATGTCAAGACTTGTCTAATTTTTTTATTTGTTTTAAATTATTTTCACAAGACAATCTAAATACTTGGCAAGACTCCAATAGAAACATTCATGATTTCTTCCTCACTTTGTTTTTGTATTTTCTGGATGTCCCCTTACCTCCTTTCACACCGTACAAATTCCATGAGGGTAGGCAGGAGCTTGTCATTGTCACAATGCTCAATAAATGTTTTGGACAAATGAAAGCAAAAGAAAAGAGTGAATGATGGCCCACATGGTAAGGAATTGAATGTCTTGTGGCTTTTTCAAATACTGCACAGAAGTTGCAAGAGGAGGGGTTGAGTAAATACACATGACAGAAGCAATAACGCAGTTTTAGAGTAGTTTTGGAGCATAGCAAAGATTTAGAACACAGATGAGGATCTTTGTGATGTCACACTGAACAAAGTCTGATAGTCAGCCCCAGAACAAAATTAATTATAATGAAATTGAGCAAATTTTCATGTGTTTGGACTGGTGTGAAGGGACACCATGAGCATGACAGCTCTTACAAAGGCAAACATTGGCCTGGGGCTGGCTTACAGTTTCAGAGGCTAGTACATTGTCACCAAGGCAGGAAGCATGGCACCATGCAGGCAGACAGCACCGCAGAGAAGCTGAGAGTTCTACATCCAGATCAGCAGACAGTAGGAAGACAGAGACACTGAGCCTGGCCTGAGCATTTGAAACCCTAAAACCCACCCACAGTGACCCACTTCCTACTCCAACAAGGCCACACCTCCTAATCCCTGTCAAATAGTGCCAGTCCCTGATGACCAAGCCTTCAGATATCTGAGCTCTCCTATACAAACCACCAGTCTATCTCTCTATTGGCAAAACACCTGTGCAAAACTTCAGTCTAATTTCTCTTTTGACTGCAGGTCATTTTAAATTGATTTTCAGTTTCTTTGTATGAATATTCTGGTTACTGGAGGAAGAGAGTCGGGGAAGGAGAGTAACACTATTGAATGAGTGACTGGGGCTCCTGTAAGTTGGATAGAGTTCTCCAAGTTTTGAATGCAAGACCTAATGCTTATACCTCTCCAAGGAATAGTTTAAAGATAATTGACTCTTCTAACAGATGCTAGCTACCAGGTTCTCTTCTTCATCTTCTTCCCAACAACCACATCACCCATCCTTTCCTTCTTTACTGAACCCAGGCTTCCTCACTACGCTGAGTTCTTCTGTCTAATCAACAGATGTCTAGCTCCACTCAGGTGCCCCACAACTGTCAAGCATCACAGTGGGGCTCCTGCCCCTCCTCCAGTCACCTCCTCCCCCATCTCAGTGAAGGTCATTGTATACTTGCTTCTTCTACAAGTCTAGACACATCCCAGCATCCTTCCCAGGCCCTACCCAATTGGTCATCAAGACCAGTGGCATCCAAGTCCCTCCTATCTCTCCCTCCCTCTTCTCCCATTCCTATAACCATTCACCTAGAGGTTTTCAGTCTCATGGAGATCGAGGGCTATCACAACAATCTTTTACTTGTCCCCAGTTTTACCTTTGCGATCTTTAGAAAGTGAAAACAGTACAGGTCCCCTCACCGCTGCATACATCTTGGCTAAAGCCTTTCTGGCCCCATGGTATCTCCAGGGCATCCCAAGCTTCTGGAGTATCACCTGGGAGACAGACTGTGTTCTGAACTCCATGCACTCTGTTTCCTCTTCCATTCAGAGTCTTCTTTCCTCCCATGCTTCAGCTACACATCTCATGGGTTACATTGTTTCACCTATGCTGCATGTTCTCACTGATGCCCACCAGCCCAGGGCATACCCTTCTGCCCCAGCTCCGCAGCGCCTAGAAATCAAAGCCAATGTTGCTGGAGTCTGAAAGTGAGGAAAACAGTGAAACCTGCCCAGTGCTACTAGAACTGCTAACTAAGACACCTTTGCCTGCTACTGTAACTCAGAGAAGAGGGCAGTTTAAGACGTTTCTCCTTAACTTGGGTGTGCGAAATTTTCTTTTATCCCGTTCTTGCTTGGTCAGAAAAATTCACTTGTTATCATCTTATCTTCATGCTTCCTAATCCCCTCTGTACAGAACTATCAAGCATCTTCCAAATCACAGAATGCTCCTCATTAGATCCCTTCTTAAAATGAGCCCCCGATTTACCAGGCTCATGAAAAATATTTCCACTCTTTCATGGGATCTTGGCATCTCAAGAACTTCCTGTTGAATGTAATTATATCAGCAATTTGTACACTGGCCCAACTATATCTTTTCGTTACAAGTGAAAATACAATGATTGGTATAATACGGCAGCAACAAACATCAGACAGGACTGTGAAAAATATCACCATGGCAACATGTGATGGGACCTGTGGTTGAGGCTAAAATTGTTGCCCTTTGCCTTTTGTGAATTTGTCTTTCCAGGACAAGCTGGAAAGAATGAGCTTTGAAAGACAGAGTTTAATCCAACTGTTGGCTCCCTCACCTGTATTTTGGTCATGTACAAATTCATATATCAAAGTAGTCATGACAGCCAGTGGGAAGTGTGCCTATTTTAAGAGAGACATGCTTATTATTTGGTAACACAACAGGCCAATCAATTCCGATCACCTACATAAACTTAAAGGCATCGTAAGGGCAAGAGAGATGGCTCAGTGGCTAAGAGTACTTACTGCTCTGGCAGCACCCAGATGGTGACTGCAACCATCCATCACCCATGTGGGGAACATTTATACACATAAAATACATTAAAAAACTTACAGCAATATGGTTGCTTTCTACTTATATTGTTAAGATGATATAAAATAATACTAACAACCAAAACAAGCTCATAGAAGTAAAATTTTGAGACAGTGGAAAATGAGCTAAATTTTAGTTAGAGTTTCCTTATCTTGAGCAGATGTTATGTTATGAGAGACTCACCAAAATGATGCCATAAGTAAGTCACCTGACAGAAGACATGGATACTAAGGGAAGGGTCAAATTCAAACAGGGAGTTGGGTATCATAACCAGATTTGTGGTGAATAGGAGTGACCCAGCCAGGCAGGACATCACTCACTAACAACATCATTTGGTTTTTGCTGAAGTACCACTCTGGACTTGGGTACTTACTGCTGACAAAACCTAAATGGGGTAGTCTGGTGCCAGGGGGCCCACTTTTGTCCTGCAGAGGCCAGGTCCAGCTCAGGGCCGGGGTTCAGATAAACAAATCATTGCTCAGGTTGTGTCTTGCACGCAAGAAGCTGAGACTGTGTTTACGTGACTGAAATTCCTGGTGTCGCTAGTAGTTGTAACTTCTCCTTCAGTAAAACACACACACACATATTGCTACTGAAGTATTTCCAGCCACAAGGTGTCATTTTTAGTATGGAGCAGATGCAGCCTTCAGTATTCAAAAAGAGAGTGTCAAAATGGATTTACTCTGTTTGAAAGGAAACAAAACTCCTGGACCTTTGGCGAAGGCCCATTTCTGAGAAGCATCTATGAGAGGGGTGGCAGCTTAATGGCCTCAGAGTGACACAATTTCCAGGTTGAGTCAGAGCCACACTGAAAGACCCAGTGAAGGTGTTGCAATAGGCCATACGCCAGCAACTCTAGGCTAGCAGTTAGACATGTTGCGTTGACAAAATACCTGAGAAGCCACTTAGGGAAGAAGGAGTTTATTCCAGCTCACAGTAAAAGGGAATCAGTAGCAGGAGCTCGAGGCAGCTGCATCCACGAGCAGAGAGCAGAGAGATGAATGTTTATGCTCTCCCCACCTTTATCCTACATAGGCCAAGATGACAGCCCAAGGAGCTGTGCCGTTCATTCTTAGGATGGTTCTTTCCACTTCTCACCTCTCTTAGACATTCCCAGAGGCGTGTCCACTCAATGGTTCTAGACTCTGCCGAGTTGACAATCGCTAGCGAGAATCACAAGCTCCAGAGAAAATGAGCTAACACTTTTGAATGCCTAGGAAACATCAAGTCATGTGCTAATCCGGATTCTCTTTTCACAGCAACTCCATTCATTATCAGGTGAGGAAACTGAAGCCTAGAAAAAAAATGCAAACCACAGCCTGGGAATTGGGTTGTCCATTCATGAAGCCATACACCCACCTCGTTACATCATATAACCTCCACAGGGAATCAGGGCTGACTCAAAACAAAGAAGTAGCTGCTATCTGAGCATCAGGATTCAAATACCCGAACAGCAGGGACACTTGGAGTCCAAAGACAAGGCATTTAATCATGATGTCCTTCATTTCAACAATAGAATGGGAAGTAATAGCACTGCCAAGCCTAACAATTCTGCTGGCATTCGTTCTGCATGTGGTATAAGGATCCAATATCATGTGTTTACATGTGGATATCCATCTTTCCCGGCACCACCTATTGAAGAGAGTATGCTTCACCCATTGTGTATTCTTAACACCATTCTCAAACATCAGTTGAGCACGTATGTCTAGGTTTGTATCTGGCCTTTCTATTCTGCCCTATTAGGCAATGTGCCTATTTTTAGAGATGCCATACAGTTTTGACTACTGAGGCTTTGTAATATGCTTTAATAATAGAAACTGTGACTTTTCCAGTTTTATTCTTGTTTAAGTTGCTTTGGCTGTAAATTCTACATGAGCTCCATTTCTTGAAAGATGCCATTGGGATTTTGAGAATCATTCATAAAACTGAAAATGGCTTTCAGTTGACATCTTAAAATACTGACACTTCAGTTCATGAAGATTTTATCCTCTTATTTCACTGTACCTACATTAGTTTCCTCATTGGGGTTTTATAGTCCTTCTCATACAATCTTTCACTTTTGCAGTTAAGTACATTTCTAAAGTTTTTATTAGTTTTGATGCTGTTGTGATATTGTTCTTTTTTAAATTGTTTAAATATTTATTCATTTTATCTTATATGTATGTGTGAGAACCTACACATACATGTGCATGTGCATGTGTGTGTGCATGTACTACCTACATGCTTGGGTACCTGCAGAGGCCAGAAGAGGGTACCATCCCCTGGAGCTGCACTTCTATGTACTTGCATACTGTCCAGTGTTAATTCTGAGAACCAACTTAGACGCTCTGCAAGAGTCACACACGAACCTCTGAGTCATCTCTCCAGCCATGACTTACTTGATAATATCTTACCAAGGACTTTTGTGTCCACATTTATTAAGAACATTAGCCTGCCATTTCCTTTCATGGTATCTTGGGCTTTGCTATCAGTATGATATTTGTACTGTCTTCATTACATTTCTTTTGGGGGGGCATCGATTTAAGAAGTATTTGGCATTAATGTATCTTTGAGTGTTTAAAGGTTCTTTGTTGGAACATTTTTCATGGCTGATTTACTCCCTTTATTTGTTGTCAGTCTGCTTCAGCTTTCTATCTCCTCTTGACTTACTTTTGGAAAATTCTACATATTCAGTAATTTTTAAATTTCTTTCCATTTACCCCTTCACACACATTTTTTGTAAATGCTGGTATAATAGTGCTCTTTTTTATTCCAAAGCCATTGAGTGTGTTGTTTTCTATTTCATTTCTGATTTTGTTTATTTGACCTTTCTCTATTTTTCATTTGTTCAAGTTGAAGACTTTTTGCCTTTTTCAGTTCTTGGCTAATACACCAATAGTCCAGACAACAAAAACTGAAGCAGACCATTGGGATTACATCAAACTAAAAACTGCAGCAAAGAAAGTAAGCATCAACAAAACAGAAGGCATCCTATGAATAGGAGAAGTATGTGCAAACCATCTACCAATTAAAGGACTGGGATCCAAGATACACAAGTAACTTTTACAACTCAATATCAAGAACTATTCAAAACAAACAAACAAAAAACATAAACTACTTTACAAGAGGGCAGAGGAAAACTGAGTGGATATTTCTTCAAAGAAATCATACAAATGGCCAACAGTTCTGTGGAAAGGTAATGACTATCACGTGTATGCCCACGTAAATATCATTTCTGGATATTTATCCAAAAAAATTGAAATTAGGATCTTAAAGTGCCATCAATATCCACCGAAGTGATTACTTATGTAGTTCTATTATGAAATAAAACTTGGGAGTCAGACATCAGGGTAAAATCCTGATTGATCAGAGAAGGGGTAGAAAAGCAATCAGAAACCTCCTATTTCTCTCCTTCTTCAATCTAAAAGGGCACATGAAACTTTCTAAGCCTCTCACTACTACTTCCTGTATCTCTCTATATGTCCTGAGGACTCAAAACCTCTATGGCTAATTTTGGTTGACTAGCTCCGGCCTCTGATTAAAAGTAAACTTTATTGTCAGTCTCTGGAGTGTCAGAGTGTCATCAAAATACCCCCACAACATCCACCTTTGAAGTTTTATTCACAATATTCAAGACATGAAAACCGTCCATGTGTCCATCAGTATACAGATGCATAAAGAAGATGTGAGGCCCACGGGCATTGCTCCACAGGAAGAAATATTTATTGCACAAGCCTAATTTCCTGAGTTCAATTCCTGGAACTGACATAAAATGCTGAATGCTGTAACGGGAATCAGCAATCCCAGCATTCTTTCTATGAGATGAACAGTAGAGACAGAAGTGCCCCAAAGCTTTCAGGCAAGCTAGCCCGGAGTAACCAGGGGAGCAACAGATATAAGAGACACCCTGACCCCTGACTCAAAACAAGGAGAAAGGGGAGAACCAACTCCTGAAAATTGTTTCCTGACCTCCAGATGTGTATATATATATATATATATATATATATATATATATATATACACCTATGCACAGATACACATAAATTTTAGTTGTATATATATTCATATTGTGTTTTACATTAACCGTAAAGGAAAGGAATTCTACTATGTGGCATAATACGAGAACCTAGAGGACGATCTGGTAAGTAAGACAAGCCACAAAAGAATGAGTGTCACAGGATGCCACTCACACAAGTAACCTAAATAATTCAAACTCATAAAAGTACAGACTAAAATGCTGGTTGCTGGGGACTGGGTAGAAGAGAGGGGGGAGATTTAAACTATACAAGAGGCACACGGCCTAGAACATATACTATAGCATAGTATCACAATTAATAATAATGTACTGAATTCTTAAAATTTGATGAGAGTGAGCCCTATGCTAAGTGTCCGCACAAGATTACAATGATGATTGATGATGATGTTGATGATGATGATGATGAAACTTTGGAAGTGACAGGTGGGCTTATAGGACAGATTGTGGTGGCAAATATTAAGGTCAAATGCTCCAATTTGTCAAATTCTACATATTAACAATGCAGAGTCTTTTTTTAAATACCACACTTGAGCAATGTGAAATCAAAGGTTTAGTGTTGAACCTTTAGCACTGTGCAGAGTCCAAATGTTCACACATCAAGCCATACAAACTTGTGTTTTGCTCCAACCCTGCATGGTAGAAAGGATTAGTCCAGCAACCAGTTCTCTGAGTTCATGAGAGGACTCACACCTCTCTAGATACCCTTCACACTATGGTGGCCAATAGCCAAGTACATCATCTACAACAGTCAGTCACGAGGCTTCACATGGATTTGCCACTTACCCATGTCCTGGTGAATATTCCTCTTGGAAACCATATTTCTTCACTGTTTTACATGTTCCTAGAGTCCACTAGAAAAAGATTTACTATGTAACATGTGGAAAAGCTTAGTTACTGCATAGCCTTGGGAAACAGGCAGTTGGTATCCAAGTAAGTTAGACTCATTTTATTGAACAGCCACTAAAGCATAGGCCTCTGCCTATGGGAAAATTTTAGCAGAAGAAAAGCAAGTCACCTCATGTGAGAGTAAGTAGTCCTTGGATGTAGTAAGGCTTTTTTCTTAGCTGAAAATAGGTGTATAGTGGTGTTGGAAAGCTTCCTATCTTGTATGGGATATATTAGATGAAGATAAAGTACACAGAAATCACATGGAATTATGGAAAATTGTGCAATTGGGTAAAAATAATAGTGTCCCTTTTGCGGGTTAATTATTAACATTTCCCCCCAGGAAACAAACAACTGAGACCATTGTCTTCTTTGCAGTGGTTGCTAAAGGGTGAGCAAAACAGTTAATTTCACTAGACATAATACATAACCCAGGGGTTGTCATACAGTCATTGCATGCATATGTGCCTGACCATAAAAATACCTCAAGGAGTAGGAAGTATCTAAGTAAATTCAAGAATGGAATATACAAGACCATTTTCATACATTGTCTAAACATGTACATGCTTTTCAGTATGAAGAACTAATGATATTTTCACCATGTAAACCGGGCCAAGTAGTCTTTAGATAATGCATTTTAGTTATTGGGAAGGTCAAAGGTGGCTTCCTTCTCAATCTTGTTTCTAGAGCTTTGAACTAAATGTATAAAAAAATGTGAAAACAATGTGCAAGACTTAAAACCAAAGCATGAGAAATGGGCAAAATCAGAATATTAATTTTTTAAGTCACAAAAAATTTAGAAAGATTTTTTAGTTTTGTTCTCAAAGTTCAGCAGTTAATAAAGTAATGAGTTATAAGGTTTTTTCCTGAAAGGTAATTAAAGTCTATTAAATTTGGTATATGCAAATTTGGGGCTCTGTGACGCAAGGCAGGTGCTGAACACTGAATTGGGATACTGTTCCTTTTTACTGATGATTATCCTCATAATGGATTATGTCATTTTTTTTTTTTACCTTTTGTGTCTTTGCTCATGGAGCAAATGGCAAAGTGAGGTAGTTACCTCTTTGGAGTAAGTCCCTTAAAGGGAGAATTCAAGTAATGTTACACCATGAAGATAAGTTTGACTCATGCTCAGATGTCTCGGGCATTTTGATTTGTTGAAAGACTCACAGTATTAGAAGGGGAAAGACTGTCACAATAGGATCACAAAACTTACTGTAAATTAAAAATCCACCTATTTTTCTTCACAGATTCATATTTTAAATAGTGAAAGACACAATACACTATGCCATTTGCAATTAAGAAGCTTAAATATACATCCTATAGTTGAGAAGACACATAGATTTCTTTGGATGACCATGGTCCTTCTTTATTTGCCACAACTGTATATCAAGCTTTGGAGTTATACGTGCCAAAGACCAGAAACTCTAGGCCTACAGACGGAATTGTGTGTTTTCCCATGCCTAGAACAACAAAAAAGAAAGAAAGAAACTCCTAATCCTAAATTTCTCAGAATGGGAGTTTATTTGAAAATAAATTCTTTATATAAGTAATCAGGTTAAAATGAAGTATTTAGGATAAGCCCTGATTTCACACACAGAGGGAAGACCACACAAATAGACAGAATTGGAAAGATACCTACAAAAGTCAAGGGTATCCATGATACAGCCACTAGTATGAGTCAAGGAAGGATTCCTTCCTGGGTTTAGGGGGAACACCACCTGTAAATACTCAGTTTCTTTCTGGCACCCAGACATGGGATACTATGTATATCTTCTTAATGCTTTGCTGCTTCAGACATCAGAAGATAATATACCTGGTGTGCTGGTTAGTTTCTTGTCGACTTCACGCAAGTTAGCCTCATCTGTCAAGAGGGAACCTTGACTTAGAAAATGTCAATTGTTATATAGACAAGTCTATATAGACAAGTCTGTGGGAGATTTTCTTGATTCATAACTGATGTGAAAGGGCCCAGTCCACTGTGAACAGTGCCACCCCTAAACTGGTGGTCCTGGGTGGTATAAGAAGTCTGGCTGAACAAACTGTAAGTTGCAAACCAATAAGAAGTACTCCTCCATGGCCTCTGCTTCAGCTTCTGCTACCAGGTCCCTGCCTTGAATTCTTGCCCCAACTTCCTTCATGATGGGCTATAAGCTATAAGATGAAATAAACCTTTTTCTTCCCAAGCTGCCTGTGATCTTGGTGTCTATCACAGCAATAGAAAGCAAACTAGGACATCAGGAAATGGATGAGCTTCCATGGTGTATAACTCCCAGCCTCTATTTTATTTCTTATCACAGGACCCTCTCCTTAGACAACTGAGACAGCGTGTAAGAATTCTAACCAGTACCCAAGCCCAACTTTTCAACCATCAACTGGAATTTGCATTGTGATCATTTGTTCTTGGGATGGGCCAAGCTCATGAATGTAACACATGTATTACAAAACAGAATAGCAAAATGTAGAAACCATCTTTTGTCATGTGTTCATTTTAGTTACAGGGTTATTCATTAGGTGGTCTTGGATCTTTGTTGACTGGTTCTGGAATAACATAATTCTAAGATGACACAATAGCAGCATAGGAGAAACACAGTGAAAGTGTTCAAAAGCACAAATTCACACACCAGCCTGTATCACATTGCACTCCCCCTCAGAATTAATAGCTTCTTCTACTTGAACTACCTATGCCCTGGACCAAGTTCTTGAATCTGTAGTCATGACTATCACAGCAATAATAAAAACAGCTTATATTTAATATTCACGATCTACTGTATCAAATCTCTCATATACTTGATTTGAGCTCTAGAATTATCTATTGTTTTTTATAGTGGAGAAATTAAATCTAAAGGTGCTTCATGCCAAAATGGTAGATCACGAACCCCAGTTTCTAACACCAAAGCCTCACACTGTTAAGCTCTGTGTCCTATGGTTCCACTTGGGGTGTCATTTGAATCAGGCTAAATACTAGCAAGATATATGACTGCTTTCCATTTTGATTGACAGCTCTTGTTCTCATTCAATCAACATTGAACTCTGTATTATGACTAATTAGCCTACATGTACAGAGGTTATTAGCAATAATTTCAACAGTTAGGACATAGAGAGGTGATCCAGTTGTTAAAAGAACTGACAGATTTTACAGAAGATCAGGGTTCAATTCCCTATACCCACATGGTGGCTTACAAATGTCTGTAACTTCAATTTCAGGGGTACCAACACCCTCTTCTGATCTCCATGGGCACTGTGGGCATTTGGTGTGCAGACATACACAGACAAAACACTAAAAACATAAAATAAAAATAATTAAAATTAAAAAAATGAGAGTTCTGAAAAATAATTGCAACATTTATTTGGAGATGTTCATTTTTCCCATTGAGGTACTTCATTTTCAAACTCTTGGTGAGCTAGTCAGCAGTTATTTTTCAAAATAATGCAGTAATTTATATATACTTAAAGGTACTCAGAGAGTTGAATTTGGCTTCAGGCCAGCTATTGATATTAACCTACTATTTTCCTGTGTGATGAAGAGGCTCAAATGAAATTTATCACAAATGCACAGTTGTACAATAAAAAAATTGCATTTGCAATTCTTTTCAGATTCAACAAAGGGGGCCAAATTTAGGTCTATTAAGCTCTGTCCCACAGAAATACGATGTCAATCATTATTCAGACTTTATGAGACACTCTTCAAGTAGGAACAATTTGACAAAGCACTAGGAACTCATGCTGTTGGGTGAGCACCTGCTCAGAACACATGGTGGGTGCTAAACTCTCTGTACCACACCTGACTCTGAACTGCTGACTTCATGGATGAAGAGATCTATGGTCAGAGGAGGTAAGAACTTGGAGGGTCATAGGGCATCACTAAGATTCCAACAAAGATAATCTGACTCTTAACTGAGTCACCACCAGATGCTCTACCTATTTGACCTGGGGACAAATAATAGCATCTAGTGACTCAGGTACCATGAGGAGCCTGTCATCAACATCACTTAGTCTGCCTGGAGCTTGTCTTGCCAGGTGAGAAAAATTAAAAGAATGTTACCATTAATTATAGCTTTAATTCTGATTAAATCTTCCTGCCTCTCAAGAACCTGGTTTTTAGCCAGATTTTCCAGTATGGTCAAAAAAATTACTTGATTCTCCAAATTCCTTGTTTCTATTCACAAAATGAAAATAGAACTTTGAAGGTGACAGTAGTGTTCATCTGTTATGGGAGTGTATCCATATAGCCATACCATTACAAATGTTCCGATTTCATTTTAAATGAGTTTATCAAAAGGAATACTTTTGTTTCTTAAAAATACATCTATTCCAGTATGGTCTTTGGTAAGATCTTCCTTTTGCCCCACCCTTTAAGAACGACCAACTTTGAAACACAGTTTAAATAAACAAAGACTTTCTGAAGTTGCTTAGAAAATCTCTACATGCCAATCTCAGAAATAAAAACAGACTACAACCTGTATGTCAAAACATCAAATCATATCAAAATGGCAAACCAAAGAAAGAAAGCATCAGATAAGCAAGAATTGTGATTGGTAACAGCATACTCAGGGTGGTGGATTTTGATCCTGAATATTTGGCCCTAATTTGGAGCATCTTTTATCTTTTCTTTCTTGGGAGTATAAGCCCAGTGCTGTGTAACTATTTTGCACAGTTCATTTTATTTTTCTTACTGACATTCAATGTTCAGAACAACATGAAATATACCTTCTTCACATGGAGAATGAATTCAGTGACAACTCAAGCACATAATTCTTCTCTGCATGGAAGATGATGCTGGACATCTGCTCACTATGATGCACAGAACAACAGAGCACATTGCCATGGAGTAGCTGTGGGGGAAGGGGACTCCTCGCATCACACAGTACAGCTTTATTAGAAGGAAATCACCAAATACACTTCCTGAAACTCTCACTATTTGTTTGCCTGACTACTTTAAGATCAGTATTTTTTTCCACACTGACTCCCCTAACCCTACACTAAGGATGGCACATAGTAGTCAATATTCAATAAACTAGTAAATAAATCAGCAATTCTCAACCTGTCAGTCATGGCCCCTTTGCAGGGTGGGGAAGGAAAGGAGGGAGAGGGAGCTGGGATTGATGTATAAAGCAAACTTGTTTCTAATTTAAATTTAAAAAAAAGAAACACACACACAAAGAATCCATTAATCCTTAAAGACTTGGAGTGGGTCTTGAATACTCAGGAAGTAAACAATTCAGGGGCTTCAGGAAGTCCCTGAAACTTATCAGATGCTGTAGACTTCTCCCTCCCGAAGCTGATTTAAGCAGTAAAGACTGGGGAGATACTCTCAGCCAAGAGAAGTTCCTAGAAGAACCAGGTTAGTGGAGTTATCTGCAACATACACCATGTGAACTAGGAGACAAACCACTCACTGTGGAGTTGGCGCTTTGTGATAGAGCGTTCAGCCATTTCTGCTTCTGAAACCAATGGAACTCACTGGTTCAGCAGTTTGTATTTTAGTGGTATCCTAACTTTGATTGTCATTGTCTCATCTGGGGGGAGATATTTGTTCACATCTCCCCAGCCACAGTGTCGTACAAACTCCAATTCCCAACCCAAATAAAATACCCCTGCTCTGTAAAAGACCTCTGTCCAGCTTCTTAAATTCCCAAGTGTGCACGTAGACTAGGAAAACTAATTCCACCTATGAGCGTTGGTCCTGCACTATTTCCTGATGGTCTCCCATTTCCCTAACAACTGCTTCACAGAGCGTTTCACCACCATACTTAACTTATGGAGCCTCAAGCCTCATTTATTACTTATGAAGTAGACACCTGTCTTTGAAAAGCATTAATTGTAGGGGGAAAATACCAGCCAAAGAAACACACCCTGAGCAGAGCCAAAGAAACACACTTTGGCCCTGCAACCAGAACCAAAGAAATGTACTCTGACCCTGAAACCAGTGCCAAAGGAACACACTTTGTCCCTGGAATCATAGCAAGCGAAAGAAATGCACCCTGGCCCTAAAATTGGAGCCAAAAGGCCGAAAAGGACCAGAGAAAGAAACACACTTTGGCCTTGAAACCAGAGCTAAATCTGACCCTAACCCTGTTCAGAAAACTAACCAATTCTGGTGCAGGAGCTCTAGCCAATCTGAGCTCAGCATTAAAATCTGACCAATCCCCACCCTGAAAGCCCTATATAAACCCTGTGTCTGTTCAGCTTGTGCCTGTTCACGCTACCAGGCTGTGCTCTGCCACTCTGGCAGAGGGCAGCCACTCTCCTGGATTCTTCTCTCCCAATAAACCCCTTCGAGATGAGCTTTGGGTGAAGACCTTGTTTTGCGGAGGGGGAGGGGGGAGCAGAGACAACCCTAGGCCGAGCAGTGGGAGCAGGGCTGTAACCCTATTGCTGGGAAACCTTCCCCTGGCAGAGCCAAGTTGTTATACTCCTTCACCTCTGCAGGAGCAGAGCTGAACTGTAGCAACTTAGTCTGAGAAACCTCCGGCATAGCAAAACTGCTACACTGGGCAAACATCCCCAGCTGAGAGACCCTCTCCTGCCAGAGAAGAGCTGATACATTGGGAAGCCTTTCCCTGAGGCAGAGCTGTAAGCTGCTAAGCTTACTGCAACCTGTAGTAGTCCTTGGCTCCGGTGCTCCAGAATACTTTTCCATCTGAGCTGTGTAACACTCTGTATACTGTGGCTCCTGAGCTCCAGCATACCTTTCTGTGTAACACTCAGTATTCTGTGGCTCCTGAGTGCCAGAATACCTGTGCCATCCTGATCTGACTGAAATACCTACATTAATAAGCTAGTTTCTTAGAACCATTTTATATTTACTGGAAAAATGAACAAATAATATAATGTTCACATGTAGCAGCTTCCTGTACCTTGGTTCTCCTGTACATAATATCTCATAGTAGTATAGTGCCTCTCTTTACATTAATGAGCCACTATGATATGTATTATGAACTAAAATCTGGTGTTTACATTAAATGTCAATCTTTATATCACACAGTTCTTGGAATTATAAATGCATAATGTCACATTTCCATCATTTCAATGTTTCGATCATATACAGAGCAGTGTTACCAAGCTTAAAATCTTGTGTCTTTGCCTATTTTTCCCAGCCTTTCTTCCTCTGAACCCCTGAAAAATACTGATCTTTTTATTCCCTTCATAGTTTTGCCTTTTCCACAGCATCCTTAGTTGGACTCACACAGGCTTTTAGATGATTTCTTTCATTTAGTAATATAATTTAAAGTTCTTCCATGGAGCTAGGGATATTGCCTGATGGTAGAGTACCTGCCTAGCGTGTGCAAAGCTTTACTCTCCAGCACTATAGGTATAATGTTTCTCCATGTCTCTTTGTACTTTGATTCCTCATTTCTTTCTGTCATTGAACAAGTTTCTGCTGCATGGATGTACCACAGTTTATTCTACTTTGATCAATGGAAATCTTGGTTGCTTCCAGGTTTGGGCAATTAAGAATAAAGCTCTTTGTTGGTTACTTGTCTTGTTGCTGCAACAAAATATCTGACAAAAGCAACTTAGGAAAGGTAAGATTTGTCTTAAGGGTGGGGAAGTCATGGAGGTTTGAGGCAGCTGGTCAATGTATCAACAACAATCAAAAAGCTACAGCAATGAGTACCGCTTAGCTCCTGTCTTCATTATGGTTTCTATTGCTGTAAAGAGACACCATAACCACAGCACCTCTTATAAAGGAAATCATTTAATTGGTACTGGCTTACAGCTTCAGAGGTGTAAGACATTATTGTCTTAGTGGGACGCATGGTGGCATGCAGGCAGACATGGTGCTGGAGAGGTAGGACAGTTTTACATCTGGATCAGCAGGCAACAGGAAGGGAAAGAGAGACTGGAGCTGGCTTGAGCATTTTAAACCTTAAAGTCCACCCCCAGCAACACACTTCCTCCAATAAGGTCACACTTACTTCAACAAGGTCATACATACTCCATCAAGGCCATATGTCCTAATAGTGCCACTCCCTAGTGACCAAGCATTCAAATCTATGAACCTCTAGGCGCTATTTTTATTCAAACCATCACAGATTTTTTTTCTCCTTTTAGTTGAGTTCCAGACCTCAACCCATTTGGTGGCTCTCATCATGTCATTAGTCTAATCTAGACATGCTAAGAGACTTGTTGCTATGGTGATTATGAAATCACATTAAATTCACCACTAAGATTAGCCGTTACAGCTGCCATAAATATGGGTGCTCAAGTTCTATATGGACATATATATTCAATTCAGTTGGGTCAGTAGCTACAAGTAAGCATGTGGTAAAATTATCTCTACCTTTGTTAAAAACTGCCAACTTCCCTGAGTGTGGCAGTACTAGCACTAAAGAAGCAGAGGCAGGTGTTGAAGAGTTTCAAGTAGCCTCAGATATATTATGAGTTTGAGGTCAACCTAGCATGGGAGAGCCAGATAACCTGTCTTCAGCATAATTCTGCCATCATGTACTACAACTAGCAATAAATCGAGTTCCTGTTGCTACTCATCTGTAGCATGATAAATAAAAACCCAGAGACAGATATTGGGTTCAAGCTTCAAGCTGAAGACCAGAAAAGCAAAACAGCCAAAGCACTAGTTCTTACATCTACCTCAGGTAAAAAGGGCCAATTCTGTCTCCACAAGCTCTCACCAAGCCTCAGACTGCTGCCTGTCCTCAGCGTGGCTGAAGGGTCTATGCCTTCCTAGCCTCAATGTGTCTGGAGAATGAATGTCAGCTCTGATACCATGTTCCTGTCTTTAATACATCTCATGAATCCTGAGATTAAGGGCATGTGATCCCAGGTGCTGAGATCATCCTTGTGTGAGCTGTTTCTCTTTAGGACTGGATATATTTCGTGTAGCTTAGTATGACCTTGAACTAACAGAGGTCTGTTACCTCTACCTCCCAAGTGGTGGGATTAAAGGTGTGTGCCACCACTACCTGACTTCTATAGCTAACTATACCTGCAGGCAAGCTTTAATAAATCATAAATACTATATTGCCACACTCATCTTTGTCAACATTTATTGTCAGTGTCTTAGATTTAGCCATCCTACTAAGTGAATGATAGCATCAAACTGTCATGCTAATTTACATTTCCTTAATCACAGATGAGACAGTGTATGTTTTCATCTGCTTGTTAACCATCTGTCTTTAGTGAGGTATCTCCACCCTTCACCTATTTCTGATTGCATCATCTATTTCTTCTTATTGAGGTTTGAGAGTGAGTCTAAAATTTCAAATATTAGTCAATTATTGACTGTTTTCTCTAGTTGGAGACTTACCTTCTTCTTTCAACAGTGTATAGAACAGAGAAGCTGTTAACTTTAATTAAGTCCAACTTGTTAAATGTTCTTCTTTCATCTCCAAATCCAAGGTTGCCTATGTTTTTCTCCTATGTTTTCCTGTAGGAAAAAAGTCTTGCTTTATGTTTAAACTTAGTTCTTTGATCAACTTAGACTTAATTTGGGCATATTTTGAGAGTAGTTTTTCACATATATTCATCTGAGATACTGATCTACAGTTTTCCTTTTTGGCAATATCTGTATCTGATTTTAGTACCAAGTTGATACTGGCCTTATAGAATGAGTTAGAGTGTGTTTTCTTTGCTTTTATTTTCTTTAATAAATAAAATGAAACTCAGACTATTTGTTGGTTTGTGAGAAGTGCATCTTAAAAGCTGTGCTTTTCTGTGGCTGCAGAAGCCAGAGGCCTTCATTTCCTCCAGTTTTTTTGTTCGCTTGTTCTCTTCTCCTCTGATGTCCCTAGAACTCCTGAAAGTCTGTCTTACAGTACTCTGGTGTAAAGCCTACTACTGCATCCATGGCCCACAATGGCAGTGAGCTGTAGAGTAGACTAAATGGTCCATAATTCTGTGATTAAGAACCAAGTTTGTTTAGTGGTCCTGGAGCCCTAAGCTGCAAAACTGAGTCATGGCTTAGCTCTACTTCTTAGGACAGTTCCCTGAGCCTGGAATTATGAAAGTGTAAACCCACCTCAGCTAAAGTTCCACTAATTCCCCCTGAGGGCCAGGCCCTTTTTTTGGAGTATGTTCTGGGACTGGTTCAAAAGTGAATCACCACTTCTTTCTTGGAAGCTGGGGGAATCTTTCCCTCAACTTCCATTTGAGAACCTAGAAGAGCGCCTAAAAGTAAAAAATCACAAAACCTTCTTACTCCCTACCAACTTACCACTCCCCCCACCTTCCCAGCCCCCTTCCCACTCCCCAACCAAGCCTCTCCATCAGGGCCTTAGCCTCCAGTTGCTAATTATTGCTAGGAGTTTCCCCTAGTGATCAGCTCCACTGGCTTCTGCTTCTGTTAAGCTCATCCCAGCCATGATGCTTAGTATTTTCTTTTTCCGGGTCTTAGAGCTAATGATTTGCCTTGCAACCTCACTTCTTCGATGAAACTAAGAAAACTCACTAATATAATCTGTTTAACTTTTTCTTAACTGGGAAGATTGGTATGAGAATTTTCAAGCTCTTTATATCTCTGAGCACATTTGCTTAGGTCATTTTTGGTAATCCTGAACTTGGACAGGTGTTCTACCACTGAGCTATGCACCTACCTCTTTTTAACTATTTTAAGATGACAAGATCTGACTAAGTTGCTTGAGATGGAATTCAATTGTCTTAACAACCTGAGTGCCAACAAACCTGGCTATGTTTCTTAATTTACAAAATTGTTTAAAAAAATAAAGAAAAGATAACCTAGATTTATAGAATTTGTAACATGCCTTGTCTATCGAATAGCAAGCCATGATACATATAATGGCCAGTCACGGTCACATATATTTTACATGTATTCTCAACCAATTATCACACACACACACACACACACACACACACACACACACACACACACTCAAATAAGCCTATAATATAGGCAAAAGTCATTATTCCCATTTTACACATTTGAAGCTGAAGTGCAGAGACATTCTAGTCTCAGCAGAGGACTCTAACCTTTGCTGTCCCTACCCCATTCACTAAACCCTGTCTCTGCTCCCATTCTGTGACTATAGTCTCTCTCCATTGCTCACAACTCTTGAGTGGATGGTTCTGAAGGAGCCATTATTTTGAATCTGAGTCTTCCTGGATCTATACCTTGGGACAACTGTTCCCTGGGACATCCCACAACCTTGACTGATGTTTCAGAGCTTTCCCTTTGATCTTGCCCAGGCTATAGATAGAAAACCTGAAGGAAGGAATCCAGAAGATGAGAATGGAAATGCACACACGTGTGTGTGCACAAAACAGTCTAGATGTTTCTCAGGGATCCTTCCTTTCCAAGGGGGAGGTCAGAGTCTAAACACAGAAGTGATAGAATGCCAACAGACACAAACAAGGTAATTAACGTGGAGCAACACTGAATTAAAGGTCTCAGTGTCTCTGACTGTTGATGTCAAATTACCTCCTCCATGAACAAAGAGAGGGTGCCCACTTCCAGGAGAGGCACCAGGGAGACTGGGACATTGTGAGGCTTTTCCTGAAATGATGACACCCCAGGCTGGAACTTAATGGCTTTCTCGTTTTACTCCCTATGGATGTCATGTGATTTCTGATAACTGTTTTTGGGGAAACCCCAAATAAGTGAATATTGTTGGGGACCCCATCTGTGGTCATTCCCAGCCTAACTTGTCTTCTATTGATGTCTTCTGTTTTTAGCAATAGGGGGAGCAGAAGTGGGGAGAAAGGAAGAGGAAAGAGGGAAGGGGAAGACAAGGGGAAGTGAATGAGTAAAGGAGAGGGGGAAAGGAAAACAGAAGAGTTTTCCATCAGTATCACTTCCATTGATCTACACAACCCTTTCTGAAGAATCAATTTACATCAGGAGATCAGCATTCCAGTGTTGCTGTTCATTAGAATTCATTAGAGACTGAAATCAATTTCCCATTCTTTGCATTTCACTGCCCTGAAATCATGCACCCAGCATAGCTTTCTAACACTATTGGTTCAATTTAATACCTAATATCTCACTTTTATACTAACAGAAAAGGATCAATGTCCTTCCAGTAGTGCAATGGGGGTTTAACAACTACCTCTTCCCCAAATAAGATAGAGGAGGCAGGGGCTACTTTGAAGAATTTGCCAATATTTATGACATGATGTTTCCATCATGCCTGGCTCTAGGCTACAGACAGAATATCACCAAACACAGGGCTGGAAATGTACAAAATGTAAAGCTACATCCTTTAATTTCTCATGAGGTTGTTTGTAGCATTTTGATCACAGTGTCACTAAGTACTGACCGTGCTGCAAATTGCTCTGATAGGGTTTGGGTGGCACAGCCAGGCATGAGCACTGTGGGATGAACACTGTGGTCAAGGCATGGGATGAGCACTGCATTAAGAAAGACCCCAGGTCTTAATTTCTATTTTCTGGCCGCAGTGGCCAGAGTATATAATCTATTCTGATCCCCGATTCGTTCCATTCACCTTGTGGGATTCTAAGCCTTGATAACACCAGCCTCAAGAAACTCTTTTCCTGCCTGATGCACATTATACTTGTAGATTGTTTTCTATTCAGATACAAATAGGGAGAACCAATAATATTTTAATTGCAATCATAGGTAACATTTATTAATGGAGTATCATTTGCTAGGAATATATAAGCTGAACATATCCCTGTATCTCCACACCATGGATGCTGCAATTATAAAGATGCCGAAGATGAGTAAGAGGACTACACAGAGGAGGAATGAACGACTGAGGATCTTGTACCCTGGCCTCAACACTTGGGGTTTAATCATCACATTCTAAATAAATCAGCTCTACGTTTGTGCTGCGGAGGGAAAGTGGTTGGGACTACTTGGGACAATGACTTCTAAAGGAAAATCTTGCACAAGAGGAGAAGAGCAGATGAAGCAGGAGGCACTGCCCTGTTTCCAGGGTAAATCTCTTTAACTATCTCATGATGCATGGCCCCTTCCTTTTTACCTAGAATCTGCAGCAGTCCCTGACAGGGGAAAACCCTTATTAATTTTTAGAAATACTTCTCTACTAGCGGCCGAGAAAGATGGCAGTATAGAGTAACACAAACCTTCATAAACAAATTAGATATTCCCTTATCCCCCAATAAGATCATATAAGAAACCACCAATTACTGTGAGAATTATCTTCATTTCAACCATCTGGTTTTTCTGAATAGAGAGAGTGTATGCGCATGAGCCAGAGACATAAGACAGAGAACTGTTGTTATCTTGATATATTGCAACATGTGAAAATAATTGCTTTTCGTGTGGTTAATACTCATATCACACACACTACAACTTTAGGGCAAAATTCTTGTCTGTGTTCCATATAAATAATTTGACTCCAGCATTCCACTTTCCTTATATGTACATAATCGACTAGACATCCTAAGACTGACTTAATTTTGCATAAAATTTTCCAAGCTAACCCAATGGTGAAAACTCACACACCAGGAGAATAAGTGGCTAGTTTGTAATTTCCAAAATGTACATGAACATGTGATTTGAGTTTCTAAATAACGACAATGTATGTGGCCTGTGTGCTGGTTACTTATTCCCTGTTTGCTACTCAGATTTATTCCTGACCCCCTGTGGGCCTGCTTTGCATCCAGAGAGATGACCTGCATTGTTTTCCTCACTGGGTCCCTTTGTTCTCTGGCTTCCAGTGCCTGGGTTTGGGCAAAACAGGCAAATTAGAACATGAAGAATAGAGAGTGATAGCGCATAGATTTATACTCCTACCTGTATTCTGAAACCACGTGGCATGCACCCTCTCCTCTTCCCCACGTGGCCCTTCCAGATTTATGGGGATAGCTGCCTACTTTACTGGCCTTCTAAGTGCCGGATGTCCCTGACTGATTGCCTTAATGCTAACTATAGCTCTATGAATAGACCGTCCCTCAGATTCACTTTGGTTAAATAATGTGCATGCCGTCTATCTCTGCCAAGATAATTACCACAATAATATACTTTAAAGAAATTAAATATGGACACCAAAATTTTTCACATACTATAAATTTTTTATATATGACAACTTACCATTAATATGTGCATATGTCAGGGTGGTGGGTAGAGCACTTGCCTGTCATACACTAAGTACTGGCTTTGAGTCCTATCACCACACAAACTGTGTGTGCGATAGCACATGCCTGTAATCTTGGTATTTAGGAGATAGAGGCAGGAGACTAAGGACTTTAATATTGTCTTCAGCTATGTGTATACATCAGTATGTATGCACATACTCATATAATTTCCTCTTATAATCCCTCTGAACAAGAGTATAACCTAAATTTTTTAGTTCAAATGAAAAGGAATTCATGCAACTTTTCAGAAACACATTATAGTTAGTTACTTTTACGCAGCTGAAATAATTGAGGAAACATCTTAAAAGACTAGGATTTGCTTGGCTCACAGTTTCAAAGGGTTCACTTTGGACTTAAGCCAAACATCACAAGAGCAGAGTATGTGATGGGGGAGATCCCTCACCTTACCATAACCAGGGCCTAAGGAGAGAGAAGCAGAGTAGGGCCAAAATAACTTTCTAAGGCACACCTATAGTAGCCTACTTCACCCAAAAAGGCCCCACCCACCAATGTTTTCAGAACCTTCATAAATGCCACCACCATCAGAGGACCAAGTGTTTGCCGCTTGAGTCTACAGGGGATTTAATATTAAACTTTGAGCGCTCGGCTCCTGACCCCAGGTATTCATGACCAAATGTATTTAGGCCATCTCCAAGAGTCCCCAAAGACTTCCAACATCACTCACAATTCTCACTTAAGAAGTATTCTCAGGGATACAAGCCAAACCATTGGTCTGTATAAGACCAAAAGCACAGTTAAATATTCCCAATCTAAGGAAGTTAACTACACTCACAAAAACATTGGCGATAGATAATCCCACTTTACCAAAAGTCAAAAGAAAAAGCAGGGTAAATCCACACACAATACCAACAACAACAGCAAATCAAAAACAAACAAGAATTAACACTCAATGGTCCTTAATTTCCCTCAATATTAATGGTCTTAACTTGCCTATAAAAAGACACAGGCTAACATAATGGATATGAAGACAGAATCCATTCTTCTGCTACATACAAGAAACACACCTCAACTTCAAAGACAGACATTACTGCAAAGAAAATGATTGGGATAAGATTTTCCAACTAAATAGACCCAAGAAACAAGTTGGTGTAGCTATTCTAGCTAGTATCTAACAAGTTAGACTTCAAACTAAAATCAATCAAAAGAGATGAAGAAAGTCATTTCATATTCATCACAGGAAAAATTCATCAGGATGAAGTCTCAATTCTGAACATCTATACCTCAAATACTAAGGCACCCATGTTCGTAAAAGAAACATTACTAAAACTCAAATCACACATAAGACCTCACACAGTTATAGTGGGAGACTTCAACACCCCATTCTCACCACTAGACAAGACCACAAGATAGAAATTTAACAAGGAAACAAAGGAACTAACAGGAGTTATGACCCAACTGGGTTTAATAGACAACTATAGAACATTCCATCCAAACACAAAAGAATATACCTTCTTCTCACGCCACATGGGACCTTCTCTGAAATCAACCACATACTCGGCAACATAGCAAACCTCACCAGGTGCAAAAAGAATTGGAATAATCCCCTGTATCTTATCAGACCACCATGCTTTAAAGTTAGAATTCAACAACAACACAAGTTGCAGAAAGCCTAAAAATTCTTGGAAATTGAACAACATGCAATTGTACCATTCCTGGGTCAAGGAATAAATAAAAAAAGAAAGTAAAGACTTCCTAGAATTCAATGAAAATGAAGACACAACATACTCAAACTCGTTCCACAATGTTCATAGCAGCAATTTTTGTAATAGCCAGAACCTAGAAGCAACCTAGATGCCCCTCAACTGAAGAGTGGATAGAGAAAATGTGGTACATTTACACAATGGAGTACTACTCAGCAGGGAAAAAACCAATGGAATCTTGAAATTCACAGGCAAATGGATGTAACTAGAAGCAACCATCCTGAGTGAGATAACCCAGTCACAAAAAGACAAACATGGTGTGCACTCATTCATATATGGCTTTTAGACATAGAGCAAAGAATTACCAGCCTACAATCCACACTGCCAGAGAAGCTAAGAAACAAGGAGAACCTTAAGAGAGACATTCATGGCCCCCTGGAGAATGAGAAAGGGACAAGATCTTCTGAGCAAATTGGGGGCATGGGGGAGGAGGGAGGGAGCTAGGAGAAAGAGAAGGGGAGAAGAGGAGGGGACAGAAAGGCATGAGGGAGCAGGAAGGTTGAGTCGATGGAAGAATAGAGGAGAGCAATATAACAGATACCATAATAGAGGGATCCATTATAGGTTTAAAGAGAAATCTGGCACTAGGGAAATGCCCAGAGATCTACAAGGATGACACCAACTAACAAGCTAAGCAATAGTGGAGAAGCTACCTTAAATGCCCTTCCCCAATAATGAGATTGATGACTACCTTATATGCCATCCTAGAGCCTTCATCCAGTAGCTGATGGAAGCAGAAGCAGACACCCACAACTAAACACTGAACTGAACTCCTGGAATCCAGTTGCAAAGAAGGAGGAGTGATGAGCAAAGGGGTCAAGACCGGGTTGGTGAAACGCACAGAAACAGCTGACCTGAACAAGGGGGAGCACATGGACCCTAGACTGATAGCTGAGAAACCAGCACAGGGCTGATCTAGACCCCCTGAATGTGGATGTCAGTGAGGAGGCCTCAGCAATCTATGGGGCCTCTGGCAGTGGATCAGTATTTAGTCCTAGCACACAAATGGACTTTAGGAGCCCATTCCACATAGAGGGATACTCTTTCAGCCTAGACACACAGAGGAGGGCCTAGATCCTGCTCTAAAGGACATGACAGACTTTGAAGATCCCCCATGGAAGACCCCATCCTCCCTGGGGAGCAGGAAGGGGATGAAATAGGGAGTTAGTGGGGGGTAGGGGAGAATGGGATAGAGAGGGAACTATTGACATGTAAAACAAGCTTGTTTCTAGTTAAATTTAAAAATGGGGAAAAAAAGAAAGCCAACATCAGGAGACTAGGGAGATGGCTTGCCAGGCAAGTGTAAAGACCAGGGTTCAGATCCCCAGAATCCATATTGATAAAAGAAGACAGATCATGGTGTGCAACTGTAATCCCAGCCAGGGTGATTCCTAGGGCTACTGGTCAGCCAGTCCAGGCCAATGACAGACCCCATCTCAAAGAAGGAAGAAGGCATTTCTGAGAGTGACATCCAAGACTGGCCTCTGCTGGCACATGCCACATGCACCCGTTCCTCCCCTCCATGCATTAAATAAAGCAACAATACCAACAATAAAAGGATATTAAAAAATCGTGTCCCTGTACCTAAAGACATAGTTTCTCAAACCATGCATTTTTGCAGCTGGAGTTCTGAGGAATGAGCTCTACTCTGGGTTGTGAAAGCAATCCAGGCACAGTCTCCTGAGTGTCAGTAACACGCTACCAGCTTAACTAACAGCTCTTGCCTAATAACCAACACTTCAGGGCAGCCGTAAACTTTGCAGGCAAATAAGAGTCTTCATACAGAAGTGTTTTCCATCCACCCCATACTGGTCCAGCCTGGGGCTCAGTGTCCTCTACAGTCTGACAAAAACTGGTTGTTATTCACAGGGCCTCTCTGATTTCATCCCTGGCTATTTTCTAGGTCTAACCAGAAATGTGTTTTCTTCTACTGAAACTTCCCTTCAAACAGCACCTGGCAAGCATAACAGCTAGAGCCCTCATGACATTGTTTAGACAAGAAAGGAATGGATTGTGTTTAGGGAAGGCATTAAGACAATTGACCTCTGTTTCTCTAATAAAAATGGAAGAGAAGCAGCCATCCCAGCCAAATCAATGGCATTAATTGGTTATTGGAGCAAACAAATGCTGCTCTATACTTGCCCATCTCCACAGTTAGAAGAAACTAATGGAGCCCATTAGCTTTAGCGTCTTGGGTTTGAAGCAATTTGGAAGAGGCTACTCTTTTATTTCCCTGGGTTGTTCTTTTCTATGCACTTTAGGAGGAAACTCCATCCAAGATATTCCCATAAATCCAGCAGGAAAAAATCCCAGCGCTCTTGATACTAGGGAAGTGAGAATGACAGGCAGGCGATGGGCCTTTATTTCTAGAGGGAGACAGCTGGAGCAAGCTCTCTTGGAGGGGCTATGAGCATCTTGCTCTTTATTCAGCTCCTCTGATGAGGCCTTTCGTTGGGCATCAGTTTACCCATTGGTAAATGGAGTTGAATAATATATACTTACCACTCCATAGTAAATGAATATTGAAGATCTTTGGCTAAAGGGGTCTATGAATATGTAAGAGCACTGTGAATACAAATCAAGAATTCATGACTTAGTAAAAGCTCAATATGTTGATAAATCTTGAATTTTTGCAAATGCTGAGATGTTTCGCTTTTATTCAGAATATATAATAGTTGGGGATTGAGGTTTAGCCAGAGCGGCTTTATGCAAAGGACACATATGTAACTATGTACAGTAAAAAGCTGTACATCTGGCATGTTGGGGGAAATTGGAGGCACCAGTCAGTCAAAAGTTCTGACTAACAATTTCATTGCTTTTCATAGCTCTGGTTTTCTGCCTCGGCCTCTCCACTAAAGCTTAGATGTGTGTGGGGGAAGAGGGGGGGGGGGGTGATACATTGATGGCTTTGTTCCACTGTTACCCAAAGTCTACTGCCCCAAAGGTAGAGCTTGACCACACTCTTCAAGCAAGACTCAGAACAGCCGAAGAAAGCTCCACCACCACAGACCATGGGACTAGGGTGTGACTTTGTGACAAGAGAGGAGCAAGTGCTGACATGAGATTTGTGCAAAAAAAAGGTTTGTGCCAGAATATGGGTAGAGCCATTCCTGGCCTGTTCTCACATCAGTGCGGTAGACAAGACCTGACTTTCTGTGAGTTGCCTTTTTTCCACTTAATATTGTACAAACTAATGCACACTCAATAGAATTCATACTTTGAATTTTGGACTGTGATCTTTGTCCAGGGTAGTTATACACTCACGATGCTAGTCAGAGGCAGTGATGCCCAGGTCCCAGTGGTTATGTGATCAATAGGGAAAATAGCCAATACTCTGAGGTGGTCAGCTTGCTATGCTAGAATGTCCAGTAGTCTAAGGAGGGTCTGCAGTCAGGGGCACTTCTGAACAGAAGTGGGTCTCCAGAGCATGTGATTTGCTGAGTCTTGGCCTGCTGCTGTACATGGGCGCCTATAACATAAACAACCTGAAGAGTTATATGGGATGGCCTGGATATGAACTTCAGTGAGCTCTTTAATCTCTCCAGAAAGATGGATCTGACTATGGGAAGAGCTTATTGAACTTACTTTTGTAATTACATGTTAATAGAAAAGATCCTGTATTATTTGAATTTAGCTTTCTGGGTAACTTGAGTTTGTCACTTTTTTCCCATTCAGAAATGCAGAATTAGCTGTAGTAGCTATTGAGCATAAATCATGAGCTTCTTAGTAGTAAAATGTGCCAGTTCTAGATGTAGCATGCCCATCCCAGTGGAGGAACAATAACTTCTGGTTGCTTTCAGGATGGGAGAGACTATTCAGATTAAGGACCTTTGCCTATATCCCCAGAATTTACATAAAAAGCCAGTAACACAATTATAACCCTAGGGTTAAGGAGGTGGAGATTGGAGGATCCCATTTGCTGGACCCCTGGCCTCACAAATTGGTGAACCTCAGGTTCAGTGAGAGGCTCTGTTTCAAAAAATAGAGTGGGAAGAGATAGATGATGAGAGCTGATATTGACCTCTGACCCCTACCATTTGTGTAAGTGTGTGCACATATTTGTAATGTACACCTGCATACTCCTCTCACACATGCCCTTCTTGCTTTTAATATTAATAGAAATTGCTTGTGTAGAATTTCACTTGGGAGCCACTGAAAGACTTTGCAGGCAACAGCTATACCCACAATTCAACAACAAATTCACAGGCACAAAACATGTGGCAGGACTGTCTTGTTGACAAGCCTAACTGAATTTGGAGTTAAGTGTGGGTCCTCTGGTGGCTGCCCCAAAGGATGCCGTTTCTGGCACAGTAAATACTCTACGGAGTCCTCAGAATAACAGTTCCTATGTGTCATCTGTAGTCAACTCTAGGTGTTCACCATTTTCACTATTCCCCAACAGAAAGAGAAAGATAAAAAGCAAGACTTGTACATTTACAGCAAATTGGCTAAATTTTCCATCTACACAGGGCCATGCTTGGTTGTAAGATTGTGCCCCCTACACTAAAAGGGTTGTTTTTCCCTGTGTTGCAATGGTTTGGGGTCAGATGGTAGTTTTATATTTTGTGTTGTTAATTTGAATGTGTTTATTTGCCAATGTGAAGTTGAGCAATCTCCGTTGGCTTTCAAGTCAAGACTCTTCCTGGTTTGTGAAGTCCCAACGTGTAGAAGTGCCTGCCATGGACTGTATTCATGAAGTGGATTTCCCCAGGAAACACGTAGTTGAGAGATGTTGCTATGCCTTTGGCTTGGTGTGCACACCCTTCCTGCTGCCATGGCTGGAGACTGCATCTTTCCCCATTCCCAGTACAGCAAATCTCTTCGTTGCCCCTGACCTGAGGATCAAAGCTACTCCTGGAGACCAGCTTTGGAGCTGTGTGATCTTGCACATGGAACTGCCTCAGAGTCTATGAGCTAACTCTCATTGTGAGGTTTTCCAAGCAGGGCCGTCTATAACTTATCCCTAATATACAGAAGGTCCTTCACAACCCAAACCAATGTTTGCCCACAGTAGAATTGGTTACATCATGATTTCTCCTAGATCAGTAGTTCTCAACCTGTGGGTCACAACCCTCTTGGGGGTCAAATGACCCTTTCACAGGGGTCCCCTAAGATCATCAGAAAACATAGACATTTCTTTATGATTCATAGCAGTAGCAAAATTGCAGTTAATGAAGTAGCAGCAGATATAATTTTATGGCTCGGTGCAGGGGAGTGACCACCACAACATGAGGAACTGTATTAAAGGGACACAGCATTAGGAAGGTTGAGAACCACTATCCTAGATTATCTGCTTGGTTGCTCTGCCACTAAAAATGTCTAACAGTGGCCAAGTGAATCCAGAATAATGGATGGCAGTGGTTTAGTTGCCATGGGTCAACTTCCTCTGAATCACTCGAATGGGAGACAGAAGTCAGCACACAGAATTATCTGAAGCTGTCCCAAGTGGCAACTGACAGGAAGGCCTCCATGCCTCTAAGGACACATGCCTCCCTGTCAACTGGGAATCTACATTACTTTTCCTTGTATTTTCATATTGTTTGAGTCTTACATTACCAAATGATGCATATGCTTTTCAAAATCAAATACCACAATTTTTAACAAATATTTCCGTGTGTTTAAAATGTGGTTGGTTAGAGAGATGGCTCAGCAGTTGAGAGACTTGCTTCTCTTCCAGAGAGTCTGATTTCTAGCACCCACATCACACAGCTTTCAACCACCTCCAACTCTAGCTTCCGGAAGTCTGACATCCTCTACTAACCTCCAAGGGACATGCATGTGCACGTGCATGTGTGCACACACATAAGCACACATAAAGATGTACATGCACACATAAGTGTACATACATACACAGGTGTACACACATGCATAGGTGAACACAAACACACATAGGTGTACACACGCAAGTATACATACACACAAATGTACACACACATAGGTGTACACATACAATCACACACATAGGTGTACATACACAATCACACACATATGTGTACAAACACAGATACACACATAGGCACACACCCACATAAACAGACACACATATAGCTGTATACACACAAAACATACATACACATATATAAGTGTATGCACACATAGCTATACACAGAGACACACATAAACAGACATATAGATACACAGACAGATACACACAGAGGCATGTACAGACACATATATAGGTGTGCACACACAGACACACATATATACATACACACACAGACATACAAAAACACAGATACATACACATAGGTGTACACATACAGCCACACACATACATATGTGTGCACACACAAACACACACATAGGTATACACACACAGAAACACACAAATACAGATACACCTACAGACACACACACATAGGTGTACACATACACAGACATACATACAGACACACACACATAGGTGTACACATACACAGACATACATACAGACATACACACACAGACACACACACATAGGTGTACACATACACAGACATACATACAGACATACAAACACAGACATACACAGACACATACACATAGGTGTACACACACAGGCACACACAAACACAGACACACACATAGACACACAAAAACACAGATACACATACATAGGTGTATACACACAGATACACACAAATACACATACATAGGTGTACAGACACACATACAGTCACACACAGGCACATACAGATAGGACACCCACAAACAGACACCCACAGACAGGTATACACACAGAGACCACATAAGCACGGACAAAACAGACACACACACATAGGTGTACACACACAGATACATACATAGGTGTATACACACAGACACATACAGACACAGAGACACACACATACACACACTTCAAGATCAGAGAAAAGTTTTATCTCCTTTTAAAAAAATGTTTTACAGATGTGTAAACTGAGATCCATGCAAAATCAAATCACAGAAAACAAGACAACACATAGAGTAATTGTACCACAAAACAGCTTCTGGAAACGTCTGATGTCAAAGCAAGCAGTGCTGTTTGAACATGACACACACCTTTCCTCAAAGGAGCTGTGGAATATTATATTAAGATGTGTTACATTTATTTATGTTGTGGAACATTTGTTTAATGATGCAAAGATGTGTTGCATTCTTTTATGTTGCATTTGTTTAACTCTGTGAAGCTGTGTTACTTTGCCTGCCTAAAACACCTGATTGGTCTAATAAAGAGATGAATGGCCAACAGTAAGGCAAGAGAAAGAATCAACGGGATGGGAACGCAGAGAGAGTAAATAGATGAAGAAACGGGCAAAGGGGAGAGGGAGGAGCAAGATAAAACAAGGCGAGAAGGATGCCAAGGGCCAGCCATGTAGTAAGAGTGAAAGTAACATTATAGAAATAAAGAAAGATAAAAGCCCAGAAGCAAAGGATAGATGTGCCAATTTAAGATAAGAAAAGCTGGTTGGCAACAAGCAAGCTAAAGCCAGGCATTCAGAACTAAGACTAAACCTCCATGTATGATTTATTTGGGAGCTGGGTGGTGGGGCCCCCAAAAAGACCCCAAAGAGTAAAGGAGTCGTGAGAGACAAGAAAACAACAACAATAATATTTTGGTACTAAATGTGGGGTTTGAGTAAAAGAAAATACAACTACACAAAGGTTCAAGGCCTAGGCCTTAAGCATGGCTCACAGCTCACTGAGTTTTCAACATTCTTGTTGGAAATACCTCTATATACAGAAAGGATGTGGTCTCTTAACAACCAATTTTACTAACTGTGCTGGAATTCTTGATTCTTGACTGGCAACAAACTTCAACCACTGCAAAACTTCATGAACTCACATGTTACCCAAACTTGGGATTCTATCTGCCACACAGACTGCTTTATCCTGGAGCACGTAGGTCCGTCTGCCTCCTGAACATCCCTACCTGGGGGGTGAGGTTAGCACCTTCCCCTTACATCTGAGTTGCAGGAGTCCCCAGGTCATGTCCCGCTTTGCTTTCACCCTGTCAAACCTTAAGGGTTAAACAGGGCACTTGCAGTGACCTTTGTAGCCCTTTGTGATAGGACCCTTACTGACCTCCTTTCTGGTCCTTTGCCTCCAGCTCACCGGCTCCAGCGCACTGGCATCTGGAGTCTGGAAGATGGGCTGGGCTCCATTTGCCTCTGTTCTCTTTTCTCATAAGCATTCTCCTTTCCCTGAGGGCCATGCACTGTGTCCTAACTTTCTCTTTCGTCTGACCAAAGCCATCTCCAGGAGAACAGGAGCGATTAGGGAGACATGGGAATGAGAAGGTACCCCCACCAACTCAGGAGTTAGGACACTTTTCACCTTTCCAACTACCATCTCTCATTGCATCTGAGACAGTGTAACAGCCTTGAATGTCACTCTGAGGAAGCATTGCAAGTTACAGTTCATCACCATGGGAAGCCAAGTCAGGAACTCATGTCAGGAATTTCGAGGCAGGAACTGAGGCAGAAACCTTAGAGGAATGCTGTTTTAATGTCCTGATTCTAGGCTTATGGTCAACTGCTCTTCTTAAACAGCCCTTCCTCACTTGCCTAGGGATGGTACTGCCCACAGACCCTCCTACATCAACTACCAACCAAGAAAATACTCCACAAACAAGCCCCCAAGCCAATCTAGTGGAGGCAATTCCTCAATGGAGAGTCCCCAGATGTGTCAACTTGACAACCAAGATTATGTACCTCACCACCTTATGCATATGCATAAATGAACATGCATCTCATTAAATTCAGATGCATTAAGGGAAAGGACACAGGCAATGAGCAAAAAGTTATGCACTCAAAGCTGGCCAATCAAACTAGAGAGCCAATTGTGCTATACAGCTGGGTAGCCAAACTCCTTGTGTACCATAAAAAGAGAGTCCCAAACAACAATGGGGCTCTTGAGTACTATCACTTGTGGTCTTCTGTCATTCTTGGCATTGTATTTCTTTATGAGCTGTGCTATTGCTCTCTTTGAATAAAGTTTCCTTGCTACTTAATAATGTGTGTGCCCCTTTATTTCATTCTTAAATAAGACACGGAGAAACTCCTGGGCCAGACCCTGACCGCCAGTAACATATTCTTATATGTTCATTTCTGATAGGTTCCGTAGACACAGATGACTGTATATAGTCATTCTTAGAGCTCAATCCTGTAATCCTCAAATGTTACAAAAACAAAAACCTTTCACACTAATTTTGAGACAGGTTTCACTCTGTGGCTTAGGTCAGCCTGAAGCTTACTATGTAGCCCAGACTGATTTCCCAAACTGACATTAACCCTGCTGCCTGTCCTCCTGAGTGTGAGGACTACAGGTGTGAGCCACAATGTCTGACTTACAATAACTAATTTAAATGAATTCAGAAATGTTTTGGTTCTTTATTAAAAAATGAGGATGCTACCTGTGCTCTGTGCATCCTTACAGATGATTTGAACTGACCACAGCATTCCTATCCTCAAGTCTTACTTAAGTGTGTGTCATAATTCTACGAAAGTGTGTATGTCACCTTGTTTCCTTGGAGTCTCTACAAGTTCACAAATAAGATGAATAAAAATGAATGCTGTAGTAGCATTTTGTAAGCTCTGCTTATAGCATGTAATATTTCTATAAGCCTTCCAGGTTTCAAATATCTGCACAACCATTGGAACATCCAAAACACTATCAGAATGGTTCATCACCCCTGATGTGGGTTTGGCTCTGGAGACTGAGCCCAGGGCTATGTCCATGCTAACTACATATGTGCTCAGTGGCTGAGCTCCACTGTCAGCTTTGGTTTTAGATGAGGATGGTAGGTTTAAAAGACACAACTTCGCCAATGAGCTGGCAACGATGGTGCCACCCAGCTATTTTTAGTTCCAAACCCCTTCAAGTCTTCAGGACTTTTCTTTACAAGCACCGACCTAGGAGACGCGAACTAGCCACACCAGGGCTGGCTCTGACTGTCCAGTGTGCAGCCCAGACGAGAGCTGTGAGATGAGGAAAGAACTTCCCACGAGCCAGGATCTTGTAAGGTGAATCATTTTAGGAATAGCTTTGCTTCTTTTTTTGACAAGAACTCACTACAGACAAGAACTGGCCTCTAACTTGCATCGTCTTCTCCTCAGCCTCCTGAGTGCTGGGTTTACAGACATGTGCTGCCATGCCTCAACATGAAAACGTAGGGGGAAAGCAGATGAATACTTAACTCAAAATTTATCATCCTCGCCACACAGCTTTCCAGTTCTTCACCTTTTGGAAAGACCTAAAAAGGATAAAAATTAGGGGAGTCCCAACATATATGTCATGAAAAATTCTCTAAATGTCAGAGAAAACAAAACCCACTTTGAAATTAAGAGTTTAGTCCCCTCTTCCCACTCCACCGCAGGCTAGCTGAAAACACAACTTGCCCACACAAATGGACAAAGACCTGGAGAAGGCCTCCTCACGCCAGGCTCTACTTGATATTCTGTGATCACTTTTTTCCTTTTGATTATCTTGTGTGTTTGTGTGAGATTGTAAATATGTCATTGTGCCCCTTCCCTTTCCTCCCTCTAAGCCATCTCATACACCTCTCCATGCTTTTTCAAATTCAGCCTCTTTTTTCATTAATTGTTTTTATGTGTGTGTGTGTGTGTGTGTGTGTGTGTGTGTGTGTGTGTGTGTGCATGTATATTCCTCCTCACTGTTGGGCAGTAGGCTGTCTCTAGCTTTGAATACCTAGTTTTAAAACATGTTTCTTTTTTCATAGTTCATGCTGGCCTCAAACTCAAGATGTAGTCAGTGAGCTTCTGGTCCTGATGTCTATCCCTGAGCACTGGGATTGTAGGCTTGCCCCACCGTATCTAACTTATGGGGTGCTAGGATCAAAACTAGGTCTTCATGCATACTTTACATCCCCAGCCTTTATTAAATACTTAGTAAGCCATCTTTATTATTATTATTATTATCACTATTTAAAAACATCTTTTCTGTAGATGTACTGGCACTGTCCCAAGGGCTAGTTGACCCATTGACTAGAATACAGCTGCCAGGCTTATGCTCAAGGGCAACACATTAACATAGGCACCACAACATGCCATGAGATCTGGGATGGCGGGATGCCTGAGAGCTATAGACTGTAGAATTTGCAACACACTGCACAACAGTTCCGGAAGGACTTTATCATTAGGAGACCGGATGAATCAAAAAATGGGGATAATGAATTCAGGATGAGCAGGAGAAGGCCCAAGGAAGGTTACCAGGAAAAACATGCCTTCTTTTTCTCCCATATGTATCACCTCCAATATCCCTTTTGGATATTGTCTGTGGCAGAAGCTATTATCTGTCTCCCCAAATCCACTCTTTTCTCTTTTTTTCTGGAACTAATGGCACAGCTAGAAACACTTCCCTCCCATGTATCCAGAGACAGGGCTTGTGAAGGTCGCCAAAATAGGAGTATGTTGTCCTTTGCCCCTGTGTCCATGTCTATGCAAGGTGGAGGTGATGGCCAGAGCTCTGACAGTTATTTGGAACCATAAAGAGGGAACAGAGCCACACATGGAGGGGAAATGGAACTGTGTGCTCAAGAGGTAACTGACAACTTTGTGAAGCCAACTTACCTTATCCATTTCCTTCATTCATAAGGAGACAGGCTTAGCTTGAGTCACTAATTCTTGCTCCACTCTCCCTCTTATATGCATCAAGCCTTCCAAAACCATTCTAGATCACGATTCTTGTTTTCTCTTGTAACTATAGTTCATCTCACTAAGTGGTGGCTCTACTGGTAGTGTTTTCTTGAAAATAGAAGTGGACAGTACAAAAACTATTCCCCAGGCGAAGCAGCTCAACGTCGTCTGCTGGCAGTTTTCACTTTACAGTTTATTTCTGGGGAACCCCGGCCTCTAAGCAGACAGAAGGAATGTGGAAATGTGGAGATGATGTGTGTTAAAAGTCAAATTAGTCCTCCAGTGCTTCCCTTCCCGGTCTCCATCTTCCAAACCCGGACTCATCTACATTCACACTGCGGATATGGCTCACCCCAAGTTGAGTTCTAGCCTTAAGCTGTCGGCATTTCTGTAAACACCCAGTTTCAACTGACAGTCCTTAGCAGAGAACTACATGGCATGTGGGCTACAAAGCATCATGGGAAAAGGAAAGAAAAGTTAATCTGCACACCCATGAAAGCCGAGAGGTAAAGGAAGAAAAACGGCAGGAAAAATCAACAATATCTAAAAACCCAAATCATTTTTTAATTTACTTTCTCTGCAGCTAAAGACTTGCTCTTTCTTTATTAACTTTAGTCTTTTGAGTAATTTTTTCCATCGTAAGCACTTTCTAAAAAATCATTTTCGCACATTTCTCAGATACATCAATCCTTCTGGCATTCCTCTCCGCACACATTATGGTACCCGAGCTCTAAATATAAAAGACTTTTATTATGTCCATTAACCATGGACATATGTGCTCCAAAAGTTTCCTGACACGCAGTCATTTGTGGTTTTTTTAATTATAAACAGAAAATATTCACTAGAAAAATAAAGAAGTGAGCCCATAAATACATCTTTATACATTTGAACTTTGTTTGTATATGACAAGACGGTGGGATAACTGACTCTCAGGGTTGCCCACACCAGCATGTGAGCATGCATGTGTTTATATATGCTGAGAGACACATACTATTCCCATATGCAATTAGAGCCATGCACCGAACAGAGCTCAGAACATCTGCAACTGTGGGTACCGTGGTCTTACTTCTAAAGGAAGGGTACAGATTTTTCTTAGATTCTCCAGGTCTTGTTCCAGTGAAGAATTAAAATGGGAAAGGGCAATTTGACAAACAAAGTCGGATTTATTGAATGCGTTTTATTTTAACAACCAAAAAATTCTAACAGCCTAACGATGCACATAAGTTAAAAATTAATTATCACTTAGTGATAACAAAGATAGTTGATTTACATGGAAAAAAAGAACATTTACAATATGTTAATCCTTATTCACATTATTGATACTGCAATAAAACACAATTTGTTTTTTTTTTCTTCATTTCACAAAAAAAAAAAGGCGGGAAATTGTGCTTTGTCAAGAGGCACTACAAGAGAAAGTTTCTTCTTCCAAATAGATATTATATGACAGATATTGAATAAATAGACATATATGCATTGTAATTCGCAAAGATCTGGCAAGACCACAGGCTAAAATGCCCACAGATTCACTTAGAATCACTGCAAACTTGGCAGTGAAATTAAAAAATAAAAGGCAAGACTTAGCATTGAAAAATACCTAATAAATTTTTGGTTGAAGTGTAAAAGATACCAAATGCGGATGTCATCAATCGATGAACCACCTGTAAGAGCTTGGCAAAAAAATTGGCGCCTAGGACATATACAGGGTGACGTCAGCAACAGTGTCAGAAGACAATTTGGAAAGAGTAACTCGGAGATCAGGAAGCAGCAACTGTGGACTCTCTGATTAAGCTGCAGCATCTACAGAAACAGGAAGGGTGGGCCCAGGCCTCAACTGCAAACAGCCATCCTTTTGCAAAGATACATGACACTCATGTCAAGGTAACCATTTTCAACATCATTATTTGAAAAAGTACAGGAAAATGTCCCTTTGAGAACTCCAGAGGTTACTAAGCGGCCAGAGTTAGCTTGTATTGCAACGTGTCTTCTCCCTGTAGAGTGTTAAGTTCTGAGTTAATATCTACACATAGAGGTTTTTTTTTTTAAAACTCCTACCTCTTATACCTTTCAAATATATAAATAGTATTAACAGTTATATTACAATGTTTGTGTAGTAAACAGAAAATAAATTTCAAAGTGATATTGCATGAGGTCTTTGACAAGGTTGCATGAGGATACAACTCAAAAACAAACAAACAAACGAAAAAAAAACAAAATCCAACCGTGTGGGACTGCTGAGTGGCCACCTCAAGCCTGCAGTAAGTTCAGGAGGCCAGTCCTGAAGGGGGAGGTCTCCTCTGCGATTGCTGTCAGTGGAACTGGAAGGTAACACTACTGTTTCTAATAGGAAACTGAAGGAGATTTGGCAAACTGTAGTGGATTGTAGCTTTATCGCTCATTCCACACAACAGCCCGTTGGCATTAGTTCTGCATGACGTCAGGTAAGGGCTATGTGGGGCACTGGGACAGTATTTCCTTTTCCCAGGAGTAGGTGACTCTGCTGAAATTGCTTCACTTACTCTATTGCCTGGAGGTGCACATTGATTTAAAACCAGGTTCCTGTGAGGGCTGCCATGGCAGGGGAAGGTGTGGAGGCGGCGTTGTGAATTCAGGGTCTGCAGAGGTTTGGCTAAAGTTGATGGGATGTGTACGAAGAAAATGAAATTCAAAATGGAAGAGGAGTAAAAAACACTCAGGGAGAGGGCCGGTGGAGATTTATTGGAGCGGAAGCTCCTCTAACTGGGCAGAAACTTCTTTATCTAACTTAACATTACATTGAACTATGTTCTATTTAAAAACAAAACAAAACAAAAACAAAAACCAGAAACAAACGAAAGGGAAAAAAAAAAGTCAGCAACAACCAACAATTTAAAAATTTTAAATGAGCAGGCTTAATAATTTTAAGATTTGAAGCCACAAGCGGGTAAATAAACTTCACAATAAAATGTGGCTCACAGCATGAATTCCGTAAGTCCCATGTCAAAATGTCATTTGTCGAGACTGTGCTAACGGTCAAGTTTCCTCTGCACTGGACTTGGCTGGGAATTCGACAGAACGCACCTGTTTGGCTACAGTGCTGACACGCTCAATAACGGAATATGGAGGGTCACGTCGTTGAGTCGTTTCTTTAAAGTGTGCACTATATCTTTAAGAGTAACTTGTCTTGTATTGTTTCTAACATGCCCTGATTTTCTCTCACTCTCTTCTTGCCTTCTTTCTCTTACTTTTTATTTTGGCAGTGTTAATTTGTTAAATACATACCTCAAAAATTACCCATTAAGCTGCCAGTAGGAAGCCATAGAATTTAAAAAAAAATCAGGGACAAACACACAAAATAAATAGGAATTCAAAAATAGTCACCCCACCCTGAGAGCAGGCCGCAGTTTCTCAAAAAGCCAAAGCGACTCACTGTGAAGTGGTATTTTTTTTTATACATAAACAAGTCTTTTCTTTAAGAACTCATTTCACAGTCTATTCTTTCAGATTGTAAAGTTCTCTGTCCCATGCAATTTTTAATATATATATGTAAATATAGAGATATGTACATATACATATACACACACTCGTAGCTTCCCTCATTTATTTCGTGGGTCTTTCCATCCTGGAACGTGCCTGGTGTATCTTCCGTAAGTACAAGGAAAATGAAGGCAGAGTCTCCTGTGACTAGCATTATTATGGTCCAGTCAATTGTAAAAGTTTGACACCCAGTGTCCCCGCCAAGGCGACACCTGACTCGGAAACACTGAGCTTACTCAGTCTATAGGCTATCCTGTGCGACAGAGGAATGCCATTAAGGGTAAGAAAAATAAAAACACACATTAAAAACAAAACAAAATAAACACAGCCAAGAGGATTTTTTTTTAAGAAATGAAAACAGAAAGTCCTTGGACCCATATATTGCTTTGCCTGCTGGAGTTCACATTATCTCTGGTCGGCTTCAGCCGGAGCTGCCTTGCTCTTCTCTGCCGCGTTGTCCTCCTCCGCCTCCACCTTGTACATCTCCTCCGAGCCTTCCTCGCTGTCGTTCTCCTCGGACTCGGTCAGCAGCTCCTCGTCCTTATATTCTGCCACGTCCACCGCGGAGCCCAGATGCTCCTTCAGCTTCCCATGATGCTTCACGTGGTACCTCTGGTTCTGGAAGAACTTGATGATGGTGTGTTTGGGGAGATCCAGCTGGGCCGAGAGTGTGTGGATGGCTTCCTGGTCAGGGTAGAGACCTACATCATGGATGAAGCTTTGAAGGATGCCCAGGGCTTCTAAGGAGATCTTTGTGCGAGACCGAGGTTTTTTGGCACAGCTGTCTTCAGCTGGAGGGGGTGGTGGGGGCGCTTCTTCCCTGGGAGGGGAGCTTTCCTTGGTTGGCTGGGACTGCTGTCGATGAAGGACCTGATAATCAGAAGGTGAGAAGGTTAGTGTGACTGGGATCTTACTTTGCAAAGCCACCAGACCTTTGTACCATGTACCGCTTCCCACATACTGCATTTAGACTAGAGCCACTTGTAAACTAGAACTTATTTACAAAGACTTAGATTCTCGTGTATAAACTGTGGGGTCCATCAGAGTCATCTGAGCAGAATAAGGTGGTGTAATGCTGACATTCCCAGCATGTAGGAGGCCTAGGCAGGGAGATTTCCATGAATTTAAGCTCAGTTTGGGCTACTCTGCAAGTTTGATGCCAGTTTAGACTAGTAAGACCTTGTTCAAAAACAACAAAAAAGAAAGAAAAAAATCAAAGGAATTACATAAATGGGCATTTCCATTGTGAGGTAGTTAAGCCACTTGGCTGAGGTCATCTGGAGCATGGCTTCATCGAGGAGCTTGGCTTGGATCATCTATACCTGTAACCACACCTGCATAACACACTAATGACAGAGACAGCACAGTTCAACCTTAGACTCCTCTGCTTAGCTGGGCATGGCTTCCAGCAGCTGTCTCATCATATATCAAAAAAAAATTAAAGAAGTGGCCACTTGAGATGTGTCTACACTACAGTGCTCTGAAAGGAGGGATGGACCTTTCCAGTTCCAGGCCATAGTCACTGCTCAGCGCTACTCAGTTTGAGCGAATGAGCTCAGCTGCACCCAGCTAAGACTGGATTTGGCCCTGGAGATCCTGGTCAGCCCATCCCTGGCTTGGTGCAAACTTTCAGTCAGTGGGAATGACTGCTATTCTCATCCTCATCATTCCTTGGGGGATATAGAGAAATAGATGAACCAGAAAACACATCCTTTGCAGAACTAGGAAGAATTTTCTCTTCTTTCAGTTTTTGATCTTTAAATGCAATTATTTTTAAATAATATTATGCAAATTTCAAAGTAATTTAAAGATATAACTTCTGTATGCTTTAAATTTTAATTGACTTTTAAACACATTTAGATGGGCACTTTAATATCACGATAAGCTAATTAACCCTCTGTTTTGAGCATACTTCCAAATTTCTATTTTTTAATTGTAAGGTTTACTAGCTAGCTGTTAAAATTAGGATAATTCTTTCTTTTTTCATAAATAATCCTCTTTTTATCTCTTCCTATACCACACATTTATTTAAAATGGTAACTCTAGTCTGAGCTCCACACCTTCAGTAATATTGGTGTATGAAAAAGCTTCCCATTCTAGAACAAACATATTAACATGTCAGTGTGTCTACAGAAAGACAGTGATGCAAGGAGACTGTCCAAAGAACCCTACTCAGCAATCATCCCAGGCCTGGGACAGGGCTTCATGAAGACTGGAAGGGATAATGTCACCAGTGAGGAACCTAGACCATCACCAGCAGCTGACCTATCCCTGCTGTGACATGTGAGGTCATGTACAGAGCTGAGGGTCACATTTCCTGTGCTCAGACAGTACCCACCTTCCTGTCCCCTCTCAAGATTCTCTACCATAACAAGTTCACTAAAATAGCAGCATACATTTCTTCCTTACAATTTCTATTGTTTTATAAACTGTTTTCCCAAACTACACAGAGTCCAGGGATAATCAGGCCCAAGCAACATAGAAAAAAATGTACATAGTTACGTTTAAAATGATCTCCCCTGGTGTCATCCGCATCCCCATTTCTCCCATGATAGGGACCAGCCATGTGGCCCACTGTTTAGCTAAGAACCAACATCAGCTTCAATATGAACAGTGAAAGAAAAAAAAATCTGTGTTCTTTGCTCCAGTCCCAGAGGCCTATGATGAAAAGCATACTTTCTCACCAATATGAAAACGCCTGTTTTTTTATAGTTTAATGAATAGTAGAGGAGATAAAATATGGCAACAACAGAAAAAGTTTAAGTCTTTTCCAGTAACTACCACCAACTGAGAGCTACACATACATGGTGGCCCAAATCTGTATAAGCTCTCGGGAGGATTTGAGAGTAAAGATCACAAACAGAAGGCCAACCTGGGCTACATAGTGAGACTAACTACTGTAATAAACTGGTGGCTGGTGGCAGAAACAAATCCAAGACAAAGGACTATAAAACAGTGGACTGGCATCCAAATAGTGTGGACAAATTAACAGGCAATGTTCCTAGCATTTTCTTCACTACTTTCAACTAAAAGCAAGCTCAGGCTCATGTGGTCTGCTGTGGTAAAGCTGGCATCAGCAAAAAAAAAAAAAAAAAAAAAAAAAAAGTGAGAGTTCTGTTCCTCCAACATCCTAATTATCCCCGCTAGGGAAAACTAGGCTGCATTGCAGGCTCCCACAGCTCGAGGTGGTGGCTTTGATGGCAGGAAGATATGTGCTCAGGGTCCATGATGTGGGCACTGTGAGCATGGCAGTAAATGAGCCACTGTGGCAACAGGTGAGGGTCTCAGCTTTGGTGAGAAAGAGGCCTGGAATTAGGGACAAAGCACAATCTAGCAGGACATGTGCTCAAGCGCGAGTGGTCCCTATTAGAGCAACTGTGTTAATTGGAAAACAAAAGAGAATTAAAATACTCATTTTCTAAATTATGCTTGCCTTCTGTAGTAAAAGTCAGCAGAACGGTTCCATTTAATTGAATAATTAGATTGGTTCTTAAGGGGCTTTCCATTGTGCCTTGAGTAGATTTAAAGAGATTTTCCAAAACTATACTTTGAAGTTACTATAATCTTTCTGCATGATAGCATTTGTTCTCCTTAGGCCCTACCAGTTGGACTACTCTACTTCCCCTCATTTCTTAGAACAATACAAATGTACAAAGAAGGCAAATACGAAAAACTCAGTAACAATAATAACAGCAAGTGCCTACTCGAGGCTTATTTGGCTCCAGGCAGTTCTAAAATAAATAAATTAAAATGTAATCCTACAATTGCTCATAAAGGTATAATCTGGAGCAAGAACCAACTGGAAGCATGCTGCATCATAGGATACGCTTCTAAACTGGAAGGCAGGAATACAGGGAGATGCAAGGCTGAAAAAAAACATGGGCTACCAAGGGACATTGCCCATCATAGACCAGAAAGGTGTTTCTAAAAAGAAATACTAGCAACAAAAGTTCCCATAAAGTGAAATACAGTTTCTGAGCAAGAATACAGATGAGTGGGTTGGTGGGTATGACAATACACGCATGAAGGAATTTAGGTACCAAATCTAGTACCTTCTAACAGACACTAAAAGAACAGTCAAAATACAGAAGACAAATGGACATGTCTAAAGTTACTAATGGGCTGAGCCTTTTACTTTTACACTCCCACCCACGGCACGGATAACATCTGGAATGAAATGATCTAGCTGTCTAGCCCGCCCAGCTCTCTTTACTTTTCCAAAATGTTCTGCCTCCTCTAGACAAAGAACTCACATCTCTAGGTGGTTTCTAGCAAAAGATCTGAATAATTTTGCACCTATCTAAAGTCTATGAAAGATAGTACATGGAGCAAATAGAAGGTAGAGTTCTTCATTCCAAGATGGTCTCACTTACAAGATGGTGCTGGCCACGAGGAAATACAATTCAATTCTCTCTCTCTCTCTCTCTCTCTCTCTCTCTCTCTCTCTCTCTCTCTCTCTCTCTCTCTCTCTCTCTCTCTCTCTCTCTCTCTCTCTCAAATTCAGCATTTTTCTTTCTCACAGGACAGACTTGTAAACTCGTTCCAGTGAGTTTAAACTTCCCTGCTTGAATTTCTCACAGTATGCTGCTCCCTGTTCTCCTTCAGTCAGTAGAATGAGTCAAGGTTAGTCTGCGTCTCCATGGAGTACTAGGAGAGTCACCTCACTGATTCTTGGTGAACACCCTTGCACGCAGTCCCATTCTGGAGTTCACTGGGCACTTGTTATTTATGGATGGCTAGGTTTGTTTTCAATTTTTTGAGATCATTGTCATTTTCCTCTTCCATTTCCTCTCTTCAAAGTCTCCCAGGTACTCTCCTCTCTTGTTGCTGACTTGTTCTTCAAATTCATGGCAAGCAAAAAGGTTCCAAGGAAAGGACAAGCATGCAGTAACTGAAAAACAAGGCCAGCCATTGGAGCTGTGCTCTCCAATGCAGTAGCCAAGACCGCATGCAGCTTTTGACATTTACTTATCCATGGGTGTGCAAATGTGTGAGTATATGTGTGGATGTCTCTCAATCTTGGGTATCTATTCCCAGGCACCATTTACTCCCCACTCCCCCTTTTTGACACAGGATCTCTTGTAGCTCTGGAATTCACCGAGAAGGCTAGACTAGCTGGCCAGAAAGACCCAGGGATCCATCTGTCTCAACCCCTTCAATGCTGGGATTACAAACACACCATCATGGCTCCTAGATATGAACTCATGTCCTAGTACATGTGTGGCAAACACTTTAACAAATGAGCTGTCTCTCCAGACCTCCACTCACATTTGAACAAATTAAATATAAAAAAGAAAACTGGAGTTCTTCAGTCACATTAGCCACTTCTCAAGTGCCTGGATGGGTCCCAACTATAATATCAAGATGGACAGCATGGGCACAAGGCACTTCCACACTCACAGAAAATACTGATAGACAGCCCAGTGCCAAAGAATGGTGACAACGAAGGGGGATGGAGCCAGGACTGGAGCATGGAGGGCTTGGCATTCTATCATCAGGGTGATGCAATACCCTTAAGAGACCTGTAATCATATAATCTATTCTAAAAACCAGAGCTCCAGCTGTAAAGGGCTACTATTGTAAGACAGACGAGCAAATACCTGTACGCCCATATACTAAATTCAAAATATTCAGCTTATAATGTGCTACTGGAGTCTCATCAATGTATCCCAAACAGGAACATTAGCATAAAATAGCCAGATATGTCCTCAAAGGAATTGTATTTACATTTAATGGGTGGCTACCTTCTTCAGCTAGGGCGCTTACCATTGTGTTTGAAACAACTAGCCTTGAGTTGACAGAGAAAAAAGTACATCCCATCATCAAATAGTTATGGGGTATCTACAACTGGCCCTATTAATTTAGATGACTTTTAAATGAGGAGTTCTAGATAAAACTATTAAGGGTTGGTGAATAAGGAAGCTAGGGGTAGGACATAAATGAATTGGATGTTCAAAGCCTGGTTAACTTCCTTTTTATTTATTTTTTGAACTCTCTCTGGGCTGAAACTTGACACATACATACATGAATGGATATGAAAATAGCAATGCAGGAAGAAACATTGTAAATATATTTGAAAGGGATGCCAACTCCCCAATAAAGCCATAAAGCCCCTTGACCAGTTACAAAGCACAGCTACAATATAGACACATGTTGCCTCTCTGCCTTAAAGCTAAAAACTTGGAAAACAGAAGGACCTCACGGTACCATGACAAAAGCTGACCGAGAGAGATAAAGCGCTCCTCTTAAAGCTCTCCATGTTCAAATAGATTTTGAAGGCCTCAATGAAAACCAGCTGGGAGCCATGTGTAAAATATAATGGTTCTTGCCTGCAGGGAAGGAAGTAAGATCTTGAATGATTAAGTTTAGGAAAGTATATAATTCACTGTATCATTATGGGGTGAACTGGATTACTTAAAATAAGCCACGACTTTGTGGTCGTTTTTATATAGAGAAAATGAGAAATTATTAAGGAGGTGACGGTAGAGGACGATGGAAGCATGGTAACAGGTTAAACGGCTTCCCAGGTGGCCGCCTGTGGCTCTACAGGACAAGGTTCACCCACAGCAGTGAGCCTTGCTCAGAGCATAAGGCAAGGCTGCAGGAGACAACAACATGGACAAGATTCCTTTTGCCTACATCTATTTGGTATTAAAGTCAAAGTATCTTTTACTGGCTTTACCTCATCTATGCCAATAAAACATAACAGGCTCAATCAAAACAGGAAAGCGTTCTTGCATCAAAAATTCCAAGAGAAGTACATTTACCAACAAGAACAATTGGTTGCAAGTCCTCCGGCATAAATCCACTGAAGCATACCCAGTAGAAGAATGATTGCATGCTATTATTTTTAACCGTTACTATATATAAAATTTCATGTAATTGAGGTTTCAACAAACTTAGTGGCAAGTTTCCCTTCACCCCATCAATACCAGTAGTAGAGACTATTAATTTTAGTTCAAAAATTCAGCAGGGGAAACACCTAACATTGATGATTATAAAAGGCAGAATTAACTATTGCATTCATAGTTTACCCATTGGGCCACGGACTACAGATTGAACATCTCATGCCTAGATTCCAGTGAGTCCTCAGGACGCCTCGGCTGTCTTGCTCTGAGCCAATCCCACATCCTCCAGTCATTAATTCTAACTTTGCTATTATCCCTGTTGGGGGCCAGCTAGTTTTCTTCTTGCTATTAATCCTTTTTATAAACTACATGTAGTAAGTTAGCCTCTGTCATCATATGTAGTGACCTGATTCAAGTACCTATCTGAGGACAGAACTATATACATTAATTAATTTTGTTGCTATTTCTCTTTTATCAAAAAGTTCTAGGGCACTAGATAACCCATAAGATACAACTGTGTAGAAGTTTCAAGAGGAAGTTTGGGGTTATAAAGTTCTGGTTTCAAGTCAGTTTCTATTCCAACATGTACCACTGTTTAGTAGCCTTGAAACTCTTGAGCACAGTATTCTCTGAGTCTTAGTGTTTGACATCCTGAAAGACCTTTTTTTGCAGTATTAAGAACAGTTAAGTGAAATGATACATATGAAGTGTTTCACAGAGGTCTTGTCATAAACAAAGTCTTTATAATTAGCAGTTTGCATTTTAAAGGATTTCTTATTATTATTACTATTATTATTATTATCTGTGCATATGTATGTACATGTGAATGCAGGGTGCCTGGGGTGGAGGGCAGAGGTGACCTCTGGAGCTGGAGTTATAGGTAGTTATGAGCTGGCCAATGTGGTTGCTGGGAATCAAATTTGGAAGAGCAGTATGTGCTCTTAACTGCTAGGCCATCTCTCTAGCTCCAAGCAATTTTCATTTTTAAAATGTGAAGAAGACTTAAAGGCCAATACTAAATTCCTCATGCATTTTTCTAACAATATGCTTATTATTAAAAACAATTTCAGTAGCTGGTCCTTACACCTTAATGTTACAGACAGACAAGGACAGACATGATAGTAGCTTCTCTTACTTCCTTTATCATAGACCTCACAAGTGTGTCCTTACCACAGCACCTGGCACATGGAAGTTGCCTCTGGAGCATTTGTTACACAACTGAACCTTGGAATCCCATTTGAAATGGTATCTTCCCTACATAAATGGTATCTTCTACATACACAGGTCATGTGTACTATCAGGGAGATATTCCTCATTAATGGTTCTCCAAGCAAGGTCCATTAACCTCTGTGAATGCCCTATGCTGTATTAAGACACCCATGACATAAAAACTACATCACAGTAGCACAACTGAGATGTTACTAACTTGCTCATTGCTTTGATTGTGCTACAATTTCCACCAATGGCACAATATTAAGATGGAGCCATGTGGCCTGTGGTAGTCAAGGTGGTATCATCAAACTGACTATAGCACTGTTCAGCTCACATACATAAACACAGAGAACGAAGCTAAACCTGTGATTTTTCATTAAAATACCTGACAGTATTTACTTCTAATGGAAAGATTGACCTTTGAGGTAAAAACTAGAATTTGGAAAAGCATAACTACCACAATAAGGTTACCAACATCCTAATACATCAAAAGCTTCCTGGTAATAACTGATGGTGGCTGAAAAGATGCTCTCTCAGCCTGGACTCTTAGGGGAGTGCCTGGACCGTACCCTGAGTGAAATGACAGACTCTAGATATCCCCTATGTGAAAGGAATTGGCAATAGGGTAGGAGGATGGGGGGACGGGGGGTGCAGGAGGAGGGAGGGAGAGGGAACTGGGATTGACATGTAAAACAAGCTATTTAAAAATAAAATAATAAAAAAATCTAATAAACGGTTTATAAAGAAGTCTCAAAAAAAAGAAGATTCCTCAACATTCATAAAATCTACGTAAATGAACAAACTAATATTCTCCAAGTAACTAATACACAATGCTACAGTTAGAAAATGGTAGAAAGATCTAGCCAAAGTTAAATGGAGACCAATGAATAAAGCAAAAAAGAAAAAGAAAGAAAAAGAAATATTCACCAATAGGTTGAGTCAATTCCATTTTGTAAATAACCTTCAAAATACCATCACTTTAAAAGTCTTGATAAAGTATCAAAGAAGAATTACAAAATTATCTGGAATGCTTGTTGAAATATCTAATGCTATTCTAATTGCATGTCTTTCTGAAGTACGATTTTCTTTATCAGACTTCAACCACATATTATATTAATTTTGCAGAAGCAATTATGAGAATCTAATTGCCTGGCATTAAAGTAGACATTAAAATATCTCCAAATGTATATAAAAAACTGGTGTATCAGGTTTTAGCAATATACTTCCATAAGACATATCCTTTACATATTTATAAATATATCATGTATAATTATTTAAAACTTAGAAAACACTTAATTTTTAAAGGTTAATCATTAAATAGGGTAATACTGATATACATGACACATTACTGGAGTCATCAATTATAAAAACAAAGGTGGGTCCCAGTACGAAAAGTTTAAAAACTTCCATACTATTTGAATAATACTTGAGACGTAGCCCTGCCTTCCCTTCTAATGACCACCAAGATCTTTACTAGAAAATTCAAAATAGATTCTGCAGGTGAAAGCATCCTTACTTGAGTCAAATCATCGAAGGCCCCAGAGCAGGGATGTAGGAAAATTATACACACATCATGATTTGCCTCTTGACTTTATCACTCAGAGACATTTTCACAGGCAAAATATATTCTTAGACACAACTCAGCACTATTTTTAACTTCAAATGATGTTCCTTGAGTTGGCACTTACGGCTATAATTTCACATCCTAACATTATAAGGCTTCTTAAAAACTATGGTTTAGTTTTGGTGCTTTTGGGGGGATTATACAGTATCCTAAGGTCAAAACTCAGGAAATATGTTATTAAAAAAGAGTATCCATGAAGTGATGACAAATTGCAGACTACAGGTGGTAGATTACATTTTGACTCCAGGCAGGTTTAATATAAGTTGTTTTTCTTTTTACAATTGCTCTTAGCACATAGAGCTATAGGAAGCGGATTTAAAAAATGTAAGTAAGAAAGAAAAAAAGAGTGAAGCTCAATAAAAGAAGACCATGTCAAAAGAAATCAATACGAACAAGCAAAATGATAGGAAGTCTAACATGGAAATCCATGTTCAATATCCTCAAGCCTTAGTCAGAGTTTCCTGTAATATTGTAACCCAGACACTATGGGAAGGCTGTGTATGTTTTTAATGCAGCTTAATAATTGTTTCTCAAAATAAACACTTTGGTCAAAGATAAAAGCATAACAACACTGTGACACAATAATCTGTTAAAATAAACTTGGGTGTTGGAGGAAACATGGATCTTAAAACAGCCTTTGGCATATATCATTTCCTCTTCAGTAATAAATTGAGAACAACTACACCAACAACTTGGTATAGTTTGGGGTAAAACAAATATGTTGCAGTTATTAATAATGATTTTAGGAATGGCCAGAATCTGTATCTATCCAAGAGTCAGGCCAGTGACTACTTACTTCCTTCATATAATCAGATGAGCTGATACGAAAAAAAAAAAAAAGCAAGATTCAGATGAATAATCATATCCCAATTTAATGGCCACCGAGGTTGAGATTAGGCCATGCCTTCCTCTAGGATACTCCATATTGCACAAAACAGTGGGTTTTTTTGTTGTTGCTGATGATTTTTTTTCGGGCTCTTCCTTGTTCTCAGAGACTCCATTTTACAAATAGCTTTTGACTCCATTTTGAGAGAAAGGGGTGACTGAAGCCTCCTTAATTTGTATTCATTTTATAAATGCAAATATATATATACATATATATATATATATTATGTGCCATGTGCTATGGAATAAGAGTTAAAATGAGTAACTACAGTTGGAATGATAATTTAAAAACAAACTGCATTTACCCCAGCCGGGATATTAAAGTAAGCAGCATTACATGACAAGTTACTGTTGTTCAAATGGATAACCCTGATGAATTTATTGTTATTCTATAAATTCAGACATTGTGGGAAGACAGAAATGTATTTGTCTATGATTCTGGCATAGCATGGTCAAGAAAAAAAATCAGAACCAAAACCAAACAGGCAGAGGGGTCTAGAAAGATAACTCAGGCAGTCAAGAGCACGTGTTGCTCTTGTAGAGGAGGGTGGTTCAGTTCTAGCACCTAACACGAAGGATCACAACCATCTGTACCCAGTTCCAGGGGATCTGATGGCTTCCTTTTCTGACCTCTGTAGGTACCAAGCATGAACATGGTTCACATATATACATGTGGGGAAATATCCATACACATAAAATAAAATTTAAAAATCTAGAGACTAATAACAGACAGAGCAGATCCCTTTCCCAGTTACATCTAATGGAAGCTCTTTTTCCCCTCATCAGCATCATCTGAGAATCAGGTTTGTTGATCATTTAGGGATAATGTAACTACAAATCCTCCCACAAGCATGACAGAATCCAACGAGGCTTAAGCAGAATCAGACTCTTAGGGATATTCTAGGGCATGACTGCAGTCTTACACCTGCACTTAGACAGCCCACTCACTTAGCAGTGGCCCATGCCCACCAAGCCCTCTTTCATTTTCTCCCTGTTCCCACACGCCTTCGTCACCTTTATTGTGTCTTCTTAGAGGACAAAACTTGACCTACACATTCACAGAAAAAAAAAGGGCCTAACTTTTGAAGACCAGATGCAAGGGACAGGCAATGTCAATGCACTACACGGATCTCAGATTTATGTTAAAACAGTAAAGAGTAACATGGAAGTGACAGGCAACTACTGTGTGAACATGACTATTAAGTCGACACGTCTTGCTTCACTAGGGTAGCTGGGAAAGGGTGATTCTTGTCCCAGCCCCCAGGAAAGAAGTGCTGGAGTTAAAGATAACCAGAGTCACTGACTACGAGGGTGAAAGGTTAGGATGACTTGAGTAGCAGGAATTCAAACGGTATTCAAAGGAACAGCCTGAGAATTCATGATGGTTCCTGGATGGCCAAAGGCCAAAAGAGAAAGCTGTGCTAAGTTTCCACGTTAAAATGATCACCAGAATTCTGGAGCAGTTAATCTAGTTGGCTAAATAATTCTCAAGAGAAGTAAAAATGTGACTGAAATCAAAACAACCTCATCGATGCCTGTGATACATGAACTCTGAAATTGGGTTTTATTGAATAACAGAATAGGGATGGCAATTGCCAATGTCAGTTACGCTGTTAAGGCAGAGGGTATGAATTATTTGAAAAGAATTCTGAATTATTTGGGGGGGGTCAAGGAGCATAGGCGGGTTATCTATGTGTCTGGGGCTTGTGCAGGACCTGGAATGAGCCACATTTTCTGTATAATTTTTACAGTTGGGACACTCTGAAGGCAGAACAATCTGACAGTTATGGTTACTGAAAATATTAGATGTTCACCGATAATATATGACCTCAGCATATTTCTGCTTTCTGAATATAACCACTTAATAACAGGACTAGGGAAAACTGAACTGTGTGAATCAAACACATAAAAGTACGACCATGCCTTTTATAGAAAGCAAATCGCAAGCAGGGCACTATAATCAGTGACTCTGGTGAAAGACAAAATCTCTAGCATTACCACACCACTGAGATATTATAGCTTATTAGACTCCAAAGACCAGACTGGGTAAACAAAGTCAAATGTTCTGAACAGGCCTGTTCCTCAGACCATGAGGCAGAGGTCCCTGAGCCAAGATTCCTGGTAGCTTAGTGCTCACAGGGTGTCAAATGAGCACTCCTCAAACACAGGTTGGCTTTGCAGCATTCACTTAATTCCATCAGTGCAGGTCTCCTTGCTATTTTTTTTTCAAGAGAAAAATACTCCGATATTAAATGATGGGAAGTAAAGCTTCCCAAAGGTTCGCAGGCTGTCAATTCTGGTGTATCCCTTTTTCGGTGCTAACCGACTTCACTATGGGGATACTAGCTTTGTAATCCTCCATGGTGATGATCACACTAACTGAAACAAGGTAAGGGGAGATTCTGGCATCTAAACTGTGTGCCAGGATGCCTAGTAAGAGGTGGAGAGCTGGAAGGACCAGGCACTCTTTAACCATGAAAAAAAATGAGACAAGAAAACCAGTCCCCTTCTCCCAGAATGATGACTGGGAAGAAAATCCTCAGTTTCTAACTCCCAAGGGCAAAGTAACTGGACCAGAGGTTCCTTTTCCCACAAGAAAGATTCTAGTCTCCAAGCTGTAGAGGACTATGATGTTCCCATGAGGCCAGTAACTCAGCATCCTTATCTTCTTGAATTCACACAGCAAGTCCACTTTGTCTACATGCCACATTGCCTTGGCTCTTCCCAGCATATTTGCCTACCCCATGCCGGTCATCCTTGTAAGCTGGAACTGTCGAGTGATTATACTTTCAAATGTGAATTTGCTTAAGGGTGGATTTAATTTAATAGCTGAGAACTCAGTACAAAACAAATACACTTACAAATGACATTAGCAGTGAATTAATCATTAACTCTCTTGATTGGTGTTCCAAGATCAACCCCCTATGTTGGCTGCCACCAAGATCATGGAGTTCTTACTGACTGTTTCCCTCATCCTAGAGTCAACATCCAGCCCACCCCATGTGCTGAAGATGACTCCCTTTTCAACAGATCTTGGAGGAAGGCTCCCTTCTCTACAGAGACTCCTACTGATGTCACTTAGATCTTTATAACCTCTTGCCTGAATGACTATCACATGCTTCCTTGCCACAGAACATCTTGCCAAAGGCCTTCAGTGCCCTTAAGTTAGGCCAAAGTCTCTTGAGTGTCCAAGAAAATTGTCACCTGATGTAGCTTGTCCCTCTGCCCTATCCTTGTTTCCTGGTCCCTGCCTTGCAGACTATATATAAACCAAACCCTTGTGGTCAGAACCCTCCTACTCCTGAGTCTCAGTTTCATTGTCATTCTCCTGAGAAGCTCCAGAAAAAGAGACCCTGGGCTGTCCCCTTTTGGGAGCCTTCTGGGCCCTCTCATCCATCAAGTTTAGGACCTTGATACTGCTTTCTGTAATTTACTCTGTACTTAACTGTTGTGTTACAGTCATCTATTCTTGACTACCAGTCACTTCACAGGACAAGGCAGTGCCTTCAAGAAATAGTTGAAACATAAAATGCCCAGAATACTTCTATAGCAAAAACTGTCACATTAAATAAACTGAAATTCTTATTAAAATTTAAAAGACATCCAATAAAAAATAATAGGAAGGCCACAGCCTTGGTGAAAGAGTTCATGCTTCCCGAAAAGAGCTGAATTAGAATACTTTGCAGTGACTTACTGCATGGCTAAAATTAGAGTTTGTAGTAACTCGCTGTATGCATGCTACACTATATAGCTCCCTAACTACCCCACATCACTGGACTGGAAGTGGCTGACACTCAGGAAACAAACACTTAGGGTGTTACTGTTGTTGGGCACTAAACTGACAGGTTGGCTCATTTTTTTCTTCTCTTTCTGTCCCTCTTCATTCTGTGTAAATATTTTTGTTTTATCAGCTCTCCATAGGCCTACAGCAGACAGCTGCTATGACCTGAAACGTTGCTGCAGACAGAACAACCAACAAACAGCAAACAAAACTTGGAGAATCCATATAGAACAAAGAAAGGAAATCTTGAACCCAAAATGAATCTATGGAAGCTACAGATGTTTTCTAATGAGGCCTGTATGTCATGGCCACTTCCTGAGAAGGCACTGGCACCTGACTTAGACATATGAGACTGAGACTGTTATCTGCCTATAAAACACTGTGGGAAAACACGTAATGTCTTCTCCAAAACAACTATAAATTGTCAATGTGGTTTTCCTTAGAGTGGAAATGAATAAAGTTAATCTGAATGAAGAATAAAGAGAGAAAGTAATAAAATCAATTCCAAGTATGTATTTTTGCCTCCATTTCCACCCAGCTTCTCCAGCTTCAATGGCACACATTTCAAAGTGAGCAAATGGTTCAAAATAAACTCTTGACTGCTTTGTAGCTTATTTATATTTTATCAAAATCTGGATTTTTTAAAAAGAATATTCAACTTAAACTAAATAAATCATGGAAGCTAAGCATAGAAAGTCTACAAACCAAGCATGAACCATCTCACATATCTTTTGAGATCAAAAGGTGTTGGGGTGGCATCAAAGAACAGCTTTGTTTCAAGGTGCTATGCTCATAGGTTATGTGTAGTTACTCTCACTCATGATACAGTTTTTAGCTTTGTCAGGATCTCTGTCGGAATTATAATACCAAACTGATGTGGAAACATGCCATCAAAATGCTGTTATGATATTAAGATACTTGTGTGACTTCAAGAAGCCCAGTTGTCTATTTCTGAGAAGAGAATGGATTTAAGGAACTGTTTTTAAAGTGGAGCTGACAGAGAGAATATTGGTACAGAGCGTGGCCAAGAGGTAACTCAGATGGTGGATGAGAGAAAGCACAATTTACCACGTATACTGCAGCAATGGGCATTAAATAATCATCTCTGAATAAACTGCACAAATCAATATGGCCCTGTCGCTCTAAACTAAGAATGGTATTGCCTAAAGGAAATCTCTAAGGTCAACCAGCAATTAACTGAAAGGTTTTGATTGAAAATGCTATTGACTGCTTTCATATCACACAGCTTCCTGATCATTATACTTCATGGGCTAAGTAGGTGCCAAGACATTAAACTGTCAATAATCTATTAATACTGCACAGCTATGCTTGCTCTCCCTGAATCTGCAGGCAAATCTATGCAAGCCAAATACCTTGCTTAGCACCAATGCAAATTCCTCAACCCTGACATGGAAATTGTATCTTCATTATCCCATTTTAAATACCCAGAAGTATCACTCAGTGTAGGAGAAATATGTAGGTAGAGATGCTTATTCACATGCATTATTCTAACATTTGTTTTCCAAGAGATTGCTGAAGGGATGGAGAACATGTCCTGAACCCCGCCTTCCTTTCTAAGTCGTATTTAACAGTTCCTAAATAGAGTGTAATAAACACTTTACAAAGAGAAATGAGAAGTTCTTCAAAAGGAGCCTGACAGCCCTTGTGCCTTCAGCATCTGGAAAGCAGTTAGATATTGGGGGAGGGGGGGCTTTTAATGAACTTAATAGAGAAAAGCACTTTAATTAAATGCTGTCACAGTGGGCTGTATTAATGACAGTACACAGAGGAATTTAAAGCCAGCCAAGTTTATTTAGCAAATAGAAACTGGGCTTTCGAAGCCTGCAAGTATTTATGTTTCTGCAGTTGGAGTATATCTAGAGGATGATGGTGTCAAATGAAAACATTGAGTTATTAGATATGATTTTATTTATTGTGTATTATTAAAGTTTCAAAGGCCTCAGGGGAGTCAGTTTCATTTGCAAAATGAAGCACTGTATCTGATCAGAAGGGGTTAAGGAAAGAGGACTGTTCCCCTGTCTTTTTCTGTTCCCTACTTCACTGCAGGAAATGGGTTAGCAGAGCAGGTAGGACGCTTGCCTTTTTTGAGGGGAGGGAGACTGGCTGATCAAAATTCTCTTTACTGAATAGCAGTGGCATAAAAACCAACAGCAGTATTTCTCCTCTGGCTCTTTCCCCTATTTTTGTTTCTATTTATCATTATTATTATTATTATTATTATTATTATTATTTCTTTTCAGTGACTTGCCCCTAAACACAATTTATTCTATTGCCCACAGCAATAATCTGAAAAATGACCAAAGCATTTAGAAATCTGCGTGAAAATTTGGTTGCCATAACTCATGTAATAAAAATCATGAGAAGCACCATGTTCTACAAAGGTATCAGATGTTTGACTTGGGGCAATAGGAAAAGGGGGTCTTCTTTGGTGGGTTCTATTTGGAGACTGACCATAGAACAAACCTATTATTAATGATGGTATTTTTAAAAACAAAACAAAGCCAAAAAAAAAGCCTTAATTCATGAAAGCTGTAAAAGATTGAGGAGCTGGTTTGACTGGAAAATACTATGTGTGTGTCAAAATGATTTTCTCTACCATTTGTAAAAATATAATTATCCATGATAAGCTATAACCCATGATACTACAAGGGCAAGGGATTTCAAGGAAACCCATTGGAAGCTGAGGGTTCGCTTTTGGTCTTCCGTCTCTGACACCACCCTGTCTGAGATCACAAACCACTCTGTGATTTACCACATCCTTCTTGCAGTTATATATACAGCCTTGCAGGCTGTCTTTAGATTTTAATTCAAAACATGAGAAAGGGGATAAGGGGGAAATGTGAGGATGAGAAAGAAAAAAAAAAGCAAAACCCTAAACCCAGCACCTACTTCCTTTCGAGAACAGAATAATAATCACAAATGCAGACTTTCAACTTTCTAAATAAATAATCTGATTTTTAATCCTCCCCCCACCCAAGCTATTTATTAATATCAGATGTCTGGTCTGTGTCTTTGTAGCTCTGGAACTTAGAAGTGACTGTGCTTTTCCATCTGTGCCAAGATGTTTCAGACTAGGCTTTGAAAGGCTGCAAGATGAGCATGGCATAGAAGAAGAAATGATTACAGACACATTCTGGGTGTGAGGAGTGGCCACACAGAGCACTGAGGACATTATATGTTCATGTGGTGCAATGTGTTCCTCTACTCCATTTGGGCAAGTCCACAGAGACAGCTGGAGCTCAGGCCACCACCCAGGCCCACTTCTAGCTCTGTTCCAGGAAGGAAGGCAGAAGGCATTGGCCATCTTCTTGCAAATAAGTGACAAGAAAACTCCTGGCCTGGTTGATCAGTACATCTAATATGAAGATTTATCAAAGAGTTGTCAACTAATAGGATAGGATGGGACATTTGATTCAGATTATGTTTCACAAGCCAGAGAGTAAATCTGCTTCTCTTTCCATTACCAAGGGAACAACTGTGTTAACAGCATTCCACTATTCACTAGCAGAGCCTCTCTCGTTGGAAGGTTTTAACTCTGTACCAAGTACTCAAATGTATATTTATTTCAAACATGTACCTTTAGGTTCTACCTAGGAATGCTCAGCATGGACACAACACAATTCCTCCTGTGTTCTGTTGCTATACTTTAAGTATATTGCTAATAAGAACTGCTCCACCAACCCACCAAACACAAAAATAATGCTCAGGAAAGTGTTATGTTAAAAATAATCATTTGGAGCCAGGCATGGTGGTGAATACCTGTAATCCAAGCCCATGGGTGGGAGAGGTAGGAGGATACAAAATGCAAGGTCAACTTTAGCTACACAGTGAGTTTGAGGCCAGTCTAAGCTCCATGAAGCCTATCTCAAAACAATGGGTGGGCATCTAATTTGGATTGCAGACACTGTGTATACAACCCACATTCACATTCACATTTCATTCACTCAATTCACAACAGAAATACGACGATCTCTCTATAGTCACAAGCTATTTGTATTCATGAGTTTATATCAGAGCTTTCAACTTCCAGAGTTTGGAAGACTTTAAAACAAATAACCTACTCCCCATTTTGAGGTACACAGTCTAAGATCAGTTTGTCTTATTTGAAACAGCAATTCCGCTCAGATAATTTGTTCCCATTTTCTACTTTTCTAAATGCTGGGAACAGCAGACTATGGGGTCCTCATGCAATGTGAACACACAATGAACACAAGCAGATATCTACACAAGTAAGTCTTTTACGCTGCATCAGCACAGATACAGACAAACCCTGAAAATAATGAATAAGTAAAAATCACTGCTCTTTGCATCGACACTCCCTGATGTCCTGGTTTCTGATGTCACTGTTTCAGAAATAGTTGATTTTAAAAATACATATACCATGGTGACTGACAAATTTTATTTATAAAAAAAGAAAACAAAGACATAAATTGCTAAAAAGCTTTTATTTAATTCTACTTTAGAGTTGACTGACATTTATTCAGTTTTATATTGGTGAGTGTTTAAATATAAGCTCTCTGGGACTAAAAATCCCAATTGGCTCCTTGGCAAATTCTCAAAGGAAGGCCACCATAGTGGGTTTTATGTTCTCAATGGTGTACCAGCAAGTCCCCCAAATCCCTGAAAATGTAACAGGCTGGTGTAGACTTACTCCAGAGTACTTGACTCTACTATGGAAAGAGGCCACTCTTATGCTACTTGCCAATCTTTCCAGAATCCTTTTGCTTGGCCTGCCTTACATGTTATTTTCCCAGTGTCAACATTATGGGATGACTACCACACAATAGACAAATCCACAAAAGATTACACCTCAAAAGGTGGAGGGTTTTATGATTTGCAGTGAATTTGACTGAGAAACAACTTGTAAGGAAGCTGAACTTGTGGCCTTGGGACTGTTAGCCTAGCCAGTTTACTTGATCCCCCCATTTCTAAGGTCAAGCCAAGTAATAATAAAATAAATGAATGTCAGAATTTTGGCAGTTTTCCTTTAATTGGAGGTATGCTTTTCTAACATTACAAGAGGAACTTCCAGGCTTCCACTTAATAAAAATCAGCATTAGTTTGCAGCTACGTTAGATCTCCGCACTAAGCGGAACCAGCTGAGAGGCCACTGGAAGTAGATTTGGCTCTAGTGCTGGCTTTCTCCTGCCATAGTCCCAATTCTTAGTCACAAGCAAACTGGTTGGGTCAGAGTCTACTGTTAGCTGTCATAGTCTGCTACATTCTTGCTAATGTTCTTTCCCTAATGTACTTTACTGTCCCCGGAGCAATGTGTTTTTGTTTATTTTTGTTTTAAAATCAAATAGATAAAACAAATCAAAGAATGAGTGTTTCCATTACAGTATCCCCAAAACCACCTAGCTTGCACTATGAAAATTTACAGAAATGGTACTGGGCTTCTTTTCTCTTCCCTTGAGCCAAATGCTCATTGTCAGAGAGGATAATTTTTACTCTTTCTACATGACACATATGTCCCTGAAATCATGCATAAAAGTCCTAAGGTGGCAACAAGCATGTAGAAAGTTGTGAATATTTGGAAAGTCTATGATTTGGATGCATGAACGCCAAAGGCCCACATGTTACAGGCTAGGTCGCGAGGGTGGTATCAATAGAAGGCAGTAAACCTGAAGGACACAAAGCCTCCCAAGAGGTCCTTAGGTCACGAGAGGTGTCTGCTCCAAAGGTGCTTGTGAGAAACCCTGTCCTCTCTCTTTTCTGTTTCTTGGCCTATGAAGTAAGCAATCTCCCTGCACCTCCCTTTGTTCCTATTTGTTATTCCAGACAGAGAGCCTAAGTGATGGCCGGCCCAATTTCATCTTCACTAGGAACCTTGAGAACTATGAGACAAAATAACCCTTTATAAATCCACTTCTTTCCTCAAGACAGGTTAATATTTTCCGTTAAGTTGACGAAGACCAACATAAAGCTGCTTCAGACGCTTGTTTAACATTGGGTCAAAGAGATGCAAGCCTAATCACTGCATGGGTTCACAGTGCCACAGTCTCCAAACCAGCCAAGCTCCTAGCAGTTTTCAAGAAGTTGACGTTATCTTTCTGCTTTCTAAGAGGGGAAGCATGACAAAAGGAGGAAGAAGAGCAAGAGGAGAAGAGAAAGAGAAATGGGAAGGAGGAGAAAGCAGCAGCAGTTACAAACCATTTTTTTCTCATCTACAATGCCATTTAATTCTTCCCCACAGAGGGCATTTACTCAGAACAAGAAGGCTTGCAATGACATTTAAAGGACTTTAAAATGTAGGAAAGTCAAGAGAAAGCAGTATGATCTATCTGAGTCTTCCCAACTGTCTCAAAACAAGTGTATGACAAGGAGACCACAGAACTCAGATCACAACTGTATGACAAGCAGACCACAGAGCTCAGGTCACTCTCAGAGCTTACTGTTAGAAACGCACACACTAATACCACCCTCAAAACAATTCTGGACTCTCTCGAGTAGAAATTATTTCCTTCATCCTTAAGATTCATAAGGGTATTCTTCAGGTGACTGGAGAGATGGCTAAGGGTCTAGAAGCACTTGTTGCTCTTGCAGAGGACCTGGGCTTGGGTGCCAGCATCCACATGGTATCTTATAACTGAGTTCACTCCAGTTCCATGGGATCAAGAGTCTTCTTATGACCTCCGATGGAACTGGGCATGTAGGTCATGCACAGACACACATGTGGGCAAAACACTTGTACACATAAAATATTTTTTTCAGAGAAACTACTCAGAGCTCATCAGCATTCTCGGGTACCTCCAAGCAAACACACCATCTCGTTTAAGCCTCACTCAATCTCAAGATTAGGGTTTACCACTGTCTCTAGAAAGGTTTCAGCAGCCACTGTGCTCTCAGAATTCAGACATGGCCTTAGATTTCAGACATGAGATCCAGGAGATTTTTCCTCTTTACCTATGCATTCAATGTGATCAGCAGAGACATGACTTAATGATCCAGTTAGATAAAGCCCCTTGACAACTTACAGCCCTTTAAAAGTGGGGGCAGGATGAGCATGACAACTCTTTCATTTGTATGTATTTGGAAATATTTCAATATTTAAATTTATGGACCAGGTTTGTTGGTTCCATTTGGGTTCCCATGATACACTTTCTAAAGTCTTAGAAAGGCAATTGGGCTTGACCTCCCAGTCTATTTCTATGTCCCTTCAGTAGTAATTATCTCCAGGATTTGTGACCTTATTTGAGTGATGAGACCTAAACCAAAATATGTAAAATCATCACCCTGTGCAATCAACAGAGGCAGTTGGTGGGAACCTTTCATGTGGGAAAGCCCTTCTCTGCAGACTGCCCTGTGTTTCCTCTGTGACTAGGAAAGATCCCTCTCCCAACAGTGAGTGAAAAGCGTGCTGTTTGACATGGAAAGGAGAATATGTGAAGCAGGGCTCCCAAATGTGCTTTTCTAGGTAACAGCACAACACCAAGAGGAACCAGTTCACATCATAAACCTCCTAAGGGCCACAGATTTAGTCAAGGCATGCCCAGTGAGCCAGGTGGTTTGGCTGGTGCCCTGACAACGGATCAGCCCTTCCACAGTGCCAACAATAAAGTTGGAGAAGTCACTCTGGGTGGTAAGAATGAATACAGTCAGGACATAGACACACAAAGTGTCTGTGTGGTCAGGGATAAATGAAGGGTGGAGCCGACATACTTATTTATCCATCTGTTTTCCATCAAAAGTATTTTTAAAAACACTACTTGATTACTAATCAGCAGATGTGATTTGCTGTGGAACTATGTAAATCACTTTGGACTCCAGAATCGACTCAGAAAGTCTGCTTTCTTCACACCCACATCTTGCTTGCTCTCTCTCTCTCTCTCTCTCTCTCTCTCTCTCTCTCTCTCTCTCTCTCTCTCTCTCTCTCTGCGTATGCGTGTGTCTGTATATACATAATGTCATTACTGAGAGGCTCAGTATATTTTAGAGAATCTTATACTAGATTCATTCTGAAAACAGAAAACAAAACAAAAACAACCAGCCAGCCAAACAATAACAAATCCCTAAAGCAAAGAGATACCACTCTGTATTGGAACAAACCAATAAACAGGACCTGTGGTCCATCACTAGTCTGAATTTTAGATTGGGGTAAAGGGGCGCAGAGGAAAAATGGAACTCTGTTAGAAATACATCCTGTGCACTGGGAAATACTTCAGTATGTGTGAAATCCTGTCTTAATTGCTTTTATATACACGGAGCCTGCTACACTGAAGGAGTTCGATACTTGTTGAGTGAAGAAATCAAAATGCGAGAATAGAAACAACTGCTCTTTGGAATTTCTCAATGACCTGAGCTTTGAAAACAAGCTTGTTAGTCAACTTTCATCTTCTTTTCCAAAAGTTACATTTTGGAAGAATAAAGGAATACACTTTCCTTTCCTCAGGGAAAATACTGTAAGGAGACCTGGGATTAGGACAGTATGTATGAGCGCCTTTATTTAGGTTGAGTTAATCATTGCTACTTTCATAAGAGAGAGCCAAGGAAGGACAACTCAAATATACTTACTACCTTGTCTCCACGACATGCTCTCTTTCTCACTGCTGTGTCACTCACTTTGATCAGTTTGTCTCACCTCAAAATTTATAAGGCAATGCCCTCTATGCTCTCAGGTTGAAAAAGAAAAATTTCATATTATCGAAAAGAAGGAAGGAAGGGCAGAAAGTGGGCAAGCCTGAACTGACCCTAACAGATTCCATAGTAATTCTTAAAAGAAAAGATAATTAAGCTTTATGCTTTTAAGTACCACTTAGTCTTCTTTTTTAGATGTATTCGGATATTTTCATGTGCAGCACATGTTCCAATATAAAACAATGAGCCCAAGGAGATGTTGAACCCACTGTAAAGAAAACCAATAGTAGATCCAGACAGAAATTAAGATTAAAATCTATCAGAACTGACTGAACACAAAGAAGTATACAGGAAAACTGCAATAAAAGAACGGTAACAGCATGAATGCACAGAACTTAAAGTCTCCCTACATCACTGGTTTCCCAGTACTTTCTTATTTACATCTAAAAACAGGTAATATAAAGGTCTCTCCATATGACTTTATTAAACTTGTGGTCATCTCACTTGCAAACCATCTATCCTGACCTAAAAGAGTCCCAGGGGTCATGCTCTCCTAAATGGGACTCTAATTTTCTGGACAAAGGGTGGCCTATTTACAGGTTAATTATAAGAAGTCCACAGTTCATTGCTTTTGACTTCACATTGTTCTATAATTGTTCTGATACTTTGCCCAAGCAGGCTCTTTCAAATGCATTCTAATGTAGTGTCTTTTGAATCAAACTTCAGTGGTACTGGTTGGAAACTCATGACAAAAAAGTCTCCTTCAGGGGGACAAAATGGACAGTTCAGTTTCTCTTTGGGAGTAATCTAAAGTAGCAGTGAACATAATAAGTTGGCTTGAGAGGTGTCTTGGGAAACATCTCAACATAGAGCAAGGGACAAAGGCAGGCTTGGGTTCTGAGGAGGAAAAATTAGAATTCAGAGAAACTATGAATAGTACACAGAAGCTACAAAGTGGAGAAATCCAGACCATGAACGGCGAATCAAATGACCATTTGGAAGAAAAGCTTGTTAGAGAAGGAAGCTGGCATGGGGAAGAGTTGTGCTAAAGATGAGAAGTCAGGTGAACCTACGAGCTGTGCCGACATGACACCTCTCCTTCCTCTGCACAGGGAACCGCACTGAGTCCTACACCTTTGATTTTCACAAAGTTTTTCACCTTCTTTTTCTTGTATGTTTCCAAACACAGCAAACACATATTTATGTATCCCATAGGAGATAAAAGACTTTAATGAAACATGAAATTTAACCAAAGCAAGCAGGCCTCCTTTGTCGTGTGCATACTAAAAACCAAGTATATTGCAAGAGTCTAAGCCACTGACTACAGGTCCCAAGGAACAGTTAGGACTGTGAACACAAAATGAAAACACCAGTTTCCTAGAATCAAAAGAACTGGTTGAAATAGAATGCCAAATTTCTCTATATCCCTGTGTAACATTTTAAAAAGTGAGACATGCTGAAACCCTAACTGGTAACATCGAAAGCAAGACTCCTCCTTGGGAGAACCAACTTCTTTGTGCCCACCTGCCCCAATGTATTCAACAGGGCAAGAATCACTGCCAGTTTCCCTTTATACCACAGTGAGGACCGAAACTGGAAACAACATTCAAACAGCAGGTTTTTGCATAGGAGCTTGGAATGAATCCAAGACGGAAAAAAAAAATCATAGTAACCTGGTTAGAGAATTTGCAAACATCCTTAATTAATTAATTGGCTTATCTATTTATTTTCCTAGAAGCTGTTCTTTTGGAAGCAAATTCATAAATCAAGATAGTCTGTCCAACTAGAGTGGGAAGGCAGGGTGTCCTGCTCAGGGCTGACACAACCTTAAACTCCAGCAACAAAAGTCACATTCCCAGGTGTCTCAAATGCAGCTGATGACAAGGGGAAAGGTCACCGGTCTCAGGTGTATTGATGTCACACCAGTCAGTGAGTTTCAAATTTCACTGTACTGTATGGCCTGTAAAAAGGAGAGCTCACAAATCTGCATCTTTTCAGCTGAATAATTAACAATAAAATAATATAGATTTTTCAAAAGCTGTGTGTCATACAAGACAGCCAACAGCAGGTATGCAGGAAATGCTAGTCTGCAGCAAACAAATGAAAGGCAGGCTCAGAAGGTAGATGGATGTGGACTCAAGTTCTCACTTGGAGAAGTTACTCAACTGCTTTAAGCTTAATTTCTCATCTTCCCCGGTAGATTAAAAAAAACCAACCACTCTATCCATTTTTCACAATGAGTAAAGATGATAAAGTTATAAAATCTCACATTTGGAAAACCTGGCTTTCAAAAAGACTACTTGCTGCCAGAGAAGAAAGAAGAAGGATGGGGTGAGGAGGAGAGGGACAGGGAGGGGAAGAAGAAGGGGAAAGAGGAGGAGAAGGAGCTGGAGAAAATGGGAGGAAGGAGATGAGGAGGGAAGGGGAGGGAAGAAAGAGGAGCAGGGGGAGGAAAGAGGGAAGGAGGGAGAGAAGGAGGGAAGGAGGAAGAGAAGGAGGGAGGGAGGGAGGGAGGGAGGGAGGGAGGGAGGGAGGGAGGGAGGGAGGGAGGGAGGAGGCAGAAGTATCACTGTTATTACTGAATTTCATATAGGGAAAAACTCAGAATCAGCCTAGAGATACAATGTTCTGCTTTAGAGGTGAGGCACTGGTTGCAATTCTGGCACTATTAACATGTCATCCGAGTCCTGTTTGGGGATGGTCTAACATGTTGTTGGGTGTTTGGCAGAGTTCACTTAGACTCTAGTTGCATTTTCAAATTGTAACAATCAAAAATGTTTCCAGACACTATCAAATGTCCCATGGGGGACAACATTGCCCTGGTTGCAAGTCTTTGGTGGCTACCAGCAGCAGGAAAGCTGTGGCTTAGAAGATGCTAAGAACTCCCTGAGCCTCAGTCCAGATGGGCAAAGGCACAGTGACGGTGCATGGCCACCAATACCAGGCCTCGTGTTCTAACTCCGTCAATGTACAGCAGATAATTTTTGAAAACATGTAATTTAAAACCATATAGCAGCTAGCTCCTAATTCCTGAATTTAGAAAACAACCCATGGAAACATTCTAGTGGGAACACAATAGAGCATTAACAAACAGCCTCCACCAACACAGACTATTTGGTGGATGCTCCTCAATCAACCCTGTTCAGGGGCCATTCACAGAATGAACAATGTCCTTTCTTCTTCAGAGCCAAGTGTGCTGAGAGGCAAGCATGGATGCCAGGCTCACCAGCTGAGTGACTACTCCAGTTTTTCCAACTGTAACTCGGAGCTGATACAAATGAATATCTGAATATGACTAGATTTTATTCTAAGCTGAGGATATCCATTTGCACTAGGAAAGTGGTTCTCAACCTGTGAGTCTCAACACCTTTGGGGGTTAAAGGACCCTGTCACAGGGGTCGCCTATGACCATTAGAAAACACAGGTATTTACATTATGATTCATAATAGCAAAGATGCCATCATGAATTAATGACAAAAAATAGTCTTACTGTATTAAAGGATCACAGCATTAGAAAGGTTGAGAATCACTGCTCTAGGGCCTCAGGTCATAATAACCACATGGAAGAAAGCACTATATCCACAAGAAACAACTTTGACCCAACTTGCTGGAGTGAAAAATGGAATTTATTTTATTGCTTGCCATTGTCACAGGATGTTTTAGTTTGGCGTGGTACGCCTTGTCATGCGACCTGCCCTCTGATTTATTTACTGTATTTTATGTGTGTAAGTATTTATTTCCATATATGTCTGTGTTCCATGTGTGTGTCTGGTGCCCATGGAGGACAGAAGAGGGCCAGGATACCCTGGAACTGCAGTCATGGCCACTATGAACAACTATGTGGATGCTGGGAATTGACCCTGAGTCTCTCTAAGAACAAGTGCTCTTAACTGATGAGCCACCTCTCCAGGCCTCTTGTCTCACCTCTCTTGACCTTCTCTGTGGTATCTATATTTGAACTAAAGGCATTATATAGGTTTGTATTTCTCAGCGCTTCTCCCTATTATCAACTCACCTATGAGTCTTTTTTCTACAACACCTGTCCTCTACATAAATTTCAATGCCACAGATATGCATACTGTCTTTATATGCTGAATCTCTGCAGAGGACCCCACTCTATTGTGAACCTAGGATTTTTATGCTTCTCAAGATCCAGTGTTCACTTCCCTTGGGACAATACACCTCTTAATGTGGACATAGGGTATGTATGGTTTTACAAAGTGTGTCTAGAGCTAAAGCCAGTTTCTGCTCAGTGGGATTAATAACTGGGGTTTCCAAAGATACTTAGAAATCCCAAAAGAAACTCAGGAAGGGCAGATTACTCAACATGACCTGAAAACTACATATTCCCTGGGAAAGAATAGTTCCAAGGAGAAGGCATGTCATTCTTCCACTATGACCAAGTCTGGGACTAACGACATTCTTACATGTCCCTAAGCTCAGTGAAGTCTCAGCTGTAACCTTAATTCATTTCTTATGGGAAATTCCATCAAAGACACACTTATTAGCCAACAAGCAAAAGCTGAAGTCAAGATGATCAAACCATGCTGTGTGACATTCTCAAAGAACTAATAAAAGTAAGTGGCATGTAGAAAAATTAAGCCCTAATTAAAGGCACCATGGCTTTGGTGCAGAAACTTCAGATGTAGAGATGAGACCACCAGTGTCAGGTGACCTAACTGTGGTAAAGAGACATAACAAATATCCAGAACCCAGGTCAAGACACCAGTCTTACAGTAAGTCATTATACCCAAAGATCACTGTCTCTGATCTTCATCATTGAAGAAAAACTGGAGAATAGTATACCCAATTATCTAATGAAATTAAATGGTACTCTTCCATGACCACAGAGAGAAGACCTCTCTGTATTTTATTATGCTGTATATATGAGAAGCCCCTAACCATCACTAATTTCATTCATCCTTAATTATTTAGTGATGGCACATTTCCTACCCAGTTAGACAAAATCCAGCATTGCTAAACCAATGATAAGCTTATAGATGAATTTTTAAATTCCTAAAACATGTAAGCATACCTATCTTTTTAAAGGTTGTGGCTGGCAGAAGAGCACAAGTTAAATCTCAACCCTTACTTAAGTCCAGTGGTCTGGCACCTACTCAGCTACAGACATTGTCTTAGGGGCTTAAAACACCCTCTACCAAGCACAGAGGCTGTGTCATCTGCATTCTCCAGTTTTAAGAGTATAACCAGCTATTTCCAGTGATTTTTCCTCACGTTTTATATATTTATTGCAATAAATAACTAATTCATATCTCTGTATCTCTCTGACAAACATACATTCAGAAAAGCAGTGTCATTCACTGTGAGGCACAAGGTTTTACAGCAGTGGTAGGATCAAGATCACCAGTTTGTGGGGCAAATTCAGTGTGGAAGATGTTACCATATGTAAATCCCTTAGCTAAGAGCTGTATGATATGAATAAACTTCACTGCATACAGGAAGTGAATTGTCTTAGTAGCAATGGAAGTCAACATAAATTGGGACAGTGCGCTGAAACCTGCAAAGGTTGATTTTGCTTACCCATTAACTACTGTCAGCACACTCTAGTTCAGACACACCAAACACAAGAGAACAACTGGACCAACTACCTGTCTGAACAGTAAACTGGATATTCTCTCATCTACCTAAACCCTGGGCCACACAAATGGTATTTCTACACAGGAATCTAGACAAGTATGGTATGGGAGCTATTATCAAAATGAAGGGTACCTTCACTACAACAGATAATGGGTCTTCACAGTGTTATTTCAGATTTCTGTTTTTAGACATGATATATTTCCAGAACCTGAGAAGCTGAGGCAGGAGAATCTCAAATTTGAGGTTGACTTGGGCTACATAGGGAAACCTCGCCTCCAAAGGCCAAAACAAACAACAACAAAGCAAAAACAAAAACCTGTGAGTTTCCACTTTTCTCACTGTAGAAATGGCTCCACCTGACACTACTATCAGAAATAAAACTTGAAAAACAAAATGCTTCTATTGTACAGGATTAAGATGGACCTTGAATAAAAGCTTATGCAAAGTGACTGGATTCTGACATATTCTTTGCTGTTCTATTGGCTCAAAACAGAAGTCTGGACCAGTTTATAGCAAGATGAGAAAAGGAAGGGTGATTGATAGTGGATTTTTTCATGGGGTTGAATTTCTACAGTTGGTGTGATCTTTTCTCTGACACTATTTCATGGATACACTCGGTATTCCACATCACTGAACATTATGAAATAATACTACAAATGACCAGGAGCTTCTCTGGAAGTATTCAAATCGACTTATTTCTAAAATAAGGGGTTGGTAAACTATACTGGGACCTCTTTAATTTGAAGAAATTAAAAGTCTGAAAGCCACTGCTCTGTGTGACTCACTATACTGGTCTAATTATCTGCAGGGAGGTTCCTCTGGTGTTTGGATGAAGCTCTGGCCAGGAAACGATCAAGATGGGAAGAAAGGAGGATGTGCCTTGTGGCTCAGCCTCCCACAATGAGTGACTCCGCTGTTGACTAAACATGGACCCTCCTGCCCACAGCTCTGGGTCCACCAAGAACACTGCCTCAATGAACTCACGGGTCACAGAATGACATTGACCAGAGAAACTGACAAATCAAAGCATGAGATCTTCAGCTGAGATGCCAGTATTTGATAAAATGTAGTTGGATGGGCCCCTTCACTTCTGGCTACTCCATAGGCATACAAGAGTGGAGCAGAAAGAAAGGAAACATCCTTTATCATCTCTTCTAGTACATCTGTGACATAAACTGTACCTCATCACCCTTCCCTCATTATTATCTTCTATTCTATTCTTCACATGCCTGTGCACACACATGCTTTCTTGCCTCAGCTTTTCTTGTCTATATAGAAGCTAAGTCAGAGAGAGGTCTTTGAAGGTCCCATTTGCAGCTATCAAGACTCACAGAGCCAAACCAATTTATGGGCAAAACTCTACCAATACAAGGGTTAGCAGCTCTTGAAAGTAACTGATTTTAGATTTAGAAGCAGACAGTAAACTCAGCTACTTCAGAAAGAAATATTTGTCTCAATGCCGATTGGAAAATTAAGCCAACAGAGCATGCTACCCAAATAAGGCAGAATTTGGAGATGGCCAAAGTATGACTTAAAATTCTGAGATTCTCTTATGATTTCTCCCAGAGCTTCAGATGAATTTAAAGGTATTCCTTGGGTCAGGAGGCTATTTCTTTGATTTCCATCAAATACTACCTGAAGAGTTTTGGATCAAAATTTACTTCAATTTTTCTTTAGAAAGCAAACGGATAGGCTGGTGACTTGGAGGGTAAAGGCGTTTGATACCAAACCTAATGACCTGAGTTGGATCCCCAAGACCCACAACAGTAGAAGGCAAGAACCGATAACCACAAGTTGTCCTTTGAGCTCCACTATGCTATGTTGTGTATGTACACACATACACACATACACAAATAAATAAAAGTTTAAAAAACACACACACACACAATGAAAACCTGATGGAGATGGCATTTAGTATCTGAGTGATCTGTGCTCACAACCTGAAAACATATGCTGTCAGGAGAGCCTCTGCCACTGGCACTGGATTCACTGGTTATTTTTCTTTGGTGTAAGCACATACACAGTACTTGTGATGACGGGTTTCATAGGAGGCAGTGTACTCCCTGGCCCTGGGCAGCTGCTGTCAGCAGAAAGAAAGGCCTGCTGGGAAGACACTGACCTGCACAGGCTCAGGCGGGAGCTGGGCCACATGCTGCATGCGCTCACTGTGGTGATGTCGCGATTCTTCCTCATAGATCACATCCCTCTCATGCTGGGGAAGATTCAGGAAGCGGCGAATGGTGCAGAGATTCTCCCAGAGGGTGCGGTTTTCTGGGCTTGGGTTCTCCTTCCAGCGAAGCAGTTCACAAAGCCAGCCCTAGAGAGGAGGAGATCGTATGAATTAGGGCTGCTGGGTGCGGAGCAGCTGTGTGGGCCTGGACTTCAAGTCACCTGCCATACCCCAAACCATGGTTTTTGTGTCAGAATTATTCCCACCAACAGTAGTAGTGACTGAAATGGTCCAGCTCTTACCCATGTGGATAGTTATGCCAATGCTCTCGGGTCTTTACACTTTCTGTTTTTATTTTTTACCTTTTTGAGATAAGCCCAGTCTGGCCTCAAATTCACTGGGTAGCCAAGGATGACCTTCAACTCCAGAACCTTTGCCTATGACTCCCAAGTACTGGGCTCACAGGCTTTTGCCACAATGCCTGTTTATGGTATGGAGAACCAGAGTGAGGAACTCAGGATTTCCTGCATGCTAGACAAGCAGTCTACTAATGAGTCTACACTCCCAGTCCCAAGAATCTTTATTCCTATTAAAAATTTTAACACATTCCTATAGAATGTGTTTCTACCTTCTTTATTCAGATACAGGTTTTTTTTTTTTCTGCACAGCCCTGGCTGTCCTGGAACTTGCTCTGTAGACCAGGTTGACCTTGAACTCAAGAGAGTTTCCTGCCTTTCCTTCCCAGGAGCTGGGATTAAAGTCATGTGCCATTGCCATGCAGCTCTCAATGGGTTTCTTTTCTTTTTAGATTTTTATGTTTTATTTTATGTGCATTGGTGTTTTCTCTGCATATATGTCTGTGTGAGGAAGTCAGATGCCCTGGAGTTAGAGTTACAGACAGTTGTGAGTTTCCATGTGGGTGTTGGGAATTGAACCTGGGTCCCCTTGAAGAGCAGCTGGTGCTCTTAACTACTGAGTCATCTCTCCAGCCCCATCGATGCGTTTCTTAATAAACACTACGACAGTATCTTCTAGATGCACAAATGAGATTATAGTTTCTCACATCTCTACAGAAGGAATTTATATTTTTCAGCCATAATTTTTTAGAAATTACCCAACTGGTTAATGTTTTAGCCTAAAGAGAGGAAAGACAGATACACATATATTATGAGATGGCAAATTAAGAAAATAAAAAAAAAACAAGAAAGGAAAAATAATGTCTTGGTGTCAATAGCACTGAGTTCTCTAGGGAGGAAATATCCTTCTCATCATTAGTAACCCTGCAAACAGAAACAACAGCCTTAGCTAGAATAAAAAACAAAGGCATATTTGCTTCATCTATGAGTACTGCCTTGGGCTCAATGCCTCCTTAACTGTTGCGGTCCCTCCACAGCCACACCTGCAGGAAGGTAAGCAGTTCACCAGACTGCACCTGCAAAGGTCTTGTCCCAACTCTGCCATCGGATGTTCTCTCTCTCTTGCAACTGCACGAGAAAGAAAATGCAATGCAAATGATGGCTTATATGAAAATAATACAGAGGCTGTCAACATCGCTCACTGACTCATGTCAAAATATTTTACCCAGTAGCTTTCTAACCCATCATTTCCAAGCTACGTTGCTAATTTTAAAAACAAGAACTGTCCCACATTACATCTCTTGCAAAAGGGTAGAATTTTATTCTTAAAAGGTGCATAAACACAACTGACTTTGTGAGAAACAAATCCCAAACCTCAACATATTCTCTAGCATCACTTGCAAGCCAACGAAAGCTCCTGACACGCATCATAAAAAGCCCATATAATATCATAAGCTGTTGTTTGTCTAACTCTCCACTGTGTCTTCTGCCTTTCCCCAAAAAAAGGCAAGATTTGATTATCTCCGCTGCATCAGCCAAGACAGCAACACCAGCTGTTCTCATTGTGCAGCCTCCTCCTCACGGCCTCCATGTTAATAACCTGATCATTCCATTTTCCCCTTCAACTGCCGGCTGCAGCACCACGAAGAGACAAAAACCCAGGCCCTTGTGCAGCAGCTGTAGGCACTGAACTGTGAAGCCACCGGGGATTTATAAACTAATCTGTAACACAACACTGCCTTGTTTTTACAAGTGAGAGGCCACATTTGCGCAGACCTGATCTTTTCTTGCAATAAACTGGGAGCTTGGGAGAGTTAGAGGGCTAGGAAGAATGAAAAGAAGGTATCTTATCATTTGCTTGGAAATGTTTTCCCAAGCGTTTTTCCAGTCCCTCCCCCAATTTGAGAGACAGGTAATGGTTAATTTTCAAGTGCCATGCACAAGAAAAATGAAAATAAATTTTTATCACTACGAGAAAATAAATTATATTTTAATAAAAATCTCCTGGTCCCCAACTGTTTTCTCATGGGTTTCTTTATACAAAGGAAGGAATTCTTGAGATGGAAAATAAACCATCTGTGGAAAAATTAAGCTCCCATTTCTGTGTCTTTTCACAGATCTGAATAAGTCTCTAGTGAACTCTTTCAAATGTTTCAAACAGGTATGTTTAACATCTCCCAGGGGAGGCAATAGCATGGAGACCAAGCACTGAATGGAAAATAAAAACAAAAACCTACATCTGTTAAAAGATGAAGTTCTGAGATAGCCAGACCTTAAGGAAGACAGCACCTGCTGTTCTGCTTGAGGGATGAATTGCATTGTGGGAAGTCGCAGCTTGAAAGCAGACAGGTGACAGCTGAGTGGTATCTCCACTTATGACACTTGGAATGTCTCGCACGACATTCACTGCCACATTTGATTTATATGCGCTGTTATAATCTGCACTCATTACAACCACTTAGAACAACACTATATAGGCTCGTCATGGACCCAGTGCTGTTTGCCATCGTCTTTAAGAAGTGTAGTGCTCAATTTGCCCACTGACATGCAAGGTCTTGACCTTGAAGCTATTAGGGAGTGGATTAGACACAAATGTGATCATGTGTGCAGACATAAGCAAACCAAATTAATTTCTGGCACAGGGCAGTCGTCAACAAGGCCCTGTTCTTAGGACAGCAGAGAACTTCCTCAAATCCCTGATGGGCTAAGCTAATGGCATCTTTAAGGGAACCCAGTTCTGAAGAGGAAGCACATTCATGGTGTTTAGAGGGTTATTAATCTAGTTTCCCCACAAAGTGTTTGCTTGGCTGATCAGATTAAGGGATGGAGCCTTCAACAGCGCACCCCCACCACAGCAGGCCCCAAGAAATCTGTGATACTTCACAGCCTTGGCCATATTGCACCATGTGTACCCAGCTGCTTCAATAATTAGCTTATGAATGTATCAGCTGGTTCTGTGATTTTTATAAATAATAACTAACCCGCGGAGCAGAAAGCTTGTTGAGAGCCTCTCACCAGCACAAAGTGGTAAGGTGCTCCTAACTCAAATTTGCTCTACAAAACGCTGGTATTCCCACTAGCAGGACTCCTGTGATGCCATTTATAAATATTTATCTCTTATCTGAGACAGCAATGCATTTGGGGGCCAGTTTTCTTCTCGCCAGCCATGAGTTGCTAGTCCCTCGATTTGACTCACTTCCTCATTCTGTACATTCGCACACCGCCCTCCCTCCTCCCCTCCCCTCCCATCCATCATCTTTTTAGTCACACCATCCCTCCACCAGGCCATTTGGACACTGATATCTATCTTCTCAACAGGGCCTCATATTTGCTTGTCTGGTGGCTAATAATTATATGAAGTACCATGCTGGTGAATGAACATGTACCTGTGTAGCTGTGAGTGCACCCATCACAGAAGAAATAAAGGGTTCCTACGCTGGTTTTCTTTTTTTCATTTATATAATTTTTGCATGCCATCCAAGAAAGTTTTGCAGTATCGGGCAAAAAAAAAGTGTAAATGTCAAATAAAACAGTGACAGATGACTGTATTCTCTATTGAATAGCACTGTTTCTGTCATGCATGTTCAATGGGAACTCATGAATTATTAATCAACAAATCTCCTTTTTCTGTTAAAAATCTCAAGTAGGTTTTTTTGTTGTTACTCCCTGTGTGTTCTGTGGAACATTCCTGAAGAACTTTCATTTTGGAAACACTAACAGGGTTCATGTGATCTCCAGAGCCAGCAGCTCCTGTCCATGTCCTTCTCTGTGGCTTCCCTCTGACTTGAAGTTCTGACTGGTGATTAGCTGACTGTTCAAGCAGTCCAGTTAGCTTTGATATTCTAATAACCAGGAATTCTGTGGGTTCCAAGGGTTGAGCAGAGCTCAGAATGGTGGACACCATTCATGTTTGCAGTCCTGAGACCTGACATCTAAGTTCTTATCCTGTCATAAAATACCTGGCTGATCCAAGTGGCTACTCTGTTGGAGCTTCTGGGTATTCAAGGGGAACCTTACAAAAATGATAGTGTCCCCTGGTTCTGCTCTTCATGATCTATTACCTCAACCCTGTCATGGAGATCAGAGAGTAATTAGCTGTCAGGGTTTAAGAATACAAGGGAGAAACGACCTTGACCAATTGGCTAATAATAGTGCAAGAAAGTGCCAATTGGTCAAGGTCAACTTCACACTGCTGTGCTGTACCGACACCAGGAATGCTGTTTTGTCATGTGCCACAAAAGGAAGGCTGTCATATGGAAGGTAGTCTTGCCCCAAAGTCATTACCCCAAAAGCCAGTCATGAAAGAGTGGCCACAAATCCAAACCAAGAGAAGTTTGATGTTCTTCAGAAGTGGCACAGCCATAAAAGAAAAGGGAGGAGCTAGGAAGAGCTACAGGCCAAAGGCTAATAAGAACTACCAACTAGATCTGGGTATTCACGAAAAAGACATGAGTACAAGAACCAAGGAAACAGAAACAAGTATTTAATGTGGAAACTTGCTAATTTCCAGGCTTTGTCAATTGCACTATTATCATTAATTTCCCTACGGTGGTGCACAGTGTCAACATTAATGGAATCACGTTGGGCAGGCGTGGTTAAAATACAGTGCAACTAGCCCAGTGTTTTTTTTTTTAACATTGATGTGTCTAAAATGAGTTCAAAAAAAGTTTAAAAAATTGCAGAGACCACTAGAACTTACTATGAAAATACACATGGAGTCCATGTGTATGATTCCAAAGAACTCACCCTTACAGCAAAGGGGCATCAGTTCAAAGACAGCTTCCTTTCAGCCACTGGTTAATGAGTTCCGGAACACTCAGAGCATAAGCAAATAGTATTTATTAACATTATATTTCAGTCATCTTTTCAGCCTCTTAAACAAATTTTCCTCTGTAGGAAACCAACTCTAACCACCTTTCCTAACTCCACAGGTGAGGAACACTCATACCCAATCAAGACATAATCTGTTTATATCTACATGTCCCTGAGAGTCCCATGTCAATCTAAATTTACAAAGCAAATCATGTTGTAAATGTATTAGGACTCTGTACTATTTGAAGAAAGGACTCTGTACTGCTCAAATTAATTTTTGGAAGATGGACAAGTTCATAGTCTATCTTTAGAAACAGTTTTATTGATGAGTTGCATGAAGGAAGCAACCAGTAGCTCACAGTTCAAGACAATTGGATTGTTACTGTTTGCTCATCTTTCAACAGTTCTCCTGGTGACCTAATTCTCCAGACATAGTGAATTACTCAGTTCCTCCCCTGACCCCCCACCCCGAGATGTTTGGTACATCCCAATTCTCACCTCCACAATTTGCCAAGCTACCCTCTTAGTTGTAACACCTCCTGTCCAGATCTCTGATGCCTGGAGATACTGTTCTTCAAGGCTCTTATGACATGGTCTTGCCTAATCTCCTGTGAGAACGTTTGGTTCACTCCTACCTAAGCCTCAAGCACTCTGCACATACTCATTCACTATGTGACGATTGCTACTGTTAGGGGTGGGTGTGTCTGATGTACCTTCACCAGAATAGTTGGCCTCTTTCTGACAAAGCACAAGGTCAGGCTTCTTGATCTAGTCTTTCCAGAGCAGAATATTCTTCCTTGCAGTAGATATTCTGCAGGTGCTAATTAGATTGAACTGACACTACTGGGTTATACAGAACATAGCACATGGGTACTATCTTGTCACCTCAAAGCCAGTTCTTGTTGAAGGGCACCAATTTCCAAAATCAGTCCTGTCAAGGTTTATCTGCCTATCACTAATATGAGAACATCTCATCCTGGCTCTATAGGCTTTGTGAGCTACTTAAAGCATTGTAAGTGATAAGGAAGAAATCAACTCTTGTTTGTTTTCCTGTCACTTTTCTGTTTAGCAAAAGGTGTGTAGGGGGTGGGGTAGAGTATGACAAAGCCAAGAACCCCATTTAGCCTAGATACCACTTTTATTCACAGTGAGACCATGTTGTTGAATATTAAACAAAACACACATAGTCTGAAGAGAAGCACATCTTCAACGTTTGAGAGTTCCCACTCCAAAAAGAATGGCATCCCTCACTAGCACCAAACCAGCCATTTAAGAGGCTGGGGGGCCCAGCAGAACAGTGGCAGTGTGTTCTGTCCATGGTACTGAAATGCCAGTGTAGCATATGAAGCTGTAAATTTCCCCTATATCAAGACTCCTGATTAGGACTCTCACCTCTACCATTCCTCACATCCTCTTCTTTACAAAAATAGCAATAATATTCCATCAATGGTGAGGCAGAGGAAGATAAGTGGCAAGTCATAGGTCAGTCCATGTTTTTGCCTCAAAAAACCCAAAATATTCTGGGTTTATGACGTATTTCCCATATTTTTTTAAATTATATTTTATTTGTGTGTGTGTACATGTGTACATGTGTGTGTGTGTGTGTGTGTGTGTGTGTGTGTGTGTGTGTGTGTGTGTGTGTGTGTGTGTGTACACATGCGTGAAGGTCAGAGACTGATAACTCATGGGACTTGATTTTCTTTCTATTACATGTAACCTGGGGATCAAACACAGGTTCTCAGTGTCCCTACTTCCTGAGCCACCTCAACAGCTCCAGATTTTCCAGATTCTGTGTTATTTCAGAATAAATACAAACCAGTACTAACACAAGATCATGGTTTGCTCTGATCTCCAGCAGAAGAAAATGATACTGCCCCTGGTGAAGGAGGTTAGGTGATCCCAGAAGACAGGGCTTTGGCATGGTGTCACCCCTTCTTTCCAGTATATCTACAGAGACCTAGTGAGCGAACTCAAGCTTCTAAAGAAGTCTCACACCCTTCTGCCCCTCTAGGAACTCTAATGAATGGAAGAATCGGCAAATGAACAGTTCCTCAGAATGACTCAAGCTTCTCGCTACAGAAATGTAACAGGCCATTTCCTCACCCACATCTTCAATACAGAAAATGTCAGCATATGTAACCAAAAGGAAATGTTTTCTGAGTGCCTTAAAAGAAAATTCATATTATTAACCACAGACAGTTCGCTTTCTAAATGGAAGCACAGAAAGTCCCCAAACAAACTTTTGTAACTGTGAAAGGATTTCTCTTCAGCTGGTTGAGACTCTTGTGAAGTGTGAAATGAGCCAGATAATATTCTGCTCTTGTTTCTTCGTCACTGAATTCTCTTTTCATGAATCCAATAAGTGTCTATTAAAATAAATAACCCCCCTAATGATTCAAGATAACCTAATCAAGAAAGCTGAAATAGATAAGAGACTAAATACAGGGGAGACCTGTCAAGGGCTTCAGTTCATCTCTGACAAGATGTCATCTAAACCCGAAAAAGAGAAATGTACTGAGAATTTGGTTATAGTTCAAGGTCAATCATGTTTTACCTTCCATTAGGTATGTGCAAACGATCTACTGCTCTTTCTAGTTTCCAAAATTGTATACAAAGTCCTAAGCTGAATTTTCATGGGGACCAATTTTCAGTTTTCTCTGGGCTGCCTAAAGCATATCACTCACATTGCTGTGGATGTGTTTACAAAGATCGAGCCTGTAATTGAGAGTAATGAAAATTTTGTTTCAGAACAATTCTTTAGCCTCCGCTGTGCAGGGCTCAAATCAAGAGGGGATTACATAAAAATGTGCTGCCTTTATTGCCACAAATACATGGGAATATGCTCAATTACACATCTATGGAGACTCACACTTGGCTGTTTTGTGTAAACGTGCACACACACATGCATATATGGGTACACATGTCTGAAAAGGCCATTCATATGTGTGCAAAAGAATAAATATGAAATCTTAGATTCTCTATTCATACTAGAAATATACTAACAGCAAAATGTGCCATACTACAATATCAAACAAAATAGCCACAAGACTCCCATTCTCTTACTTCAGGTCCAAATTGCAGCAGACCTGTTATACTTCACTTTAAGCTAGGCAAACTTCCTCTAGAACTTAGGAAAGCAGAGACACTTGTAGAAGACTGGAAAGTGACACTTAGACACAAAACACATGGGTGAAACGTGTGCTAGGTCAGAGTAGGGACGAACTACATGGAGGCAAGCTAACAAATGGTACATGCTTTGGAAGGAGTATGGCTGCCAGTGGATGCTACCTCACACTTTGCATCATAGATCCCTAGCTTGAGTCCTCTGTGCCCTGACCCTATGAAAACAACACAATAAAACAGTTTCACCATAACAACATGGCTGGAAGCTCACATAGGCACCCACGTTCTTCTCTGGAAGAACCATGGCATAACTCATGGCTCTTCCCAAACAGGCTGCTGAGATTTCAGAGAAGGGTCTGTAAATGGGAAGCCAGATTTGCTTCAAAGTCACTCAAGTTTCCAAGGAACCAGGACATAAACAGACAAAGTATGCCAACTCAAAATACAGTAACAATGAGCTTAATATCAGCACAGCACAGCAATGAGTACTGTGATTACTAATGACTCCAGTAAACAACAATAAGTAAACAAATAAACAAAAACTAATTTTATACAATAAAACAGAGAGGGAAAAAAGAAGACAAGTCTTCATTATGGAGATATGTTGCTATCAAAACAAACCCACTGGGAATGTTTGTTGATACTCCTAAGTAGGTTCACATTCCTTCAGGTTATGCCAAGAGAAGAAAGCATGGCAACTGGAAGGCCACACTGTAAGCAATTGTGTGCTCACTACTCAACTACTGTTGTATCAAGGAACCATTTCCATGGGTATAAGAGTTAGTGGTGATTTCCATATACATCACTCATGCAGTCTGCATTGTTAACTGAGCACCTAAATGGTTACACATGTGCCCCACTTGACAAGAGCAGAGCCTGCTCCAGATACACTGTCTCAAAGACCCAAGTATAGAAGCAAAGCTCCCTCATCATTAACCTGCTCTGCTAAGTGTAAGCATCAAAACAGAACCAAGGGCCCTGAGGCTGATGAGCCAACTTATCTCATACATGGGCATTTTCTGGCCCAAGCTTCCTGACTCTCACCATACCAAAGAAATCAGCACAGCCAAATATTTATTTCCAACACCCTCCTAAGGATGCTGTCCCCATAATGGGACCATAAAATAATATTAAATCATTTCTTTTGAATGTATACAAAATTGTAACAGTTTGATCACATGAAACATAAGCAATAAAGGCTAAGAAACTATAGTAGTAAAACTAAAGAAAACCTTTTATACTTTATAAGTTTACTCTCCCACTTGAAACTCTTGCCTTTATTACATGAATTATAATATAGTTTTTAAATGTTGTGCCAGGTGCACACGCCTTTAATCCTAGCACTCAGGAGGCAGAGGCAGGTGGATCTTTGTGACTTTGAGACCACCCTGGTCTAAGAGCTAGTTCCGGGACAGCCCCTAAAGCCACAGAGAAGCCCTGCCTCAAAAAACTCCCCCAAAATAAATAAATAAATATATATATAAATGTCTGACATACTCAAAGCAATAAATACATTCCATGAAATAAGTTCCATCAATAAATATATTCCAATGGTTGGTGCTATGTAGCTCAGTGGTAGACCATTTCATTGCATGCATGAGACCTCAGTGCAATCTCTGGTACCAGGAAACAAATAAATAAGTGAACAAATTCCAATTACATCCTTTACAAAAATAGAGAAACAAATTCTAAAATTCCTAAGGAACTACAAAAGTGCCAAAGAGGCAATAATCAGAGGCATCATACATCCTGAATGAAAATTATCTCACAGCAACTAAAGCTATACCTCAGTGATAAAGTACCTGTCATACACAGGGCTCTGGGGTTGATCCCTAGCACCTACAATAAATGAATAAACTCTTGTTACAAAGCTATCGTAGTCAAAACTGCAGAGTGTTGGTTTGAACACAAACACATAGGCTGATAGAATAAAATAGAGGGCTTGGAAATACATCTAAACTGAGTTACCAAAAAGACACAATGGGGATAGAAGCTCTGGAAGTTTAGTGGGCTGAGGACCAAGAGTTCAATACCAGCTATGCACTTAGACCCTCTTAATCAACCAACCAACCAATCATTAAAAACCATCTGAGGAAAGGATATTTCCATATCTAGAAGAATAAAATTGGACTCTCAGGACACACATACAAATTGGCTCAATTGGTGGTGGTAGTGGGGCTACCCAAATTTAAGACAAGAAATGGGCACATCAAGCTAGAGTTTGTTGAGTTGTTAGATGAAAGCTCAGAACATGCATTTTTAATGAAAATGTAGCAATAAGGCTTAAAGTTCTATATAGAGAATCTATTTAATCATAGTGCATATGAAGCATAGAAAACACTGAAACCCACTCACATGCAGCATGAACACACTGCATCCCACTCACATGCAGCATGAACACACTGCAACCCACTCACATGTAGCACAAGCATTGCAACCCACACACATGTAGCACAATCACTGCAACCCACTCACATGCAGCATGAACACACTGCAACCAGCTCACATGCAGCATAAGCATTGCAACCCACTTACATGTAGCACAATCACACTGCAACCCACTCACATGCAGAAAACAGATTTTGTGGGAATGTGATGATAGCTTTTTACTGAGTCCAGAAACTCCTCTCCTGTCTCTAGCTGCAGAGGGCTCATTGTCCTGCCTTCTCTGCTCTTGCATGAGGGAGAAAACCCTCCGACCCTCCCTCTGGTTACAGCTGCAGAAGCTCCCAGGCCTTGGGTGTCTGGAAGAGCATTCCAGGATCTCTGGACTTCTGAAAACCTAGGTAGAGAGGAGATGCTACCAGTGCCATCTCCTCAACCTCCTCTTGGCCCCTGTTTGTTTCCAGATCACCTCCTTTGCTTTATCCCAGCAGCATCTGAACACTGCATCTCAGCCTCTCAGGATATCTTTCCAGAATTTTTGTTCACTGGTTTATTTAATTGAAGAGAAATGGGAATTAAATAAAGCTCTGTCCCATCCTTCTCCTAACCCAAACCTACTAGGAAATTTCAGTTTGCCTATGTACAAAGATTCACACTTCTCTCAAAAAGACACCAACCTCAAATGGTCCTCAGCACTCTACCAGCTAACATACTAGGTTGTGAAAGAGGGGAAATAGCAGGGTGTGGAAAAACAATAATCAGGTGTCTAATAAGCAGACAACTACTGATTCAATTCAAAAATGTGGCTGAAGATGCTGCCATTGGGCACCTGGCCATCCCTGGAAGACCACAGAAGGCGACAGCACACTAATTTCTTTCCTCTGAATTTCATTTCCAAGATGACAGGCAATAAACAAGCAGCAGCTGAGAAGAAGTGACGTTAAGAGCTCCACAGAACAAGCATAAGGCAGAGGGAGGGAGAGGGAGGCCACTGAGGAGCGACAGGATTCCCATGTCCACTTTCACCCATGTTGCACATGAGTCTTATGGTGTTGTAGACTCAAGTGACACAGAAAACGTCCTCCATCCATTCTGACTGCTGGTAAGAACCCCTCTGCCCTGTGTCAGAGAGAACACTCACTGGTCATTACTGCATCCTAGCAACTAAACTAGTCCTTGGCTGGAAATGAAGGTAAAGCATGGATAAGCAGGTCCTTCTGCCTCCGTTTAAGCACTTGTGACTTTTTTCCCAGCAAGAAAGGGGCAAGAGGCAGATGGAAGTCACTCAAGAGAACTGATGAGGGCCACCTGGCCATGGTACAACCTGAGACAATTTACCCCAGAGGAAACACATCAACTTAGACTTCTACAACCAACTTGTCACCCTTTCACTCCATTCTGAATGTCTCCCCTCCCACAGAGCCTTCAAAGAGCAGCTTGATCTGCCACCCCCCGATCTTTTACTTCCCCAACATTCAGGGTGGCAGTCACTATCATCCTCACTAACTAATTACAGCAATTTCCACCAAAGAGTGAATGGGTCTGCTAGATGATTCAGTTCTATTTTAAAGTTGATTCTAATGAAGGGGAGAATTGCTACCCATGCAACTCCAGAGCTCCCAGTCTCCTCTGGTTCTTAAGAGTTCCTAATCAAAGATTTCATTAATTTGACCTCTATATGAATGGAAATTTCAAGAAAGGCATTCACCTCCTCAGTCACCCTGACAACTTCCAAGCCCTCGGGGGGAAAAATGATAGAAATAGAGAAGGAAATAGAGGAGAGGGGAAAAGCATTGTCCACTTACTTCTCATAACCAATGAAGTATGTATTCATCCTGAGGAGGTAAAATTCTGACTGAGGATCATACCTACATTGTAAACATACATTAAATATGTGTACCAAGTCATCAATGAGTCTGCCATGGGGTGAATGCTGGTGTTTCTCCAGGAGGTTATCGTTTTTTGCTGAGCTCCCTGTGAAGATATCTTATTCAGCAGTCCCATTATTTTAGAAACATCATATATGAAATACTTATCTGATCAGCTATTTGCAATATGGTTTTCTTAAAAGTTAGATAGAGACCATTCTTTTGATGAAAAATGAGATACTTCTGAGTGTCTCATCCCCACTTATGCTCAATTTCATCCTTTGGAATATTAATTCTCAGAACCACTTTCCGAGATTCTACAAATCAGGACTACTGATTTCTCAGGGAGGCCTCAAAACTGCTAACTGCCAACTGGCAGGCACAGCTCTCAATCAGCCACCTGAATTGATTTGGAGGCCTTGCTAATTCCACCAGTCATGGTGCTATGTCAACAGGAAGTTTGTGGGCCCTTAGTGGAGCTCCCAGACTCTGGTCTTTGGTTTATCTTGAAAGATGCTTATAAAAGAAGGACCAGGTAAAACTTTGAAATCTGCATCAGGACCAAGTTGTGGGTCAAGTTTGCAAAATCGATTGTGCAGCTTTTACACCCACTGCACATTCACACATATGTCCCTTATTACCCAGTGGAAAACCATTAAACGCACAGTAGTTTTGCCAAGTGGCGTTAGCATTTAACAGCTTCTTCGTTTAGCAGCTCCAAGTCTCATTATATTTTGCCATGTGGTACATGGGATTTTATGCATTTAACAGTGTAGGGAGGCTCTAGGGCGTTGCATGCATTTTCATCCTATGGTTGGACATATCTTAGCAAACTTGGTTCACTAGTTCCCTTGATGGAAGGCTCAGAGTCATTTGGAAGAATGACTACATGGAAACTGAAAAGGGAAATGAACATTTCAATCCTCCAAACTCCTTTGGTATTTTCTATTTTTATTAAAAACTGAAAGTGAGTTACTATAAAATCGTAGGTTCCCCCCCAAAAAAAAGAAAGAAAGGAAGAAAGAAAGAGATTAGAAAGAAAGAAAGAAAGAAAGAAAGAAAGAAAGAAAGAAAGAAAGAAAGAAAGAAAGAAAGGAAAAGGTGAACCCGCAAACAATCATCTAAATATAACATTTATCATTTTAAGGACAATTTTTATTAAACTTTTTCTTGCTTGATATAAATGTAACTTAGTACTGTAACACGCAGTAGTAACTCAGTACTACAGCACACAGTAGTAACAAGAGTTAGTGCCCAACAGATCTGTTAGAGAGAGGGTAAGGACCATTCTAACATTTGCATATGTAGGAATGAAAACATCTGTCATGCAAAGCACAGCGGAAATCAAGCTCAGAATCCAAGGGCTCTGAAAATGAGGCTGCAGCTAACTTGCACTTCCTGCACCCTGCATTAATTGTTTATCTGTGGGATGAGGATGGGAGCCCTGCAAGCAGACCTAAGCCAGTAGCTGCCCCCATAAGCAAGATGAAGCAGAGTAGATCCTGCAACTGTTGCTGCTCCCAGAAGCAAAGCCGAGCATCTGTGTGTTGTTTCCCCTGAGCAATGCACTCCCCTCCATCCTGTTGCTGAACACTTTCACTGGATAAGCACCCATGTTTTCCTGCTAAAAGATTTTAGCACTTACTCTGGAAGCCCCACATGTGTTTCTCCTGGAAAAACAACTGTGTTCTATATGCGAACGAAACACCTGACAAGGTGTCTCTGGGGCTGGGCAAACGTAGTTATTAGAGCAAAATCAGTCCTTTCCCTGGTGGGAGTAGGGAGGTGATGTGCCATGGTTGAATGTGGTCTCAAGGAGGGGGGGGGTGTTATGCAAGGCTACGTTTTCTTTAAATTAAAAAAAAAAAAACACTGATCTGCTTCCTAAGAAACAGCATTTTTTTTCCTATGAGTGCAGCAGGCTTTGGATGAGGGGGGAAATATTTTAATCCTGACCCTTTAATATCAAATTGTTATTTAAGAGAATGGAGAGAGGTTCTGGCATTGTATCTGCCCTGAGCTCCAGTGGGAGTTACAGCAAAGCCATGGGGCAGAAGGCAGAGTATGATGGGCTCCCCAGAGGTTATTATTGTTATTATTATTATAAAAACAGATGTGCTTTTATTGGAGGGCAAGGAGAGCAGTCCCAGCCCTCTGTTTTGCTCTTTTAAAAAATCACTCACCTGACTTTTGTTTGCAGCCACTTTGGCAAACAGGGCTTGAGACACCTTGGCCCTTTTCATCTCCTGTTGGATCTCATCATAAATGGCAGCTGTGATGCTGACGTTGGCGCCGTCCGCTTTAATAGGGAGGTCTGTTGTCGGTGTCGAGGTTTTGGCCTACCAAGAGACCATGAAAATAATAATTTAAAAAGTGCTGCATTCAGAGCAACCATCTGTGCAGAAATTATCAGAGGGTTCCAATCAGCTGATGCCAAACCACATTAGCTACAGAGGGACACTTCCTGTCCATTATTCTAATCAGGTTAATTGTGATTGGAAATAATTGCAATGCATTCCTATAGGACATACAGAATCCTGTCAGCTCCTGCTTGCCCTCACAGTATCCTGGTGGCTCACAGGTAGGAAGGCAATCCCGGGCACCCAAATATGTCATCTATCTACAGGCAAGCAAACAGAACACACCTTTTTCTTTGTAAAAATGGTACACCTTACAGAAAGAGAAAATTCCTTAAGGAAAAAAAAACTGAGTAAATGGGTAGAGGTCTCTAAATAATAAATTATTATTCAATTTAATGCACTCCCGCGAGTACCTCTCATTCTTTATTAAGGCTTCATGTATGTTATTTGAGTATGTGAGGTACCCATCATTATCATCATTATGCTACCTAGACAGTCACCTAATTTCACCTAGGAAATCACTGGAAATGAAACAAAATTTCATTTCATAAAACTGGGCTTCGGATGCCTTCCATGCAGAGTTTTCATTTTCTTAAACTCATATTGTGGTCTTATGCATTCTGCCACGCTCGTTTTAATTGAATGATTTCCCATTAGCTTCAGAGACAAATGAAGGACAATGCAGAAGGTGTTGTGCTTCCTGGGGTGGTAATACCCTAAAACATCCAAGTCAACCTGGCCCAAAAGACTGCCAGAAAGACATAGCTTACTTAGTCTGATGCCTAAGCTGCCTGCCTGGAAGGTCCAAGCAGATTTCTTATCTCTGGCAACCCATCCTTGGATATAGTGGCATTGCTGACTAAATGAGTCTAAGTTTGGTTTTTATTCTGTCCTCACTCACCCTGAAAATCCCATAATAAGAATGATGTCTGCAGATCACAACTTTCCCTCTGCTGCTGCCCGGAGCTGCCCTCCCCTAGGCTGGCCCTATGCAGGTCTGATAGAAAACAGTATGCAGTCACGACAGAGCCGCTCCATGCAAGGATGTCGTGAGCCTGGCCTTCCTGCTCTGAGTTCCCATGAAGGCTTGGCTTCCTGAGAGTACACAGTGGCATTTGCCATCTTTCTTTGCTCTCCATGCCCCATCTTCTATTACCAAGTCATAATGAGTGTAATTGTGGGCTTCTGTGGGCCAGGCACTCTAGGAAGACTGTTAACTTCTGTTTTCCCATGTAACACTTATAAAAATCTAGTGGGTGAGGTGTCAGCATTCTGATTTGCAGGTAAAGGAGTTGAAACAACAGAAGGCTTTACTTGATTTTATAAAGGTAGTGAAACAGTGAGGAAGGCACCCCGAACTCATGCAGTTTAGACTCCAGAGCCTCACTTTCATATGCTACACCATTTCCACACAGGGCAAGTACCCACTTCCCATAACAACACAGTTTTTCATCTTCTCACAATATCTAGCTCACACACCGCTCTCCCCATTGAGTGAGTGGCATTATGTTTATCAACTGTTTTCATTACCTTCACTGCCTCTGCTTACCCGATTGCCTAAATCTTCACCTGAACACCAAGGGCTAAAACTAAGTGGCCACTATAGTACATGGCCAAGACTAGATTTTGGCATCAGTTTAACTATGGTTCAAATCCTAACTCTACCACTCAGCCCTGGGAACTCACTAATACCAGCTTTTTAGCCCATTTGAGCCTGATTCCTCATTGGTGACATAAGGACATCACTACAAAAACAGTAATGATGGAAATCGTGCAAACTGTTCATTGTACTGGCTGTGCTGACATTGAATGTGAATAAGTGGCCACTTTCTTCCCACTGAAGAACACTGGCCACTGAAGAAGTATGAGAAGATACTGGAGGTTTAATTTCAAATCTGAAATGTCTTTGATCTGTTTGTTGTTAAACTGATAATAAAGTGTTCAAGGAATCTGGAAAACTATTTGTACAAAGCTACCTGTGTAGATGAAGTTGCTGACTCCAAATAAGGGCTGTCTGTGGTTCCTACACTCATTCATTCTCAGACTAAAACTCTACAGAAAATTGTACCATTTTTCCCCCTGTTCTGAGACTTGGACTTGCTGTGTAACTGATGGCCTTGCTGATTACAGGCATGTATTACCAGGCTTGGCTAGCTGCTGTCCCTGTTTGTATAACATATCTTTACTACTGAGACATGTCAGAAAGAATTTTAAACACATAGGTATACAGGTATGCATGAATGTTTCAAAGACTCAAACAACTTTCTCTTTCCCAATCTTCAGCCACAGATATAGAATAAAATGGGAATGAATGTATAATCATGGTTCTAGAATTATAGTCCTCAAAAGTATACCTGAAAATTTCATGTGTATTTTCAGAAATCAAAAAGCTATAAAATTAAATGTTCAACTTCCTGTACTTCTCCCTAAGGGAACCTTAATCTAGGAATTTTCAAGTTTGAATCCTAGTTCAAACAAAGAAAATGTTGTCCTAATTGTGAAGCTATACTAAGCTGGTCAGGCTCTGGAAGAGATCAGGTCTCTGGAAAAATGCAGAACATACAGTCTTTTTTTTTTCCGGTTTTTACAAGACAGGGTTTCTCTGTACTGTTTTGGAGGCTATCGGTCCAACCCAGCCTCGAACTCACAGAGATCCACCTGCCTCTGCCTCCCGAGTGCTGGGATCAAAGGCGTGAGCCACCACCGCCTGAACATACAGTCCTGTTAGAAAAATATTACAAAGACACTGAACACAAAGCGAACCAACCTGTGTGGTTTCCTAACAAATATAAGTGGCCTTGTTCCAGGACAACTGTCTGGCTGAAGGGACATGGAATAGGAAGTATGGCTAGACTCTCCAATAACAGCTGAACAGTCTTTAAACATGGTAGAAACACTACTGACTTTACTGGCAGTCGATATTAGTGCAAGTTACCAATGTCCTAACAGTTCACTATATGGTTCCTAATATTCAAAGAAAAAGGCTTGGTTGCACATGACTTTTAACAGTCAGCATGACTCATAATTTACTAAAGACTAAGGTGTAAGTAATGCAGTTTGGCAGGGCATGATGGAAAGTGACCTTTAGTTACAAATCTACGGCAAAAATATAGAGCAAGGTATATGGGGAAAATGATGATATTATATTTGCAAAGGGTCTAATATTTCTACCAGAATATAGTTCTGATTCTGTGTTTAATCAATTTCTTGGAACTTATCAGAAAAAAACTAAATAGTAAGAACAAAACTATAGTAGCTAAGCAAAGCAGCCTTTTATTTTGAAGGATTCAGTTTTCAGTTTTGCACAAATGGATATGTACCAATTCTGTTGGGTTGAGAACCATCACTCAGAATTTAGATGTCCCAGAGAATGGAATGGCTTGATCATACCAAGTAGGGAAAGTTTAGGGGAAGCAGGGGGTAAGTGAGAAATGAGTGGCTTACATTTAAATTGGAAATGTGCCCTGGTTAGCTTCCATTCTGAACACTTTACAAGTGTGCAAACAGGATGGCCAGAAGTTCCCAAATCCTACGAGGGGCAAACTGAGGCATCCTGTCACCAGGACCCATCACTCTGGCCCAGCTACCATACTCCCTACACACAAGACTTTTCTACTGCGCTCTTTAAAAAGTCTTATTTTCTTTGTAATGGGGGGGGCGTGCACATGAGTGCAGGTGATGAGCAAGTCAGAAGTGTTTGATGCCCATGGAGCTGGAGTTACAAATGAAAGTAATAATCTTAAGTGCTGAGCCATCTCCCTCCCCATCGAATAAACAAGCAATTTAAGGAAAATAAAGTGCATGGCATACACACACACACACACACACACACACACACACACACACACAGCTTCCACACAACCCCCAACCCCCACTCCTTTCCTCTGAAATGGCACAATGAGTAGGAGCTCACCCCACCTACTCTTGCCTCCTCCCCTTTTCCTGCTCATTGGAGGAATGGGGCTTTCCCAAAGGGAAAGGAATAACATACCACAGAATGGGATTACCATATGACATAGCTACAGGCTGTACCCTTTGACCTGTTCCTTGGATTAAGAAACCCTTGAGTTATGTTTCTTGGTGCTTAGGGGGATACAGATTATCCATGAAACACGACAAGTGAAACGTGGAGCAGATAGCTCACCTGAGGGGTTCGGGAGGAACTGGGACTGCTAGAGGCGGAGGAGACCATGCTCACATTGGGGTTCATGCTCCTCTCTCGCTCATCCTGGTAAATGCGGTCACGCTCCACTTCAGGCAGATTGAGGAAGTTCTGCATGGCCCTCAGGTTTACTAGCAGAGACTGGGAAGCAGTCCTGGGGTCTTCTTCCTTGCGCAGGATCTCTGACAACAATCCCTGGTGGAGCGGGGGAAAACAGGCAAAGTCACGTCTACAGATTTACGTGTGTGGCTTCCATCTCCCACCCGACTGGCCCTCTGTTTGTTTGGCACAACCAGCTTGAGAGGATACCAGGAACATGCCTAATTCCTTAAGGCTCAGAAGGGATCTGTGGGAATGTGCTCTCCTTCCGGGGCTGTGCCTTATTTTAGGGTTTCTATTCTGCCACCTCATCATCGCTGTAATAATCCTATGGCGGCAATGCCAGCGAGCAAGGTAGGCGCTCGGGAGGAAATGTGGAACTGCAATTACCACCAGGTGCCTCCTGCAAGTATTTCAGGAGCTGTAAGAACTCTCTCTGCTTGAAACTGGGAACTCTTGGCAGTCCTGCTTAGCTTTACAAATCTGCCAAGTTTGGTAAATTTAGTTCCGACATTTAAACAGCATGAGAGATTCACATCCATTTAAAAAAAAATAAAAGTTTGGCTGAATTTCTGTATGACCGGCCACTGATTTCAATATAGACATTTCCTATAGCAAGACAAAAAGAGACAGAGAAAGAAAAACAGAAAGAAATAGAAAGCAAATGATTGCACTCTGCCAACCATCTGATAACTTCCCAATCCTCATACACAATAGTTATGTTTGCACAGGTACCAAAGGCACCCAAGACTTTTGTGAGGTAGCCTCCTGGGGAAGCTCTAATCTTACAATTAAGGTGATGAAAATGTGGTCACATTAGCCAGAGATCTGAACTTGCTCTAATGTAGTGTGGATAGGTCCCTGTGTTTTCTGAATGTGAGACTCAACCAAAATAGGGAGCTCTAAGTGCAGTGTTTTTTGTGTACTCTAGTGACACAGAACTGACAAAGATTTTGCCAATACTCTAGTGCAGCAGCACGGCCTGAGAGGAGGACAGGAGAGATGAGCTAGAGTGAAGTTAGGGCAGAGGCAGATCCATCACTGCTCCAGACACTTGTTGGATGACCACACAGAGACATCATTCCCTATTATCAGATGATATCCTTCTGCAGGGCACTAGGAGATTAGGGTTTAGCGCTGTTCCCCCAGGAAGAGCTAAGACATTAATCCTGTCACTCAGAACAGATGGGGCAACACCAAGTCATGAAAAGTCACTTTTATGAACTGCAGCAAAGCACTATTGGTGCCAATGATGTTTGCACTGAGGGGAATTAATATAAATGCAAGAGACACAGCTCACATAAAACAGCAGTGGACATGAGAGGAAGAAATACTCTCTGGCTGGACAGAAATCTGCAGTGTACAGTGGGCATTTTCATATAAATGAATATATCGAAATGTAGTAGTGAAAGGCACTTATAGGAATGCATATCACATAGTCATCAACATTTCAAGGATGTACAACCATCATTCAGAACATCACATAAGGGCTGGCAAGATGGCTCAGTGGGTAAAAGTGCTTGGCCAATGTCCTGGGTTCAATTCATGGGGCTTCCAGAATAGGAGGAGAGAACTGACTCCTGCAAGCTATCCTCTGACCCCGACATGTGCACTGTGGCGCGCGCACACACACACACACACACACACACACACACACACACACACACAAAATAAACCTAGTAATTTTTTAAGTCATACAAAACAACTACACTGCAAGGAACCTATGCTAACTCTGCACTTGGAAGTCACCCTTACTTCGATTGGAAGAATCCTAACACTTAGAAGAAGTGCTGGGAAGCACACAGTGCATGTTTGAGGTCAGAATGTGAAAAAGGGTAAAATATGCCACATAATGAAGCTAGAAGAAATGTGGATGCGTGTGTGTGACTATGTGTGATTTGGTATGTGGGCATGCACATATGTGCTCAAGGAGAGAGCAAGGTAGGTGGTGTGTGTAAAAATAGCCGACTGCTACAATGATTAGAAGAAAATCCAGACTTCATGGCATGCTTTGAGAAGCCAGAAGTGAGGTGCTCGTCTTCCAGGAAAGCGATACACATCCTGTGAATCCATTCTCTTTCTGGAATTAAGAGTCAGTTGTGCCTTGGGTTGCCCTACTTCCCATTTTAACTGAGCAACCTGAAATATACTCATAATGGATTTGCTTCAAAGACTTTCTTTTTTAAAAAGTCTCTAAGTTAATATGAGAAAAGGAAGAGGATTTTAAATTGCTTCCAATTTCCAAAGTCAATGCGACACCAAGATTGATATTTTCTGAGCTGTTTTTCATGATGAGTCATGCACAGAAAGAATGAGTTGGTTTCCTTCCCTCCCTCCTCCCCCATTCTCCTTTTCCTCTCTTTGACCTACCTTCAGTATAAAAGTGTTTTAGGGTCATCATGGAGATACTCACCATGGTTATAATTAAAAATATCTCAAAGGCAGAGTTTAACTTCTCCCATGAATTTATTTTCACAAGTCACATAGTGTATCATAAAAAAGGTTTTTTTTACATATAAAATAGTGATATCAAAAACTGTTGTTCTTATGTACCATAACTAAAAATTATGCTTGTTCCCCAACAACCAAAAAAGGTCATTAAAATTTATGGAGTGTTTTCATTTGTTGCTTGCATAGGATCCTTCCTCTACAAGCCTTCTAGAAAAATTCCCCCATCTCTCAGGGCAACAGAGTAGCCCTGAAGAGGGGTGCTGGTCAACATTACTGCATTTGTATCATGAGTAGATCGTGGCATATATTGCTTCCACCGATTCATTTGCCTAATTGCAGACATACTCTCAAAGGAACAGGCTTAGCCAGTGCCACCTTCCTATACGGCCACCAGCAAGCTACAGCATTGCTCCAAATCCTTAACCACAACTCTCATCAGTGTGGCAGTGACCCCAAAGTGCATTCTTTCCACTCAGGACATTTCCAATGGAAAGTGACTAGCTGGAGTGCACAAGTCTTGGCATGTTTTGTTCTGACATTTTTACTTAGGTTATTTATGCACTTTTTAACTATTGTAAACTAATATTTGAAAAGTGTAATCTAAATATTGTAGACATATATGTGAAGTGAATTCAGTTAGTTGAAAATTACCACACACACACACACACACACACACACACACACACACACACACACACCCGATTCCTCCCAAAAATCTACAGCCTAACTCTCACATCCACACAAACCACCTCACCGCCTACTAATTATCGAGATGAATAAATGTTTATCATATTGAATCTGTCTTGAATGGAACATGAATTAATAATTAATCTCACATAAATATTTCTAAAGCCTTTGCTACTATGTCATCTGGCATTTTAATTATCAACCAGCCAAGCAGGAGGTGTCACTTGGACATTGCTATTATGCAGCTTCAGATACAGAAAATGTGGCATGGCACCTGGGCTCTAGAAGAAAAAAGAAAAGATGCACTCCTATCAATGGGAAGGTCGTGAAAGGAATTAACAAATTAACCAGGATATTGCTTATTAAAGTTTTATACCAGTAATCATATTAAACCATACTGCCAGTACTGAGTAAAATGGCCATTAAGTATTTGCCTCTTTGTAGGCTATAGACCCTTCTCCAGGGAAACATACAGTTTTTTCAGTGGTGTTATCCTACTTTACATAAGACAAAGAAATAGATTGCCTGCTAGGGCAAAGGTTGACATAAAGTACACACATCCTTCACATTAGTTCTTGGGGTCTAAGTAACCGGAATAAAGAATTTTGCAAAGGGAGCCGCACAGGGCCGTTCCCCTGGCTCACCAATAGGGGAGTTTACAGGTTTTTACACCATCACCAGCACCAGAAGAATAGGCAGGCCTGGGAAGAAACTTACGAAAATCATAATCATTCAAAGTACAGACAACCAATTGTATAATGTAGTCTGACTTGCCTGGTATATACAGGCTATCTTCAAAAATAAAAGGAAGGAGTTGAGGTAACTTTTAAAGTAAAAGTAATTCATGTTCTCCTTTTGTCTGTTGTAAAACAGCATCTCCGAGTAATACCATGAATGACTATACTTTCAGTCACTGGGTCTGTCTCAACACCTCGCCAATTGATGCAGTTTTTCTTGTTAGTATGCAGGGTACATGGTGATTCTCAGAAACATGTGGTAAACATTATCATGACTGACTTTCAAGTTTCTATACTAGCTTTGTCACCTTCCCAGGGACAGCTGGCAGAATATCTTAGGTAGGCTTTCAATACTATAAGAGAACTCACACCTGTATGGACTAGGTTTTAGGAATGCCCAGACCCCCATAGGACAGGGCAGGACTTGCTGGTTCTGAGCAGATAGCCCTTATATGTGGTTTTCCAGCTTTTGGTACTTTTCTAGAGTTAGACTATAATGGCCACAGGAAAAAAAAGTCTATGAAAGCCGTAAGCCAGATACAGATACAGTTCCCTCAACTGTCTAGGGAACTACCAAACTCAGTGTACTTGTCCCAAAGAAGAGGAGCTCCATTAATTCCTTTCTCACTTGGTAAAAATCTCAGGGGAAGGTGAAAAGACCAAAAAGAGAAAGACGTTGCTTGCAAAGAATATTCTGCAATGTGGGATGAAGGTTTTACAGGACAGGAGCACACTGTAAAAGAATCACACTGGTGTGATTCCAACAGAGGCAGGAGGATCATGAGGTCAGGGATGTTCCTGGCCATGCAGGGAGACCCTGTCCTAAGTAGGAAAAGGCAAGAAAGGCAGGCAGAAAGAGAGATGGGGGAGGGAGAGGAGCGGAAGGGAGCAAGGAAGAACAGAGGGGAGGGGATGGGAGGAGAAGAAAGGGAAAGGTGGGAGGAAAAAATGACAAATGTCATAAATTCAAACTACAGCTAGCACCATCTTGGTTCAAAGTAAGAAGTATCACTGGCTGTCGGATAGAGGGGGCAGGCTTTTGTGGAGGGGGTAAAATAGGATCTAGCTGAAGCTTTAAATATGAGTAGCACTTGCAGGGAAATATAATGGCATAGGCAGGAAGGAAGGACTGCAAAAAAGCATCTGAAGGAAAAGACACCATGCTTTCTCCAGACAACCACGGGAAATTTGCTTTCTTAAGTGGTGGGGGCAAGTAAGGACTGATACAGTGGTATAAGACACTCTGAAGTGAAAACAACCATGCACATTAATAAGATCTGAAAGTACTGGTGTAGACACACACCAAGCAACAGACATTGCCCCAAAATGAAGCGATATTAGATAATCTGCTCAGTCTTTTTGTCACCTGCAACAAATTAGGCTTTCAATATGCAAAACATCTTCCTTCCAGAAAAACAAATGATCATGATTCCACTTAATTGTAATTTAATGAGGCATAATTTATTTTTTAAAGTGATATACACCAGGTGTGTAGGGGGAAAGTGGAGGGGCCAAAGCCTGGTGTTTCCCTAAGAATCAAACTAGCTGGAGGCCATTTCCATTTCTATAAATTACATACATGGCTGCTTGTGGTCGTTGAAATGGGAGACAAAAAAGGCAACTTGCCGTGTTCACATATTATTCCAACAGATAGAGGTAACTCAATCCAAACAGCAGCTCGATGGCCATATTCAGCAAAGAGTGTGAAAGCTCTGGGCTCCAGTCTGATAAGGGCAGACATGAGAAGGTCACATCATCCCTTCACATGTACTGCTGAGCTGTGCTGCATGGGAAATCACACAGTGCATACTCTTTAGGAACACACAGACTGGCAGTGTCAGAAAGCATAAGCTCTATCTCCTCACAGCATGCTTTGGTCATTAACAGACAGAAGACAGACTGAGATAGGTGAGCCAATTACACACAATTATTTCATGACAAGCCTGTTAGGAAATCAAGGGACATCTCTTCTGAAAATGTATGATTCCAGAGTACATCACAGTGAGCCTGAAAACACATGTGTTTACAACCGCATAGTGTTTGAAACAAAAGATGTCATAACCAATAATAAGACAAAAAAATCTGTAGGCTCACTCCCGTTTTCTGAGGTAGAGGAGGCTTGCAGGGCCTTGGGTCACTCTTCCACTTGCCCTGGAGTATGACCTGCTTATGACCACTCTCCTTGAATGCAGAGCGGGACAGAAGGTCCTCTCTGTATTGTTTATATTTCACTATCCCTTTTATCAGCCTTAATTTTCATATAGTTCTGATGTCCTAGGTAACAAGAGAATATCCAGGTAAAGTCAAATTCCTAGTCTGATCCCACATAGCAAAGCAGTAACACATCTGAGGTTCCCTGGGAGTTAGGGAGAACAATGAAGTCAGCAGCATGTCGGTGGACCCTCACAGCATCCACCGTGTAAAAGCGGACCTACCTTATAAAGCTGTTTCCCTCATCTCATTTCCTTCTAGATGCTCCCCAGGCAGAGCTCCCTCTGTTTACGAATATAACAGGTTTCCCATAATGTACAACTGTACTATGATTCTGGTTGTTGAAATTCATTTGTGTAATGCTAAAAATATTCACCCCACCCCCAACTCCCAGAGCTCTGCTGAGCCATGAAGCCAGAGTACTTAGTCTGATTTGAATAAAATGTATACTGGGCACAACAATGGCAATTTGATTTTTATTATTAAAAATGATGTGCTAAATCCTCAAAGAAAATGTCGTTATTGCATTAGTTTAATAAAATCTCTCTTTTATTACAATATTTCTTTATTGAGAAAGACAGCCTGTGAATGTCATATTTTGTAGGATAGGTTGAATAGAATTGAACACCTAAAGGGAATTAATGTACTTTGCAAGTAAAAATGCATTTACAAAAGTTAACAGTTACAGGCCAAAGATGGAAAGCACTAAAAGCGAGGTATATGCACATACATAGCCATCCTTTGGACTGAGGTACACAGGACTAATTACACTACTAGGCATATGCACACACACACACACACACACACACACACACACATATAACTGTCCTTTGGACTGAGGTACACAGGACTAATTTGGTCTCACATTCATACCACTCACCATCTTTCACATTGATCACTATAAAAACTATCTCTCTCCCATCATATAAAATCATTGGAGGCTGATTCTATATATTCTGTTCTTGATGATGAGCTGGTGATATGAAGAACACAGATCTTTAAGAAAATACTCATTACAGATGTGGGAGGGAGTCTTGGGTGAAGAGCCTACAGCAGGCCCTAGCAGGCCACATATTTAAAGTCTAACTCATGAAACATTCAAGATCACTTTATTCAACCTACTGAAAACATCCCTGAAACGGAGATTTTTTTTCAACCTGTAAATCTCACTTTAGAACAACTACATCATACACCTTAAACCTGCAATTTATATGAAATACTTGTGTCATGAGTAACCTTCCCAGTGCATGCAACAAAGCTTAACCATGGTACTTGACACATCATAATGTATTATACATGTAACATAAGATAAATGGGCATGGCAGAACATTCTTTAAGCCAAAAAAGCCTGTGCTCTCTTAAGTACAGAACCCATCAAAGCCACAGGCAGCTATGCCCAATAGTGAGACATTCAAAGCCCCATATGCCATTTTAACCTCAAAGCCTACGCAATGGCAGACATAGTTAATGAACAGTCCCATGTCACTCTTCCTCACCCTTTGCTCCATCCTGTCTTTAGGAAGTGATAAGAACTACAATAGGACTATGCATGCACATTGAAAGTCAAAACTTTCTAAACACATTAGCACCAAATAGCAAAAACAGAGGAACAAACAGTTTCTCTTTGGAAACACTTTGTCAGTGATACACTCAGTTATGGGCACAGATAGGACTTTGACACACACTGCAAGTATCAGGCACCATGATTATCTCACTAATAAAGTTCTGGGCCCTGGCTAGGGCTCATTTCCATGAATGTTCTATGAAACACCCATTGGTAATCTGTTCCCCACACTTACTAGTTTGGCTATATTATCACAATATTAGCAAGATTGGTGCCTTCCAAACACAGAACAAAACAAAAAGTACATTTACTGATTATTTCCATTGCAAGTATGTCAGATGCTTCTAAATACAAGCAAAGCATAGTAGTAGCACACACTCTTTCCTGCTGTGTAAGACTTACATTTCAGCTCCTTTTACCTCCCGGGTCAAAAGCACTATTCTCACCTACTTCATCTGAGACTATGGCACTTACACACCACAGTAGAATTACTGGTTTGAAAATGTGTTTACTGCTTATACCATCTTAAGGAAGGGATTATGTCTTTCATATACTACGATATGATATCAGACATAATTGAGAATGAAGCAGTTATGATATAAGCTCTGAACTCAGGCTTTCTGGGTTGATAACTGGACTCTAATTAGACGAAGACCAATTACTCTCCCTAGGGCAGACTTCCTCACCTGTAAAACTGAAGGAATCCTACTCCCTTACAAGGCTCTCTACAGCACCAATATGGGTACAGATGTGAACCAAGAGATCCATAAATGCCACAAATCATTGTGATATCTAGCATCACTTCTAAATACATAAAAAAAGCTGTAAAATGTGAATATGAGTAGAACATGTTGAAATACTGTTCTTGTTTTAAATTTGAAGCTTTGACTATTAAAAGTATGTCAGCTATATATTGTTAAATGTTTTCTCAGATAAAAGGCAAAATATGAATGACTTTTAGGAAGTGGGGTAATCAAATTATTTGGGAAAGAAGAAAATATAAAGAAGGATAATAATTATATAAAGGAGAATGACTATATGAGTTTTCAGATAAGCTGAAATTAAGGTGGTAATTGCTGCTGGTCATGATGGCATAAGCCTGTAGTTCTAGAACTTGTGAGGTTAAAAACAGGAGGATGAAGAGTTCAAGGCATGGAGAGATACCTAGCATGTTCATGGACAGCCTGTGAGTTACAGGAGACCCTGTCTCAAAAGCAGGAACTACCAAGATATAATTGTATACTTCAGAAAAGTAATGTAACTTTCTCTTCCTATGAGACATTGAAATGATTTAGAATAACCTCAAGCACTATCATTATTTAAACTTGGATCAAAATTAGAAAATTATTTAAACTTGGAAATATAAAAATTAGAAAATACCAGAGTGGTCCAATTATAAGAATGAATATGATTTTATAAGGTCTTTTTCACGAAGATTTTGCTGTAGCAGTACATAGAGCTGGAGACAAGTATGATGTGTGCACAAACATGTCTCTCAGCCATGATTTACAAGTACTCCATATGGGCATGGTAGTGGTTAAGAGAAGTGCAGAAGCAGATGCCATAGACTATAGTGATCATTTTTGGCTAAAAAAAATTATAGAGAGATTAAAATTGCTTGGAAATTCCCAATTGACTTCAAATGAATACAGTCATATCTATGCTGCAGCATTTCTGGGCTATAAAGTTTCATGCACTGTATTTGAACAAACATGTACTTAACCCCTAGCCAACTGGATCTCAATTCAATCAGTATCCATGGAAGGAACACACCCTGAATATACTGTTTTAATGCTTATTAACTGAACAATGATGAAATGTATAAGTGATGAGAACTAAAGCTACCATCTCCTCAGTGAGATTTTTATAAAACTTTAAAATATGACCTACCTACAACTTTAAAGATTAGTTAGAGAATACAAGGGATGCTCATACCAAAAATCCAGGTTTTCACTAAGACATCTCCAGGAGTGACAGATACAAATATTGAAGATGAAGATGCCCTCTCTGCGTGGAATGAATGGATCAGTCCTTGGTAGACAATGGTGAAAATGACTTACACAATTATCACCAAAACAGAATCTTCTATTTCCTAGTCACAGAAAATTTAAATTTTCTATAATGAATCCAGGAACTAACTTGCAAGGCATCGCTCAGAAGGTAGGAAGAACAGACAGTACAGATGCCATCATGTTGGCTTACTCTGATTCTGTTTTGTGAACGAGGGAGGAAACCAAATCTTTCCATCTCCTGTTACCTGCATTTTCTATTTCAGGTGGATTGGAGGGTGGGGTTGAACTGTGTAGTTTTCTATTGCCAAATCAACTTCCCCTTTACTGAAGGCACAGACAGAGCAAGCTCTGAGTCTGTCCTTGACCTAAACAATCCATGCTTCTTGACTGAGGTTGCTCAAAAGGTGCTAATTGACAATATTCTTTATATGTGTGGGAGGTGCTAAAGTAAGATTGCTATCTAGAGAGGCCCCACACACACCATCCAATAACTCCGAGACACTGCTATCTTGGGAAATATTAATATTATTACAATCTCTCAATCTGAGAATTCAAGCCAGTGATTTTGAAATGAAAGACTATTTTATGAAGTAAGCAAGGCCATCTCTCCCTACTTTATTAATTTGATGTTCTGAAATCAAAAGAGGGCATATTATTTACTTCAAAACTCAATAACATGTTCATGCCTGACCTGCAGCATTTTACATTGACAGCCCACTATTCAGGAATGGACTTCCTTTTTCTCACATGTGTCCTTGTTATTTTATAACCAGCTCACTGGACCATAGAGTCAAGAAGACCCTACATTTACATTGTAGTCCTTGACTTGCAAGGAGCCTGGATATCCACTAGATAACTGAAAAATAATCATGACTCACACTGTCAGCTGACAATGAATATGAATATCTTGGAGGTAAAGTTTTGTACAAATATTAACTGCAATGTATAATTAAATTATGCCCATCTCCAGCTAACAACATGTGTAGATCAAACAGTGAAATGAAAAGACAATTTTTGCCTCCTCCAAAAGTGATTCATTCTTAGACCCCTGAGACTCCATAGCTAAGATTTCCCTTTAGTATTCACATATCTTGTTCTGACTGTGCTGCCTTAAATCCTAATGTTTAGAGAGTTCCTAGAAAATTTAACCCTAACAGTTTGGGGCATGCATATATTCCAAACACTGGGTAAACAAAGCTTAAATCAAAACCCATGCCATTTCATACAACGACGTTTGCATTTTCAGCAGCTGGCCTTCCTGCCAAATTTTCTGATACATCATTCAATCTAATTTTCCAATCTGCTGAAAACATTCTCCAGTTGCTGAGTGACTTCATAAATTGTATTTATGACCCTGGTCTTAAGTTTCTTCAAATGATGTGGCTTTGATGAGTAAACTGCAGATTTTTTCCCCGCAAAGTCTCATAAAAAAATAAAAATAAAAAGTAGTCAAATGAGGACAGGTCAACCAAACGAGTCCCCACAGGACTTGGGGGTCCTGTTCTCTATCAGGGCACATATACTGCTTCTCCAGTGAGACCTCTGATAAACATCCATGAATTTTCACTAAACTGAAGTAGCAGGACACCAAATCTGAAACCCATTGTTCTAAAAGAGCACATGTATTACATACGTCTATTCTTCTACCAAAACTATGTTCCCCAGGGTCAGCTCAGCAAGTCTTACCTCACCCTCTCTGCTAGAGAAAAAGAAAATGGACAAGGCTACATGAACAACAAACCTAAGGAAAGTCTCACTCCCAAGAAGTGAAGACGTCTTATTGCTGACTTCTTGTGTAGGGGTGTCCCTGTGTTCTGCCACCAATGTAAAGGGAAGAAGAGAGAGGATGTGAGGGTCGCCCCCAGTTTCCCTTCTCTGGCATCCCGTTCACATGTGGCAGTGCATCCATTCCACTGGATTTACCCTCGTTTGGATCAAAGCTTCCTCTACTTCATTTAACAGATTTGCTCAGATGGAAGGTCTCAGAGGAGAAGCAATGTTAGTAAATGGGGACTTCTGAACATATGAATATGTAGGTCATTGGATTTTTAAATAAATTAGTGAATAGTTTATCTATTAAGTAAAAGTCACTGTACATATTTTATGAAACATTATTTCTTATAGGTCAGTGGACACCAGTAATATCAAGTCTTAAAACACTGCACAAGCCTTTCATCTTACATAAGCTCCTGGTCAATGTTTTCAAGTCTACACTTTAACAAAGAAAATAGAATGCTAAAAATGAGGATTCACAATCACATTTAAATATGCAAGGACACAAACGTGGCAAATAACCAAGTGACTTACTTTATGTGTACAGATCTAAGGAGAGAAAGGTGCCAACTTAAGATGAATTCAGGACACAAACACAGAAGAAAACGTGAACAAAAATCAAAACCTGGCAGAAATTTTTGTTCAACAGGCACCACACCACCTGTACCTGTGACAGAGCACTGGAGAGGGGCAGGACCAAGGGGCAGAGCTGCTAGGACCTCTTATTACCACTGTGTCACAGCCCAGGCTAGTGAGGCTGCCTTTCCCTCCAAGCAGCAGTGGAAGAACTCTTAAAGCCTGGAATCTCATTTCTCAGCTGAATATCACTCCTACCCATATTTATAATCTCTCACTCCTAATCTCAATCTCCCCACTCCCACAATTCAATATCCATAAGTCAATCTCTGCCATTAACCATTTTTCCATATGAATTTTACCTGGCAAGTTACACTATCACCCAGACTGATTCCAGTCAAAAAAGCCTCACCATTTGGAAAATCCATGGCTGGTTTCATGGGGTATACTACACCGTATTTCCCTTTTAACAATACAGCTGGTTAGACCAGCTGCCCATTTGTGCTATTAGTGACTGCAGAACACACAGAAAAAACAATCTGCCTGCTGACCTCCTGCTCAAGTTCAAACTATGTCATTCTGTCAATACCATCTACCTTGATTAGGCTGGGCTTATATACAACAGGTTATGATCCCAGAGGGATGAAAAGCCTTCCCAAATTAAAAGCAGAATTCAAAAAGGAAATACTCATACATTCCTATGTAGTTTCCATTTGATATCCTCAAGGCTGGCCCATGAACTCAAGCTCATGTTGATTGAAAGTGAATGTTTCTTGCTGGGTGTAGCCATCTTACAAATTTGATGGCAGGAGGAAAATAACAAAACGTGTCCTGTGCTTCAATTAGACCTTTTTATAATCTGGCACTTCAAAGGTGGCAATGCTAAAGAAAAATCTTTAATCCACAAAAAGAGATATAAAGGATTCATCAGGAGAAGACAGACCTCCAGGAGTTTAGTGCCCTGACCCTGCATGGTCTCTCACCAAAACTGTCTGTGGTCTTGGCTCGTTGTGCTTCTTCTCTTATGCTTGTGTTATTTGGGTAGAATGTATACTGTATTCCACTTTGAAAATCCAAAGTAGTACAATCATGCTTTCAATTTTATCCTTAGCCAAAAAGAGGTATGCATATATATAACTAGGCAATAAAATATTGGTTAGGCATGAAATGTCTATTCGTGTACACAGATGACAGAATAAAGAACATACTCACACAGAGAGCTGCAGAAGATAGATGTATCCCTCCACTTTGAATTTCCAGTGGTGGGCAACAGATTTTCTCCAAAGGACTAGAGCCTTATACAACTCCAGTCTAGGTAGCTATGAATACACACTGCGGCCTGAGTCTTTTAAGTCACAGGAAGATGCATGAAGTATGTGTGGGTCGCCCTGAATGTATTTTTTTTGAAGTGATGGGAATAGGCTCTGCCATTGGTAGGGTGTATAAGGTAGCTACATGGAGCACGAGAGGCCACCTCTTCTTTCCTTCTACATAGCTAACACATAAATATGAAACCCCAGTGGTCGTAGGGCCTCTTCTTTGCTCCCAGCCAGCAGGTGTCCAACCACAATCAATGACCCCATTGCTGCTTCATGTTGCTAAATCTGAAGCTACAAACTACCTATACCATCTTAAGTTGACACATATCACATTCAAGCTGTTCCTCGAGCTGCCTGTTTAATACTCAGTTTTGAAAAAGCAATCTGCTTCTGCATCCTGAGCACTTAATCACCCCTTAACCTTGCAGTGTTGCTTCTGTCCTTACCACTGCAATGAATCTACTCTCTGAAATTTGAGAAGGGCATCTCCCAACCAAGTGGCATCATGCCAAATCTTGGTTTTCTCCATATATCTTAGCTCTCCACCCATGTATGAGTCTTCTAGAGCAGTGGTTTTCAACCTTCTTAATGTTGCCACCCTTTAATACAGTTCCTCATGCTGTGGTCACCCCAACCATAAAATTATTTCACTGCTACTTCCTAACTGTAATTCTGCTACTGGTTATGAATTGTAATACAAATATCTGATATATAGGATATCTGATGGGGGACCCCAAGGGGGCCACAACCCCCAGGTTGAGAAGTCCATGCTCTAGGGTCTCTTCCCTCTTGCTGTCATCTCCCTATTACTCCATGACCACCAATGCACTCTGGCATTTCCTCCACTTTCCTGGTTCCAACGGTGAGAGTGGCTACTACCTGCATTAGTTACCTTTTCTCCTTCTGTGATAAATCTCATGACAAAAGCAAATTAAGGAGGAGTTAATTGGCTTGCAAGTCTACAACGGCAGGAAAGTTGTGGGAATCGGCAGGAGCAGGAAGATTTATATTTTCATGGGCACACAGATTAGCAAAGGCAGAAAACAGGAAGTTATCAACCCTCAAAGTCCACCCACATGAACGTATTTCCACCAGCAAGGCTCAGCCTCCTAAGATTCACAACCTCCCCAAACAGCACCACTCCCTGGGGAACTTGAAACTATGATGGTTTCTTATCAAACTGTCACATTGCACTACCTTTCTCTTCCCTAGTTTAAATCCAGAACTCCATAAGACTTTTCCAATCTCTTAGTCTATCCTTATCCACTGTTTTTAGTGCCAAACTTAGATTTCCAATGCTCATTGCCAATCTTCATAAGAAATCTGCCAGTATGTCAAAGTAAAAACAACTAGATCCCAAACAATCACTGTGGCCTTTCTCAGCCACTCCTGCAAGTGTCTCTTGATGCTTCTCATAACTATACCTTTACTTGAAGTCACCAGGTTCATGCCCTGGTACCACCATTACTGCTTCTCCCATATCCATTAACACACTGGCCACAATTTTAGTTCTATGATACTTCTCCATGCCACACTCCTCTATACTGACACCCATCTCTTACAGTACTTCCCCACATTTCAGCTGGTCTCTCAGAGCAGCCTCCTAACTGACAGTCCTACCCACCTGCTATAATGAGAGAAAAACCAAAACCTTCCAAGATTACAGTTTGCTTATTGAGTCATAGCACATTCCCACAGAAGACCTTTGCCTTTTCTTATACTTAAAGTTCAAAACTTTCAGTAAGTTCTTACAAGATCTTTTTGACCTACGATCTCCCACTAATATCTTTAGTTTTATTATCAACTACCTATTCCCACAGTTTTGACTCAATATTTCCCTTAAATTCCACTCCTTGATCTTCATTAAATTTTATTAACCTTCAAAATCTTCTTCCCTAAGTAACCTAAAACTCAGGTTTTTCAAGTTTTCATCCAGGACTCTTTCTATTTCCCTACCTCACAGGCAGTAAGACCATTGAGCTCCAGCCTGCTGTGTTCCTAATGAATCACATTGCTCATTCTATTATTGTAAATGTCCCCCAATCCCAGCTTCCGAGGCCCCCAATGCATATGTTCTCCTGTGCTATCCACCATGTTTCTGACTACCCTTTGTTCACTGCTGAGGCCATTAGTTCCCCAAGGCTAAGTCTTTTTATCCATTGGCTCCTTGTAAGACAGGATAAATGGTTTGCAGAATGTACCCCTCTACTCTGAGTCTGCAACATCAGCACCACCCCAGACCTTGTAAGAAAAAAAACTTCTGTAGGTCTAAATCAGGATGAGCTCTGAAATCCTTATTTTAACACTACACCATTCTGATGTACACTCGAAGCACAAATGGGGAAAAAAAAATCTTTCAAATGAGCTCACTCTGTAAGACAACATATGTGTGAAGGCACTGTCACCTCTATCATGTAAAATTATAGCTGCATGTAATTCTTTTGAAACATTAAAAATATAAGTAACTATATGCAATTATCTAAACTCTGACTTGCACATTTTGAAAGGTTTATAGAAATGCTTTTGAAATGTTCAAAAAAACAAGATGTAAAAACAGGCTATTTGATCATGCATAAATAGTGTTACAACTAGTCTCAAATATTTTTTAAATGGTGGAGGAGATGATCAGAAAATTCCTGATCACGTGTCCATCCAGGGAAACACAGACGGTAAGGATGAGGGTGGAGTATACACAGACACCCTGCCATTCAGTGGTAAGATTCTGAGAGCTGAGCTGGATGGTAGTATCTCAGGTATTTGTTACATTATTGAAATAGATTCATTAAGACCTTGTAGAGATGAGTGGTGACATTATATCATAACAGAAAATATCATCCAATTATGTATGCTTTGAAATTCATATTTTTCTGTATAGCATGTGTGCCATGTGTGTATGACATATGTATGTGGAGGCCAGAAGTTGACATTGCAGTCTCCCCTATGGATCTCCACTCTAGGGTCTCTTTGCTCACAGATTGGACAGATTTGCTGGCCAGAGAGTTCCAGATTCTCCCTGCCACCTCTCGCACACTAGGTTTAAAGATATGTGTCTAGTGGCCAGCTTTTACATGGGTGCTGGGGATCTGGACTCGGGTCCTAATGCTTGGACAGCAAGCGTCTCCTGAGCCATCTCCTCATCCCCATAATGCATTCAGAAGAGATGATTAAGAAATGAAGACATGTCACATTCTTCCCTGTTCTGACTCTTAATGCCACTGTAAGATTCTGGGAGCTGACCTGGAGAATGGTGAGAATGGTGTTAACTGTACCTGTGTACGGTTGAATGCCACTCTTGCAAACACAGCTTGGGATACACTGGCCCTCTTCAGCTCATCTCTAACTTGCTGGTAGATATCAGGAGAGACTTCCACAGAAGAGTTGGTTGGCTCTGGCTTCACTGCTCTGGGGATGGGAGGATGGTTCAAGAACTGCTGGTTGATGGCTTGAGGATGCTGGTGAGCCAGGAGCCGGCTAACGGCTATCTGTTGGTTTATCAGATGGGCCATGGCTATTTGCTGTCTGACAAGCTGTGGACTGAGCTGGGGTGAGAGAAGACCAGGGCTCATGATGGGCTGTAATGCGGGCACTTGGTTTCGGATTGGAGTACTGTGGTGGATTTGGCTATGAGGAGACTGTTCGTTGGTTTTCCCCAGGGATGCCAGCTGGTTCATATTTGGTAAATGCATTGGACGCTGGCCCAGAACACAATAGTCTGAAAGGTTTTCTCGCTCCACTCTTTCCACTGTTGAGAGATAAAATCAAAATTCACCATTATTTTCATAATTATAATACACTCTTAATAATATAGAGTACTGAATTTCTGTGTATCCAGTACACTAATGATACTAATATTTTTAATACAAGTCTGAAAACCGCAAAGACAGAGTGAGATATTCTTACCATAAAAAATTTAACTTAACCATTATAGTAATAGATTTTTTCATAAAAGATATGAAAGTGAAGATCTTCACCACTGCCACTTGTTTACATTTGTAAAAAAAGCATTTCCTTGACTAGTTAAGACAAAAAACCAGCAGCCAATCAAATTCTAAAGACCCAGACATTTCTACACCCTGTGATCACCCACCATCAACAACCTTAGTAATAAAACACTGCTCTAATCTACAGTTCATGGCTAACAGCATAGTTCACAGTTATCAGGAAAATGGCAAGGGCATTGTCATCTACCAAGCCACATTGGGAATGCGCCAGGAATAGTTTAGCTGGTAGAGGGTTTGATAGCCAGTTCTGCAACAGAGATGGAAATGTTTGTGAACATGCCTACCATATACCCATTATCTCCTCAGTTGTTATCTTCTTTTGCAAATGGATATTTTAATAACTCCAGGATTAATTACATCACCTTGACTGGCTACTAAATAAGATTCTTTCCTGCTCCAGGTTATCTATTTATTGCAAATTACTAAAGATTTAAAGAATAATTTTGAAGGAGTAAAGGAGCAGAATGCCTCACGGATGCACAAGTCAAGTGACAGGACCAGTCCTGGGGACATGGGTGAGGACCACAGCTTTACCTAAGTTCTGTGAGGCCGGAGAGATAGCTCTACAGTTAAGAGCACTGCTGCTCTTCCAGCAGACCTGGGTTCAATTCCAAGCACTACTGTACTTTATTGCCTTACACAAAGCTTTGTTTGAAGAAAACTCCAGAGATAGAAACAATTTGGTCACTGCTAATTTTAAGTGTTTGTTTGTAGGGTAGGTACCGCCTTGAAAATGTGTTTGAAAGCAAATTCTCATGCAGCCTTAGTAAGTACACCTTACTTAGGATTTCAAGTACTAGGTTTAATTATACAAAAATCTTTTAAAGAAGCTGGGTGTGGCCGGGCGTTGGTGGCTCACACCTTTAACCCAGCACTTTGGAGGCAGAGGCAGGCGGATCTCTGTGAGTTCGAGGCCAGCTTGGTCTACAGAGCAAGTGTCAGGACAGGCTCCAAAACAATACAGAGAAACCCTGTCTCGGGTAAAAAATAAAGAAAAGAAAAGAAGCTGGGTGTGGAGGTGCAGAAGGAGATCACTATAAATTCAAGACTACCCAAGTTCCCAAGTTCCAAGACAGAAACCCCCATGGGAAAAAAATAAAACATTATAGATAAAATCAATAGGCACTGTTTAGGGTGGTTGCATGCTGGAAATCAAAACTATTTTCATTATCTTTAACTGTGTATATGTAGGTGGGTATGTGCCTGTGAGCTCAGATACACACAGAAGTCAAAGGCACCACCATATCCCATAAAGCTACAAGCAGTCCATGGCCCGACATGGGTGCTGGGACCTCTGCAAGAATAGATGTTACTAACCATTGAGCCAGTTCTCTGACCCCAGGAAAGACTGTTCCAAATAACTGGGGATTTTCTATCATTAAAGTAGCATTTGTATATTGATATACAACTAATACTGAAAGAATTAATGTAAGAAGTTAGTAAAAGAACAAAGAGGCCTGAAGAATTTAGATGGAAATGGCGATTGCTGGTAAACAGTGAGAGAAAAGAGGAATCTAAATAAAATCAATCAACTTTAAAAGTGGAAGAAAGTAGGTTTTTTTCCCTCTAAATTAGTACTTTATCTAATGTCATTTTAAAAATATATGTGGAGGTACATTAATATATCAAAATTTAAGTGGGTATTGTAGAAGTAAATTAATATATCAAAATCTAAGTAGGTATTTGGCCATGTTATTCCATGTCTAAAAGGTTTGTGTATTCCCAGAGCTTCTTGGAGGAAATAGGATGACCAGACTATCTTAGGATCATATTTACATACAGTACTTTTTCTTCTTTTTCTAAAGAACTAAACTTCTGTTCAACTTTCCTTGAACTCTAAAATAAGTCGAAAGTTTACTTTCAGCTTCTTTCATTTCTAACTTAATCTTTGAATGTAATTTCACCTAGTTCACATGTCACCTTTCCCATGTGAAGTTCAAGGTAAGCAAGTTGTTTTCATCTTCTCTAAAGGCATATGTTTTCCAATCACTGTATTAATTAAACTTTAAAGTACACAGCCTTAAATCCAAAGCAAGCAAATGGCTACGAGCCTTCAGATAGGGTAAACCAATAGGGTTTCACTGGAGGGAATTACTATTGTAATTTCTTTCTTGAAAGAAGATGTAAAGACCATGAACTGTCTCCAGAGGGAAGTCACACTGCACAGACACAAACCCTTGGTCTCAGATAAACATTGGCTTCATTGGCTTGTTTGTGCTGTTTAATTCAGTCAAAGTCATGATGAATTTAACCTTTAAATTGTTTCCAAGTACTTAATAGACAAACTTTTATCCCCGTTTTTCCTACTGAAAACACAGAGAATCACCCTTCTAGAACTAATTGTCCAAACTTTTAGAATTTTTCTTTTTCAAAGACTAACTACACTTGAATGAGTTTACTGTTTTATGATATGTCTACATGATGTCTTTAATTTTTTAATTACACATCAAGTTATAATAATGCATGTAAATATACCCAAATTAAATGTAAGTAAGAGATCAATAAAGCCTATAGGAGTCTGTGTAATGAGTCAAAATAACGAGCCCTTATTGCTGTAAGTTTACACATAATAGCACCTATCTTAAAGAGTTCCCGGTTCTGTAGCCATGTGTACTGGTGAATGCCTTTAATCCTAGCACTGAGGAGGCAGAAGCAGGCAGATCTCTGAGGCTGAGGCCAGCCTGGTCTACAGAGTGAGTTCCACGACAACCAGAGAACTGCAGAGTGCAGCCAGGGATATCCCTCATTAGATTGTATTATAACCATGTCAGAAACCTCACAAAAGCCTTAGCATTGGTTTCTACCTAAGGACACAGAAAGATCCTCTTCTCCAGAGTTTATCCTCATTATGAGCAAAAGACACGTGCCCCCAAATATTACTTTATTCCAAGCAACTGCACCATATAGCCAGAAAATATAGCCAAGAATTGACCATCAATGCTTTTTAAGAAACTGATTGAGTCTACTGTTTAAAGCCATATTCAGGAAAAGACTCCACTTTTAACTGACTGGGAACTACAACAGTTTTCTGGTTTATGGCACAGCTGCTTGAAATAAAGTAATAACACAATAAATTTGTGATAAACACACATACATACATATACATTAGAATATTAGAAAACACTTAAGTACATATTACATATGGAGAATATATGCATGTACACAGATATATGGAGACAGGGAAAGGAGAGCATAAGGACTTATATGCCAATATTCTGGCACCTGATTCACTTTATTGAAACTTTCAGCCAAATCCTTCCAGATGTTGGAACTGAGGTGTGGAATAACGATCACAAGCAGAGGCTTCAAAGCCACAGGCAGATTTGAATCCTATCACAGCAGTTTGGCAGGTGTGTGACCACTTTCCCACGCCTTAGCTGTTCATATCTAATGTCTCCTCCTATGAAGGATGTGATGAAGACTAAGTGGGCTAATACCTCTCATCATCTACACACATCTACTGACAGACACAGTCCAGGCCTACGAGTTGGCAGATACTCGAATGAGATCCTTCAGTACACATGGCACATTGGAAGATGGTTAGAAATGGTCATGGATACTGAATCAGAACAGTTCTTATGCATGCCAAGATTCTAATGATTTATAAGTAGCCTAAGTTCAAGGATCACTATGCCATGTCATCTCTGCTTTGATGTATCTGTATGCATAAGATGATGATGCTATATGATGTGTGCTCAAATATGATGTTTCTAACTCCTGCAGTCATACTAAATTTGATTGCTGAATTCTGTTTTTCCATAATCTGTAGTAGAAAGTGTGTCATTTTACTGAGATTTAATTATATTTTAAAAGTATGTGAGAAATCAAAATTTTCCCTATAGTTTTACATTGATTGACCATTATATTTTATAGAAGAAACACTGATTGAACCTGGTGTTTAAAAGCTATATTCCAAAAGAGTATACTGAATAATATATATTTCTATTGGCTGGAAGACTTCAAAAAGTAAAAGATTCCATGGACCTAATTCTTTTTTCTCTTTAAGACTTAACTTGTTTTTATTTTATGTGTGAGTGTTTTGCCTGCATGTATCTCTGTGTACCACATGTATGTCTGATGCCTGCAAAGGCCAGAAGAGGGCTTTGGATGCCCTGGAACTGGAGTTGCAGACCATTGTTAACTACCATGTGGGTGCTGGGAACAGAACCTGGGTCTCCTGGTTCACACGGGGGAAGGAGAGAAATGAATGACAGCATACCGTCCTCCAATTTCCACATGCACACCCATGCACACAAAGAGAAATGCGAACTTTTAAAAGAATAAAATTCATACAAATGCAATACAAGTACACTTGAGCTTCAATTTTCCACAGGAGAAACAATGAGTCTGCTTCACCTGTCAACATGCTGTATTTGTATCAGCCAACAGATGGAAGGAGAGCATCCTGTAGCATTCTTTAAGTTGTTCAGTGTTCAATGGCTCTTTTTCCCCCTCTCTCTCTTTTAAATAGACCAGGAAGGAAATTAAAAACATCCTAGTGGGATATACATGGTGACTTACACTTGAAATCCAGCACTCAGGAAGCTGAGGCAGAAGGATTGCGGTGAATTTGAGACCAGACCTTGAGCAATGTCTCAATTCAAACCTAACACAGTTACTTTGTAAAGTAGCCCTGGAAATTGTCAATAGTTACAGTGGGTGGAAAGCAGTGAACTGGGAAAAAGGCATTTTGCATGGAGAAACATCTAGAATCTCTGGCCCATGGATTTTTCTTTAAGCCATTAAGATGCTTATGCAAATGTTAACAGATTAGCACGAGTGAGTGCTAAGATAACACTCTAGTATTCCCGAGAACCTTGGTTGGAAACCCTGGATAAAAGACCATAAGTAAAACAACAACAACAACAACAACAACAACAACAACAGAACCTCTCAATGCCTCTTACAGCCCTCAGAAGCTCTCTGAAAGTTATTCCACAGAGGTGACAACCAAATTAACAATCTCAAGTTGCTACCTAACCCATGAGGATTAAACAGAGAAAACACAAACAGGAGGTTTGTAAAACTTTACCTCTACTGAATCACCTCAAGCCTCAGTACCAATATTATGGATAATGATCTTGTTAAAAATTGCAAGTTAGAAAACTTGTTTAAGATCCAATAGTTGTTGAGATACAGAAAATAGTTAAACATATTCCAAATAATTAGAGCTATTGGCTCTAGCATAAGCAGAACAAACAAGTCATGGAGGTGATAAAAACTAGTTTTTGTTATTGTTGTGTTGGGTTTTTTTCCTACTTTCTTTGCTTAATTGACTTAATGTTTCACAAGGGTTAATTATTAGAATTATTGACTTGGAGAAGAGCAAGGCATACATGTGGAGGTAAGAGGACAACTTGTAGGAGTCAGTTCTCTCCTTCTACCTTGTAGATCCTGGAGACCAATCTCAGATTGTCAGGCTTGACAACATACACTCTTATCCACTGAGATATACTGCTGGCCCCTTAATAGATTTCTTTTAGGAACAAGATACATTAGGCACAGAAATTTTCCTGTCTGTAAAGCCAGTGCAACTCCTGAAAAGTATGTTAGTGTCTCAGATAGCAGCAAGTCCTGCTTAGGCACAATGTACATCTAAATCCTATCACTGTTTAACCCCCACAACTGTGCAAGCCAGATATAGACAGCTCTCATTTATTGAGGAAGCTGAAACTCAGAAAACCCAAAAGTAGAAAGGAGAGTGAAATTGAAAAGCAATCAAGGTCTGGTGCCTGTGGTCTGCTGCTAAAGCTACACTGCCCAAGTTGGCACACAGTCATTACTAGTTCTAGAGTTAGGATTTCTGCAAATCCTGCTTTTGATGATGTATACAAGTGTGCACACAATGCTTGTGACAAGTACTTGCACATGTGACTTGGTGGCTGGGTGAGTTGTGTAAGTAGTGAGGGTCCTGCCTGATGTTTCCACAATGTGCTGTGCAAACCCTTCCTGAAAGAGTTGGTCAATTAAAAACAAAATGGTGAAAGCAATAGCTGATCACTAATGAACGAGTTTTCATGTTCATTTCCGTTCAGATGAGAATATTTATTAGTCAATTATTGTGTGCCAAGAATTATGCCAATCCCTAATACACAACACCAAATAACTTTAACTTAAGGAAAAACCCCCACCTGTATTTTTCTTTTGATAAATTGACCATTTGCTGTACACAGGTGGACTTAGAACCTCTGCCTATGACCAATAGTGTCTTTCTATTTAATAAAAAAAAAACCTCCTGTCAATGTCTGCCTTGCCAGCTCATTAGCAATTCATTTACTCATAAACTTGGAATCCCACCTGACCAAAGAGGGATAGGAGTGACCCAGGAGAGAAAAAGCAAGTACCAGTGGTAAATTTTTTATATAAAAAGTGTTTAGTTGAAACAACCAACAATAAATTAAATGTGCTGCACACACATGACACAGTAGCAAACACTCTAAGGTCCCAGGCAACCAGAGTGAATTCACGTAAGACTGAACTTCATGAAGTTGGCAATCAGGCAACAATTTTGGTCCTCCAAAAAATGGTAATTCCATGTGGTAAAACCTAGTATTTACTTTGGCTCCTCTCTCTGAGTTGGGATACACATTAAAAACTCTACTGTCCCCCTGAAGTCTTGCTGTATTTAGTTCTTTTAAAAATGTAAACATTACAAAACAGCATCCCATGGGCCAATATTGAATATGCCCATCTATGAAGTATTCTGATTTATTATCTCTTGGTCAATAACTGTAAATAAATAAAAGTCAATTTATTATTTGAAGCCAGTTTCAGCTAATGCAACACAGACAAACACAAAGAGGCCTCCATCTATCAAATACAAATCCCACAACACTGAAAAAACAACCAGAGAAAAAGAGCTCACTAAATATAATTAAAGAAAATATTTAGGCGTCTGAAAGAGCCAAAGGGCAAAGTCAGGAGGGGGTGGGGGAGCTAAGTCTTGTGGGACTACCAAGCTACAGATTTTTCTTTTCTTTTTCTAAATTTGTTGTAGAGAATTTGTCTCTGGGTTGGTAATTTGCTTGCAAAGTCTCTGCCTAAAGCAAGACATTCAGAGCCAACTTGTCACCTCCCAGTAAAACAGCCCCATAAGCTAGGAGTAGCAGCTGGCATTGTGATAATACCATTCACCGGCTTTTCTTAGGTGTATTTTCCACTTATTATCAACTTCTTTTCCCTATCATATTCAGCTCTATAGAACATACATATCTACTATAAAGCAACTAGAATATGGATGCCTCTGTTTCTTTGGCAATGAAAGCTCATAGAGCCCACTATGTTTCATGGAAAAAGTGAGCACTGTCCACTTGACTGCCACAAAACCCCACTCTATCCCTGGTGACACAACTGTCCTGGCTCTAATCAGGTTGATAACCCTGATCATTTCAAATGTCCTGTAAGTGTAGATGAAAGCTGCTTATATCTGAGGATGCCTACACTTTTGTTTTGTATTTGAATCTAGGCTACAATTTTAACTTAAATTCACCACATGATCCAAAAAAAAGAAAAAAGAAAAAGAAAACCACAGGCAGAAACTTAATATCATTATTTAGACAGTCTGCCTCTTCCATTTAGCACTCGATGCATGTAAATTCTTTAATTCAACCTATTGAGAAAGTTAATCAAGGAAACAATCATTTGTGAATTTGTGATCCACTCTTTAAAAAGTCCAATCTCCCCAACTTGTGAATTATAAATGTTATAGACATTACTTTCAGGAAAAATAGTAAACTGCGATCTGGTGTGGTCGTCTCAGAAAACAGCATGTCATAATCAGAGATTGTTTTGGTTTCTTGATCAATTACACAAGAGTGCTGCCTGGTTTCCCTCGGGTGATTCATGAAGTCAAAAGTGCATTGAGCTCCTCAGGATCTGGAAGCTCTTACTTTCAAGTGCCCCTTGAGATCCCAACTGCCTCATGGGAAATGGTTCTTCAGCTTTCTACTTGACCCACTGGTGTTGACTTTCACTCTGTCTTTTGCAAGATCTTGAGTTTATCTGAACCCCTAATGGAATTCCCATGAATGGAGAGCAGTGGTTCTCAACCTTCCTAATGCTGCAATCCTTAGACTCAACTCCTCATGGTGTTGTGATTCCCCAACCATAAATTATCTCGTTGCTACTTCATAACTATAATTTTGTTACTGTTATGAATCATTATGTAAGTATCTGATATTCAGGATATCTGATATGCGACCCTAGAGGAGTCGTGACCCACAGGTCAAGAGCAGCTGATCTAGAGTTATCTGGAGTACAGGTCCCAGGTCCAGGGTAATCCTTCTTCTGGGACAAAAAAAAAAAAAAGCTCTTTCAAAAGACAGTGCTGGTAAAGGAGAGGAGGTCATGGCACACATCCATTTTGTGCTCTCCTCAGTCTAGCAAATTTAGGGAATTGTACATTATAAGGAGAATTGAATGTATGTTAACTTACTTGAATTCATGTACTTAGTTTTGTTTTATTGTAGCCAGCCTTATTTCTTACCTTAACCTCCCAGTTGAATGAAAACAAAAAGATGGAATTTTTGGTTATTTAATTCATATAGTTAGTATTCTTAAGAGGCTAATATTCTATTAAAATAATCCATTCCTTTCCTATTAATTAGTTATTGAACTAAAGAGTTACTGAAAAGAATAATTGTAAATATATTAACTATAAATTGGGAGTTGATCGCACAAAGAAAAATACCTCTTTGAATTTCCTTGTCTGGATACAACACACCTTTCTAGAGTGCTGCTTCCTACCATCGTGGCTGTATTTACATTCTGATTTTCTGATTTTGTTCTCGGCAGGACAAATGGAATCTGAAACTAAGAAAACTCTCAAACAGCACTGCAAAGAGACAACTGAGCCTGAGTGAGGTCTGGTTCACTACAAACCCTTAGCCATGACTTTCTCAGTTCAACCCTCTGCCATTCCTTCATTGCTCAGCACACAGGACCTCCCCAACATCTGTTACTGGTGTCCTCACTCAGACATCATCATAACTACTGACTCATAGGCATGATCCCCAACCCACCACATGGCCAGAGCGTCTCATTCTCAGCTCCCTCCATCACTAGCCCCTTTTCCTACTACCTCAGGCTCATCCTGGCATTTCCCCCAGGCTCTGAAGCACATGCCCACCTGCATCTTTCAAGGATAACTGCCATCTGAGCATTAGATCCTGCCTCTCACTGGCTCAGTCCTCTTTCTTTTCGGTGTCAATGGTGCTTTAAATGTTCCCCCTTTCCTCAAACTTGCCACCTTCCCCTCTTTGCTCTTCCCCCCTTCCTAGGTACACTCCTTCCCAGTCTCACACTGCTGGGACTCCCTTCAGTCCATTCCCCTTGTCACTCCTTCTCCCACCCTTGCTGAAGCTTCAGGGTCATCTTCCCTTCATTCCCCTAACCCTTCCCTGTTCATAACTCCTGGTCCTTTTCCTTCCATAGACTGCAGTCCTATCCTGTACCAGTGTTCTTTAAAGAATGTTCCTCTGAATTCCAGAGAGTCCCACAACTTTATAGGCAATTCCTGCTACCCTTGGTTGCCAAGAGGCAGAAGGTAAGTCCCTATTGCTAAAGATACCATGGTTGCCAAGAGGCAGAAGGTAAGTCCCTATTGCTAAAGATACCATGCATTTCAGACATAAAACCAGAAGGAGATTTGACTTGAAACCTTTCTCTGACAACTATCTTTCATGATACCAGAAGGTACCATGCAAGCTTCCAAGGTAGGGAAGCAAGCAAAAGTCCTACCCAACTGTGATGTCTACTAACTAAAACAATGACCAGTATGCACACTACCCTTTCAGGTGCAATACTGTCATGCATATCTGGGTAATAACCAACAGCATTCTAGTTGAACTTAAGGTCTGCTCAAGAAGCAGGAAATCATGTCTGGTACTGGAAACCTAGCCAACTACCTGGAGTTAGTGAAATCATAGGTAGAGAACCTCTAATTGTCACTTTATTAAACCAGCATAATTCCTAACATATTTACCCTGGTACCCACAGATAGTGTAGCTCTCACCCCTCATCAAAGAAACCTTTCTGTGCGACAGGCAGGTACCATTGCAGAAAACCAAAAAAACTGACCAGAGAACAAGTGACCATGTGGTGTAGCTCCAGCTGATACATCAATGAAGAGTCTTGGAATGGTTGTATGAACCAGAGAAATGAGAAATCTGACATAAAGTTGTATCTCTTACAAATGTCAGCGAAGCTATTCCCCATGAAGTCTTACCATCATAACTGTTTAATAGTGCTGCTTTTCTAGTTGCAGCTGCAATTCTTTGTTTCTTTTAAAAATTCTTTCTGTTTGGCATGGAAGGCCTATGTAATGTTCCCTGTGATAGTCCCATCATTAGCATCCTTCTAGGTATATAAGAGAGATGCTCGAGATTTTCAAACATTAGAATGCATGCTGCAGTATTAACTGCTTTGTATATATTACAGTCCTTTAGAAACCAGGAACCTAGTCTTCTTTCAGATTGTAACTATTCAGGATAGATAGATGATGAATAGAAAGATGATGGATAGATAGAAAAGTGATAGCTAAGGAAACAGAAGCCTATCTTTTTAAAACTTACACTTTAAGCTGATTTAAAAAGCAAGTCAGTTTGTTTCTTTTACTTTATCAATTATGTCATTAAGAAAAACGATTTATAGTTCTTTAAACACTTAGGAATAAATACATCCAAGCCAAGGATAAGCAGCTACCAGCACAGCCAAAATGTGCCTCAAGAGATCCAAGGAAGGAATGAACTCATGCGGGCCAAGCACTCCAAGCACTGCTCGCCTATGACTTTTGTGCTTGCTGATACCACCAATACACTTCCGATTGAACTGCCCAGGTGACTAAGAAATACACACAAGGGATGGGCAAAATGAGAATGCACAGGTTCTTCTTCTAAAAGCCCCCAAACCAACACATTGGAAATGGTTGGTTGCAGAAGCGCTGTTTTTATTCTCAAGAATCTAATATTTATATAAAATTCAAAGGCCTTGATGTTAGCATTACTTTCAAAGAGGCATAATATTGGCTTCCTTGTAAGCCACCTTCACTTAGACCCAGAGGTGAAAGCAAATTCCTTTCCTAACTCAGAAGAATCAGGTAGACAAAAGTAAGTTCCTTTCACCTCATCAGAGCTAAGCAGCAGCAGAGGCAGGAGTAGGGAGAGCTGATTAAAGGCATTGTCCTGGCCACCAACACCACCGTGGCGAAGCAAGGGCTGTCTTAAAGAAGCAGGTCGGGAGACACTGATTCTCCATTCTGCTCTGAGGCACCACTTTGTAAATGACACAATCATTTTGGGGTACAAGAGGTGCTTTAAATGTGGTAACATTATATCATTTCAGCTATAATGATCATAATTACTTATTTCTTTTAATCACAACCCACTTAACCACTTTAGTACAGAGGACTAGTTCAAGGAGTTTAATTTTCATTCAACATCTAATCTTTGTGTTTACTGAAACCCTTCATGAGCTTTGTTTACTATCTGCTTGCTGGCCTGGACGTTTGATCTTGCAAGAGTAGATTAGACAGGATCAGATAAAATACTGATTACTAGAATAAACCAGACTCAAGGAAGTTAACACTGGTTTTAAAAATCCTCTTTTCTCCCAGCTTTGCAATATTTTTCAAAATAGGCTCAAATAAACAAATAAAATTAAGCAAACTAGCAATCAGAGTGTTTTGAGCAATGATTAAGAAGAGGAAAGTGATGGGGATGATTTTCAGCCATAACCAAAATACAGGGTTTGGCTAGGTCCATTCATTCTGGTGGTATTATTCTATGACACAAATAATTTTATAATAGCCTTGAGTATTTATATGAACTTTGAATGACCCTTCAATTCTTGAGATGTATTAAATATTGAGATGAGTCCCAGTAAAGTTGATTCATTTTTATTTTAGTAAAAATAGTTCAGATATAGTTATTTGAATTTGTTCATTATGGATCAAAACTGATGTGAATGCTTTTGTCAATTCACTTCCTCATTGTTCCTATGAATCCTGTGAATGCATGAGAATAGAATCAGGGGTCTGGAGAGGTGGCCCAGCCCTTCAAGGCTAGACTAACAACCGAAAATATCAGAAAATGGAATTGAGGGTAGGACTGCAAACCAATTGCACTTGGTTTCGCAAAAATTATGGGATAAGATCATATCTGGAGTTCTAACAAAAATAGCAGTTGGAATAAAGGCTAATCATTTTATAAAACAACTATGGGAGTAATATTCATGGAATAAACCCTCAAACCTTGAAAATGATTACACAGCAGCATGAATGTGTCTAGGTGGCTATGGGTTATCTCTGTCCTTTGCTAATAAACACCTAAACATTGAATGGCTGTTTTCTTTCCTTTTGGATAAAAGTGCAATGTGTTCCTTACACAGAGGAATTGAGTGCTCTTGAAAATCTAGCCCAGAAGCAACTGACAGAGTGAGCAGAACGGCAAGTTTTAAAAAGAGGTGCAGACTGACTAACATGGCACCCACCACCCCATGTTTCTTGTGAGCAGAAAATCCTGGGACAAGGTTCATGGCAGGACCTTGAAACCAGAGTATACAAACTGTTTCTCCATCTCTCCTCAAGTAATGGTAATGTTAACTCAAACACGTCTCTGCCATCCTTGATTGTCTTTGAAATTAAAAGAAAAAGGTAAACAGAGCAAGGTCTATTGTGATCACTGGAGAAAATAAAGTCAACAGACTAAGCCAAACCAATTTAGGACTTTTTAAAGAGTAAGTGTAAATAGTTTAGATAGAACAACAACAAATTTAAAAAACGCACATTAAAATGTTTACTTCAAATTTTAGACAATTCCATTTGTATATAGCTTTTACATCTGTTTTTAATGATATCAAATTATTGATTGTTCATTTTTCTCATATTTATTTAAGCATAAACTATAGAATTTGCAATCCGATCTTTTTTTTCAATCCTTCCAGTAGACTTTTATTTTTGCCAGGTTTGAGTCCTATTTTACTTTGATCTTCAGAGTATATAATTATTTTACTGTTTATTTATTTCTATGAGAATAGGGGAAAAAAAGAATTGACCTAGGAGATCTAGATGTGGCAATTTGTAACAGAATCACATAGCTTATGTTTAGGAAATCATGGTTTTGATTAAGAAGCAACCATTTAGTTCCCACTGTTTTATTAAAACAGACATTAGCAGATAATAGGAAACATATTTAACGATGTAGGCTGCATTTTGTTTAGGACATCAGCAAGCTAACTGCAGATTTCCTTCTGTAGCTAGCATAAGCTGTGGTGGTAGACGCACACTGGTAACTTGGTGAGACCAGGAAGACGGGAAGTAGAGGGAAGTGGAGGGTAGGGACGAACAAGCCACTCAAACTGCTGTCTCGGGAGGAAGCCTCAGGTAAAAGTCTGCCCCGGCTACTGCTGAGGTCCAGATTTGAACATTGTTGCTTCTGTTCATTTTGAAAAGGGATGACCACAAGCAAATCTTCAAAACCAAAAATGTCTCTTCCATGAGAAATGGATCATGTTAAGATAGGAACTCCCTGCCATATTCACCCTTAGCAAGAAGCCTCTATCAGACACAAAGAGCTAGGCCCAACACTTCCCGCTTCCTGGGGGTAGAAAGTTAAAATGCACTTCTGTGGTATTTGTTTTCTGGGCACCATTATACCTGTCATGTGTTCTTTGTTTTTCCTCCCACTCTCTGGGCTGATGAATCAACACCGCTTGAACTGTTTTATGGCAGCTTGTATTTACTTCACACATACCTTAACCTTCCCTTTTCTCCTCCTACTGACACACACACAGATCCACACACACTTTCCAATAGCAATGACTAGCGTTTGCAACAAAATGTGTACACAGTGTCTCACAGTCTCCTCAGGTGTGGGTCCTTGACCTTCTGAATGAAATCAAGGCCTCAGGCTGCTTTTATGGCACTTAAAGATTTAACTGTGCATTTACTATCTTGAAGAAAACAGCTTAAATAATTGAATTTCTGAGAGAACAGAAAACGTGAGTGTTCACACACACACACACACACACACACACACTACTGTGGTGGCTGTGAAATCACTAGATTGACCCAGGCTTTAGAAGCTGGAATTATAGTCTAGCATACAAAAGAACACACTCTCTCCCTTTTACTTATAATAGCAGGTAAATGTGATCTAACAAACAACCTTGAAGCTAAGTGATTCTTTTGATTTTTCGTCAAAGATGATATGTTCAAGCACTGCAACAATCCAATTTTTTAAAGAAAAACTTGGAGGTGACACTTGCAGGAAAGAAACCCTTCTAAACCACACAATGACGCCTCAGAATGAGGAGTTATTCAGCTTCTCCTACACAGAAGTGAGTATTAATATTTAAAGGTAAATACCCAAACCAGAATCTAAAGGGCTCAAAGAATTTGAGAATACATTGAAAAGAAATTGATCTTAATTCAGTTTGCAGTCCACTTAACCTCTGAATAGCTCAACATTTTTTGCTTTCCTTTTAAATCATGTATTTAACATGAAATGCTCTCCCTTTATCCCCCGATATGAATTGTGTGGCTGGGGCACCCAAAAGCTCATTTGCTCAAGGGCAATCTTGTAAACAAGCTCTCCGACACGCAACAGCCAGAAGTATTGCTTTGATTCATACCCTGGCTGCCCTGAGGAAGCCTGCAAATAATAAAACTCAATTCATCCTTCATGTCTACCCACCCAGCAGATCATCATGTGGCCCCCGGAATGGGAGCAGTGAGCTGACAGCAAGACTGTGAACACCTACTATAAAGCCTGGACGGACAGTATCACAATTATGCAAACTATAGACTGCAATGGCCTCAAACATCAGTGTCACAATTACCCCAAATCTCAAAGACTAGTCACATTTACCTTCATCAGAAAGAATAAAAGGATTTCTACATTAATGTTTGCAAAAGTAAAATAACACCAATATATTTAAAAAGCTGGATGGTTTAAATAGCTTGATATTTCTTATGTAAAAGAGCTGTGTTTTCAAGACTACATATAATTTCTTATATATTACTTCTAATCCTGTCACTACTACCAATTATTATTATTGTTGTATCATAGCTATTAGTTATTCAGAATTCATTTTGTATCAATATTACCTTATTTACTCTTCACAGTTAGTAAAGGATCTGGATACTTTCATTTCTGATCTTTAGATGAAGATATTGAATCTTGTTGAGACTAAATAATTTGACCAAGTTCACACACTTAGCAAGTTAAAGACCCAGATCTGAGTTCAGATATGTCAGACCATAGAAACCTTGCCTTATGCTGCTCAGCATCTGTCTCTAAATAAACATTGAAACCCTGTTTCTAACCAAAGCTTCCCTGATGTTTTGGCAGCCGTTCTACTCGTTAATCAGGACTCAACTTGGAATAAAACTTCTAAAGTTCCATCCTAATGGATTTGGGCCTTCACAGGCATCACTGGTGAAAACCACAAAGTTGGTAAATTACGCTAAGGATTTTTCTTGTGGTCCTACTCCTAACTTACTTTTAAGGGTTGAATTTTATGACAGAAATGTTAAGAATCTTACCTTTAAATATTTATACATATATATAGGTGTGTGTGTGTCTGTGTGTATATATATACATATATTATAAACAATACCTACAATTAACATCTATGTCAAAGAACAGCTTTTAAAAACAAAAAACAGAGATTACCTTTAATCTTCTTATACTTTTTATACCATCTCCCAAACTCCTGGCACTTGGTTGCTGACACATTGGCATAGTATGTGCTATTTACAATGGATGAAATCATACTCTGAAAAGAAGGAGAAAATTAGTTAGTTTCCATAGACATGAATATGCCTCGTTTCTGTAAGACAAGAAGGGACACATTATAGCCCATGCTGGTTTTCTTTGTCTTTTAAGCTTATAAGCGATGACTCCTCTGTAGACTGAATTATTAAATAACCAACAGGATGACCTGAGCTCACTATCCCTAAGTAGACAGAACAAGAATGCTTTCTAAAACAAAAGCCAAGCCTAGAGTGCTGCCAAAGATGGAGGAAGCAGGACGTGCAGATTAAATGCCGAGCGATGGCTGGACGGCTGGGGCTGCTGAGCCAGAGCACAAGGTGACATCAGATGCCCCAGCACCCTCCATCCAGATAATGCTTTTCATATGTCTCTGTTCCTCTTCCAACTGCAGCAAGCTTACCCAGCCAAGAATCTGAGAACATCCGTGCTACACACTGCAGAACAACGTTTAGGGAAATCAGTTAAATTAATATAATTTATAGAAACGTGTGATTATCACTTGTGTGAAAATTCACCAAATGAAAAACTTGACAGTGCTATTTTCGAGCGGGGGAAACCAAACCTAACACTTCTAGTGCGTTTCAACCAGAAACGAATCAGAGCTAAAGCTGTCTGAGCGCTCACATTCACGATGGTCCTGCTTGTCCTCCCTCTCGCCACAGTGTTGCTTGTCCCTGGGGTTAGAGAGCAGTAAGGGAGCATGGCCTGCTGTAGCGCTGGGACTTCTAGATTTTAATTGCACATCTTGATTTGAATGTCCTACAGCGAGACACCTCATGATGGTATGGTGTGTCTGGCCCAACACTCTGGGCAGATGCAAACTCATACCTGAGCCAACTGTGACATTACATGTCCATTTCATATTGACTGGATTTCCAGAAATGCTGAGTAACAGGGAATGAGCACTAACACTCAAGCCATCCTAATGAGGAAAGTATGCCTTTAAGTCTCATCTGTCTCAAAAAAAAAAAAAAAAAAAAAAGTCATCCCCAGACAGAAGAGTTCAGGAAATCTCAGAGCTTTGAATGCCATTTGAAGTTCTAATAATGGTGGGAGGGATAAAGAGGATGACAATGGATCAAAGTGAGGTACTTAGCTGGAGATTCAACCTACATTTAAAACATCAGAATCATTTGGACTTAAGTTTTGTGCATGGCAGTAGTCATGGATCTATCTGCAGTCTTCTACATGCCAGCACCCAGTTACACCAGCACCATTTGTTGAAGATGCTTTCTTTTTTCCATTGTTATAATTTAGTTTCTTTGTCAAAAATCAGGTGTTCATAGGTGTGTGGATTAGTATCAGGGTTTTTAATTTGATTCCATTGCCCTACCTGTCTATTTTTGTGACAATACCAAGCTGTTTTCAAGACTAGAGCTCTATAATAGAACTTGAAGTCAGGAATGGTGATGCCTCCAGAAGTTCCTTTATTGTACAGGGTTATTTTGTCTATTCTGTGTCTTTTGTTTTTCCATATAAAGTTGGTTATTGTTCTTTTAAGGTCTGTGAAGAATTGTGCCCGTATTTTGATGGGGATTGCACTGAATCTGTAGATTGCTTTTGGCAAGATTGCCATTTTCATTATGTTGATCCTACCTATCCAAGAGCATAGGAGATCTTTCCATTTTCTAGTATCTTCCTTAATTTCTTTCTTTAAAGACTCAAAGTTCTTGCTAAACAGTCTTTCACTTATTTGGTTAGCATTACCCCAAGATATTTTATGTTGTTTGTGGCTATTGTAAAGGGTGATGTTTCTCTGATTTCTTTCTCAGCCCATTTATCGTCCGTATATAGACACACAGGGGAGGGCCTAGGCCCTGCTCCAAAGGATATGACAGACTTTGAAGATTCCCCCCATGGAAGGTCTCACCATCCCTGGGGAGCAGGAAGGGAATGGGATAGGGAATTAGTGGGGGGCAGGGGAGGAGGGGAGGGATGGAGAACTGGGATAGACATGTAAAATAATCTTGTTTCTAATTTAAATTAAAAATAGAAAAAACACATCAGAATGGCTTTCTTTTTTCATCACTCTGCAGATGTGAAAGAGAAAGGAATCACAAATTCGATCCACAGAAACCTCTTTGGCCTTTTCCACACAGCAGATGGCTAGTCTTCCCCAGTAGAGCTCTAAGGGAAGAGGGTAGGGAGAGCTCTGCACTCAGTCTGAAGGCAGCACTGAGATGCAAAAGCCCGCTAGCACACAAGTGTCTCCTAGGACTGAGAATGCTTGCCTGGTGCCCTAGAGTCTCTGCCTCAGAGCGGCCTGCTTCCTATATCAAATAGAGCTGGGCAGAGAGGCTGCGCTAGCTCCTGTCTGGACTGACACCATTTGCTCTTCCTAGACAGTGAGACCTTGAGGAAAGCGACCAGCTTCTATCTCCAGTCCTTCTTTTTTCCCTCCTTCTTCCTCGTGTCTCACATAGTTCTGCTGTGGGATATCTGAGTCACAGGAATTTAGCACATGAAGGGACAAGGATGAAATTCTGAAATGCCAAACTGAAATGTCATAATAATAGAAATTCTAACATGAAAGCTACCTAATAAAAGCTGCCTGCCACAGCCACTCTGGGGTGTGAACTCGCAAACATGCTTGCAGTCTCTTTCTCTTGTTAAGAATGTTGTCTTCTGGGAAGACACAGGATAGACAGCCAGGGCAGGAATCAGTCAGACTCCCTCTCACAGGTTAGAAATCAGCCAAGGACTTCCTAGAGCTGTCCTTTAACTCTTTCTGGCCCAGAAGGTGAGGCTGCAACCCTCATCACTCTGATTCCAGACATCCCCTATCTCCCTCACTCTCCAGCCTTTCTCTGGACCCTGCACCCACTCTGCAAGACCACTGTGAGCCTCTGGGGGGAGGCAGGAAGAGGTATCCTCTACTGGCTCTATCACCAAAGACCCAAACTCCAAAAACTCCTTCAAAGATCAGGAGGCAGGGCACCTGCCTCAGTCACATCCTCTATCCCAGATGATTATAAATGAGCATCTCTGCTGCTACCAAACACAGAATAGATTTCAATGATGAACTAAGCAAAGGAATTAAGTAGCAAAAAGTAGACACTCCCTGGCTAATGGAACTTGGAAATACCAGAATAACTTCATTGAGTTTGTGGTACGATTACTCATACTAACTCTCTGCATAGTGTACACTCAGTAGTTTTAGAGGTAAGCTGCTACACACCATCATGGGAACTTAAAAACACAGGAACATTTTGGAAACAGTGCACAGCACAGGTCATGCTGTGCAGGATTATCCCATTTTCCAACATGAGCATCTTCTAACCCTAATTGAGACAATCGCATTTTCATGCTCTGAGTCTGCATCATGAGACCCCGATGAAATGCCCTGAACACATAGTGCAAGATCATCCTACTGCTAGTGGTACCACCGTGTTCTAGAAATTCCGACCTCAGCTGGTGATGTGCAAAGCTGCAAGGGGCTAACAGAGATCCAGCAAATGCAACTTCTACTCCATAAAAAGCAGTATTTTCCAGAGGTCTTGAGACACAGAGGATGTTAATGTGCCATATGCCTCACTCTGAGATCATTTTAAGTGATTTAACATCACAGACGCGGGGGTATATCTTCTAATCAGTTACCACCTTTTAATTTTTGTGATACTGGGGATACAACTCAGAGCTTTGTGTAGATGTCAAATAAGCAGTCTACCACACCAAGCTATTGATATTCCCACAGACTGTCAATAGCGTCTTAAACTAGATGAGACAGTGAAGGCAGAATGGGATGAATATTGATTAAAATCTTTCCCACCTTCCACCCTGATAGCACACACATCTCCTCATCCTGCTTTCTAAACTGTGTGTAGCTTTACAATTCTTTTCTGTTTCCTGCTCAGTCCAGAACAACCCACATGGCTGGAGTCTTTGGATCCCTGTATCTTTTTGGCAAGCGGAGAAGAGCGCGGTCAACTTCTTCAATCCAGGATGCTAGAAACATTGGAGTATTCATGTTACTGTAAAGCAACATGGATAAAAATAGCCTGGGAGATAATTTGATATTTCTAACACTGAAAAAGAACCGTTTTCTTGGGGCTTGTATTAAAATAGCTTTGCCTTTACAAAGCGTGCTTGACTTATCTTTGTAGTGGGTTATGACAAGGTAAGATGAGGGTGCCGTCATAATAGATGCCTGAAGCAGCTCCCATGCACATTCTTCTTCAGCACAGCCTATGGCTATGTACACTATGCAAACTATGCAAACCGTGACTGTAGATCACCTATTTTATGAATACCACCTTGTATTAGAATGAATCTGAAGCCTTAAAATACTTTTCCAACTCAGAAACACTTGGAATTTTTCAGAATTTTTCATGATGGACTATGAAATTTTAAACACAAAGACTCACGTGTGCTATTTTGTAGTCAAACTTAGCCTTACACAACACATGGTTTGCTATTTGTATTTGGAAGTAATTTTTTTTAATGAGAAAGATATGAATGCTAGGAACATTGGGATTACAGGTGTGTGCTATCATGCCTGACTTTACATGGGTTTAGGGGGAAGGGGACCTCATGCTTGCATAGCAAGTACTTTTATACACTGAGATATTTTCCCAACCCTGAATTTTTTCCTTAAAATATGGTGCTATTTGATGGGCATAGAAGCACATGCCTTTAATCCCAGTGGAGGCAGGCAGGTATCTGTGAGTTTGAGACCAGCCTGGTCTGCTTAGCAAGTTCCAGGACAGCCAGGGCTGCATATCCTGTCTCAAAAAAATTAAAAATTAATAAATAAGGTAGTTGGAGAATTTAAATATATTAGAATTATTTGGGTTCCTCCAAAGTCAACTAGCTGATTTGAAATTACTCTAATCCAAAGCGCAAGAGAACAGAATATAGTCAATACAGTAATGTGCTATGGAATGAGACAGCACACAGACCAGTGATCCTAAAAGACTATAATGGGGCAGACAATATCTATCTCCCAGTGACATATCTTAGTAACAAAATGTGTTATTCCTATGTTTTTGCAGTCATACTAGGGTAAATAAACCCACTACACTGCCAGTCATAGAAAACTATAGCACAAGCAACTATATATTAATATACAATGTTTGGCAATGATCACAAACAGCTCTGGGACTAGTTTGTGCAAATACTATACTGTTCTCTTCTTCCTTTTTAAGAGTATGCTCTCCTGATACAGAAATTTGCTGGGAAGCCAGATACCTGCTACAGCAGTAGGACCTTTGTACACCTCTCACGTCCTACATCCCTTGATTGCATCAGAAGGCCACACTGAGTGATTGACTTCCCCATATAGATTTTTGTAAGCACACACTGTATGTTCACGTGATGATAAAATCATCAGAAGTCTCATTTCCCAAGATGAATCTCCATCGCTAAGTGACACATGATCAACTATACTTATTTTAGCCAGATTGCCATGTCTAAAAATAAGTTTGCTTTTAGGTTCCTGAGACAAATTTTAAGTGCACTTTTTTAACTAGCCCAGGCAACAGATGTCACACCTGATTATAAGTATGGGTTAATTTCAACACCGAGGGCTTCGAGACTCAAAATGAGAAAGGTCATTGGCCAAAGGTAGATGTTCTAGGAAGTGCCACAAGGGAACCCCACTGCTGGCCTGCTTGATCTCATGTTCATAAGCACCGCCACCCCCACCTTCCCACATACGCACTCTTTTACTTTACTTAGATTTTTAATTACGTTTGTATTTCTTTCTTTAGCTCGTGTGGAGGAGTTTGCAGCAGTGAGCATGTGGAGGTCAGACAACCACTTCCAGAACCCAGTTCTTTCCCTCTATCTCATGGGCCTTCAGGCTGGGTGGCAGGCACCTTTACCCACTGGATCCTCTCACTGGCCCTGGTGGTTTCTTAAGAGGAGAAGCTGACTAATGAAAAGAAGGAAACATTCGCTACCACCCCCATCAGCTAACACAGCTCAATACTAACTCTTCAGCTGTTTTTCAGACAGAATAAGAAACAAGGTGACAAAAAAGATGCTAACGCGTAAGTGTGATGAGGTAGGTGTGATGGGACACATAATGTAATCCCAGCATAGGGCATGGGGATAAAGAACGGGAAGAGAAGGCTGCTCTCTGCTACAAAGCACATTTGAGGACAGCCTGAGCTACATGAGCTTTGTGTGCAGGGGAGAAAAAAGATGGGTTAAGGGACACATGCCTGTAATCCCAGAACATATAACTCAGAGGCAGGAGGACTGTGTAAATTCATGCCTAGCCTGATCTATGTAGGGCAAATCCCATACCAGTCAAGGCAGGGCTACGTACAAATGAGATCCTGTCTCCAAAACAAAATGAACATACAAGTGGTAACTTCTAGTCCCTCATCAGTCAGTCAAGGTTGACTTCAGAACTCCAGAAAAGGAAGATCCCTAAAGGAGCTCTGGAAGCTGGCATGTGGCACCCCTCTCTAATCCCAGCACTCAAGAGGGAGAGGCCAGATAATCACCACATATTCCAGAGCAGCCAGGGCTACACAGCAAGACCTTGTCTTAAAACAAAAGTAAAATAACAATGGGAAACAAGAAAAAGCTTACATCTCCACTCACCTCATGATTTGTACAAGAAACTTGGAAAGACTGAAAGCCAAGGGTGCCTCCCTTTCTTCCAAAATGAAAGAGGAAAAGATTGGATCACCTTCACCATGCTCCTACTGGCATGATAGGATTGATTTGTATAAAAAGCAATGTGATTCTTAAAGTTGCTGAGACACAGATACATAATGCATCTGCTATGAAAGAACTTTGACAACCAGTGAATGGTAGATGCTCTACTAGTGAGAATACTCCGTGGGAAGAAGATGGTGTCTCCTGGTTTGCTTACGTACTCTGCGAGCACAGGTGGCAAGCAGTGAGTGACATGCGTACTCTTCGTTCACTTTCAGCCTTTCCAAGCTGTTTTGTGATGCTCTAGGAAGTACATTAAACACAAGATTATAATAATAATCTGAAAGCAGCAAAAGGAAAAGACTATTTTGGAGCCATTCCCTTGTCCTATAAAATTCATCTGGGGTCACTTGGTGGCCTTCTACTATCTTTTCCAAGCTCCACTTGTATGTATGAGAATGAAGACTACACAAATTTACAGATGGAAGAGAGAAGTCACCAGTACCCAATGAGAGAGAAGATTGGGGAACTATTACTCAGAGGTTACAGACACTGTCTGGAGTGACAAAAGTTGCAAACAGATGGGTGATGGTCACACAGTATTGAGACTGGACTCAATACTATTCACCTACAGACTTCAAAAAGTTAAAAGGCTAGCCTTCTTTCAGATATTTTACCACAAAAAAGAACTAAACTTCTGTCAAGACATGGAGAACAGTGGAAGGCTTTGAAAACTATGTGTCTTCCCTTGAGGTTTTCGGTTAAGAAGGCTGCCCATACTGTCAGCCCTGTTGGCCATCAGAAGAACCCATGATGAGCAAAGAGTGTGCAGCTCTGCTAATCTAAATGAACAAACTCTCAAGACCTGAGGTTTTGTAGTCAAAAGCTAAGAGTAAATAAGACACCAGAAGCTGTGTGTGTAACATTCAAGCAGCTTCATAAGGAACACCTGGACGACTAGATTTGGCAACTCACAAAGACATCAGGGGACAAGAAAGAGGCTATTCCAACTTTAGCATGCTGTGAAAGGTGAAATAAAAAAAAATACATAGACACACAATGACAACCTACGCTTCCCTAGCTAGCATCTGGCCAGACAGAACAGCTAAATCAGACTTCCCCTCACGTACACAGGCTGCAATTGTTGCCTTTTTATGGACTTCCCCACGCCTCTCCTTTGCCTTCAAGGTTTCTCTTGTAAATTATAGGCCACTGGGATGTTCAAGAAAACATATACTATCCACTGGAGCCTTTTTATAACTGCCGAGCTCCAGCAGGAAAACCAAACATGACTTAGCTTATGGTTCCTTGGAGCACTTCCGTTTCTTATTTTCATGGTTTCTTTTAGTGTGTGATCACTCAAAAGGTGGATTGTCATTGTTTCTAATGATGCATTTTTCCATGGTCACTTTATATAAAAACAAAAACAAAAAATCTCTACCATGAAGATCAACCCCTAACTACTAAACAGGGCCAAGGATCACCTAATCAAACCAAGATGTAAAGGCTGAGCATACCACCCCATCCTGCAAATGAAGTAAGGCAACCACTGGGAATGTCGACTTGGAACCAGAGGTCTGCTGTAAGGTCTCAACCTGTCACTTAACCAGCAGACAAGGGTTCAACATGAAACTTTAGAGATTCGCTATGTCATCATTGTTAGTATTGAGGCTATCTGTACTAGCCTGTCCTTGGGATTCTGACAGGATATGCCCTCAGCTTCAGCCACCGAGAGCACTACCTGTGCACGTTCATTGCATTCCCTTTTGAAAGGGCTCTGTCTAGCTTCCATCCTTCTCTCCCTCTCCGTTTCTGTCTCTGTGTCTCTGTCTCTGTCTCTGTGGCTCTGTGTCTGTCTGTCTGTCTGTCTGTCTCTCTCTCTCTCTCTCTCTGTCTCTCTGCCTCTCTTTCTTTTCCACTGTTCCTGTCCCCAGAGACCAGTCTCCCCCCTCCCCTTCCCCCTTTTTATGATCCTTTTCCCCTAATAAAAAAACCTCTCTGCCTGAACTCTGTCGAAGGGCATCTTTGTCTTTGTCCCAGCTACACAATGGGAAAGTTGGTGATTATACTTGGCAAGTGTTTTCATACATTGCCATTAGAATTCTCTCCCTGAAGTGATGGCTTGCATACTCTCCAGGCCCCCACCCGCTCCAGTGCAGTGTGACTGCAGAAACAACACAGCGAAGATGCCGCCTGGAGACACTGACCTGGGAGAGAGGGCATTCTTTGGCTAATGTGCTCTGGTTCATCTCTTTGAGCAGTTCCTTTAAGGCATTGCGGACCGTGGCATGGTTCCACTGCTCCGCAGGCAAGTCTTCCAACTTCGAACAACTGCAGAACAGAGTGAAAATGAGTGACACGTGACTCTCAACCGTGACCCTGGCTGCAGGGGACACAAGTTCTGTGTGGCTCTTGGGTCCCATGCCAGCATCACAGTAGGACATCGGGGAAGTCCGCAAGCGAGGGAGAAGGAGCAAGCTCCTTCTACAGACCTCAACAGACCCCAGCAGGGGTGGACCCCAATCCTAACAGCCAGGAAAAACTGTCCCTGTGCTGATGAGTGTGCAGAAGTTCTGCTCTTCTGAAGCACTGGCGACATGACATAGCACTGTGGAGATGGTCTTTCCCAGCACAGATGCACAATGGGTCTTCCTAAGGTTAAATGTCAGAACACTTCCATCAAAGCCCAAGGGCGAAGGCTCGCCTTTCCCAGAAAAAAAGCAGAGCGGCTACTTTCCGAGTCAAATACTAACTTAGGAAAGACCCTGAAGAATCCTGGGAAAGAACAGGAGTGGTGGGTCCCTGTTAAAGTGAAATTTCTCCTAAAGGAGAAAATGTCTTAAAAATCCCACGAAACAAAACAAAAACATCTTACACTGAAGGACACCAGCACTTAAGACATAATTTGCAGGCACTTTACAATGAAAGGGTATAGAGAACCACTAGATGTTGTGGAGTGTGCGGCATTCCGATCCCCCTACAGATCACAGGCTGCCTTTCCCGGAGTGGCCACCGTAGAGAGAAAGAAAGCTCTAATGCTGTGGAAGAAGAAAACTCTAGGCAGCGGAGGGATTTGATGCCTCAGATGCTCTGTGGCTGGCTTCTGAGGAAGCCGAGAGAAGCCACGGGGAGAGGGGCTGTGCAGAGCCCTCCTTCACCTGCCCTGAAGACTTTTAATGATTTATCAAGCAGCCCCTGGGTGACCAGTTCACTGCCTCTGAAAACAGCATAAGCCAGTTGGAATGTGGACTATAAAGATGCCTAGTGAAGCATCCCCTGCCCCCCTCCCCTCTCTCATTTCGCCCACTGTCTAGAAATGAATGGAGCCAAGCTGATCTCTCCAGTGAATCCAAGATCCACACAGCAGCTCTGAGAGGAAGCAGACAGACGGTCAGAAATACCCACCTTTGTAATTGGATCTTCAACGTCACAACGTGATAGACATCTTGCAGCATGTCGGCCACTGTCGCGTCAGGGGCGTCTGTCACATAGCTAAGGGGGAGAGGGTTCCACCTCCCCAGCTTGATTATTCCTGCACAGGGAAGAAAAACATAGTAAACATCTATCTGCTATTTATTAAACCCTTCCACAGTTTGCTCAATGCCAAGAAGGCCGTTCAAGAGTCAACACAGGACGCTCACTCTGAGAATTTACAGCCCAGCGCAATGAGGCATTCTTTTCTGGCTGACAACTGAGTTAGTGAACAACACAAGGGAGATAAGGGATGGGAAGGATGGGGTTTAGTTATAGACAACTGGTTCTTTTTTGTTTTTCTGCTCCTTAAATTACTTAGAAAACCATACGGATATTTCCTTTCTCCAAAGTCTTGTTTCACAGTCTAACTTAGGACTGATGCTAAATATACGGGACTGCTGATTTCATAGACAAAAAAAAGAAGGCTTCACCTAAATATAAGACATGGTTTTGAATTGAACAAGAAAACTGCTGTGAAGGCGTCACACTCAGTCAGTCACATTCTGAATGTGGAGTGACTCCCAGAACGCACAGCACTTGCAGCCCCCGAAGGAGTGCTCACCTTGCCTTACGATCCAAGTGCCATAGCTCAGAATCGCAAAGATGCCCTCATCTGCCTCTTGGTTTTTATTCCTGGGTTCTTTTTAGAATGACAATAGTACCTTTCCCCTGTGGGCTTCCTGCTGTCTGTGGTAAACCTAGATGATGAACAGAACAAAGCTCCAGGGCTAGCTCGGGCCACAAAGAGCAGTAACTATGGAAGCAACCCCACTGCAGCCAGAAGACTCATGGGCTGCCCAGGCAATGTTAACGTACCCCGCTGAATGGGCCTCTCTGGTCTGGAGTGCAGGGCACACAGAAATTTGATGAAGGAAAAGAAACTCATTTCACAAATAACGCTGGGTAACAAAAATTTTATTTCCATACTATGAAAACTCTGATGGTCCCCACAGGGTGACAGAAATTGTCACATATAAAAATGTTATGTTTTAGAGATAAAAGGAAAACAGCATTTTTATTTTTCCTTTTGGCAGTACAGGTGAGTCTAACTACATTGTTCTTTTCAAATACATATATTTTTATCACTGAAGAAAGAGAACACCTGTACACCCAAAGGTACTTTTCAGAGATTCCCAAAATGACTCTGCGTCTGGGAAGCAAATCTCTAAGGGCAGGAAATGACCTTTCTGGTGAGGGCACGTCCTGTCCAAGACGAAATAAATGAACGTGCAATGCCTGACATAATGCTTGAAAACAGGGAAGAAACAGAACAAAAATATTAAAATGATGCACTGTTTCAGTATTAAGACTTAACAATCTGCTGCTGAATATGCTACAGTATAAATAGTGCCTGGACGCGGCCCCAGCAAGGCAGCGCAACTCTCATTCACGGTGCCGTATGTCTGCAGTTCTGGCTCCGTAAGTCAGCTTTCCCCTGCCAAGAAAAGCTGGGTGTTTTTTTTTTTGTGGGGGGGGGGGATAGTTTCCCTCACATTTCCTCTCATGACAATGAAAACTGCACAGCACGCAGCTCAGAGGAGAAGTAAATGAGCATCCAAGGCCTGCTGGACAGCCACCCTGGAGAGGGCAGATCTGCCTCCTGCCTCCTTCTCTGGCCTTAGCCATATTAAAAAGAGAACACATAAAATGCCTGAACTTTGTAAGAAAAAGCATTGTACAATTTTCACCTCCTCTAAAAAAATCATTATCATGATCACCCACAAGACAAATCTAAACTGACCATCTCCTAAAGGTGCGTTTCTTTTCATTGTGAGGAGATACAGGAGAAAACGGGTGTGGATGGTTGTGGTCCCCGGTTGGCACAGAGAAGGATCTGTCAGGTATTTGAATTACTGTGACTATGAAGGTAATCTGAAGAAAATGAACCCTGCAAACTTCCAGGGACGAGTCTCTAGGACATATATCCTGCCTCGTGTGTCAGAAGTTCATTCCTTTTTATTTTTAAGGAACATTCCACGGTGCAGGCAGACACAACCAAATATAGCAGTGTGACTTCATTTATATCAAATCCAAGAGAAGCAAGACTAATCTATGGGAACAGACGTGAGACTGAGACGGGCAGGCAAGAGAATTCACTGGGAAGGGTTTGCTTGTTTGGACTAGTGACTGCATAAGTATAAAATTAGTCAAAATTCATCAAACCAGCCTCTTAATATGAAAACTTCCTTTGTATGTAAATTATACTTGCCAGACACAGTAGTTAAATGCCTATAATCCCAGTAAATTCAAAGTCATCCTGGGCAACACAGTGAGTTCGAGGCTAGCGTTAGCCATATGGTAAGACTTGGTCACAACGAAGTGGGGATGACTCCGTCAGGAAAGAGCCTGCTGTGCAAGCATCAGAACCTGAATTTAGATTTTCAGCACTCACGGAAAGGCTGGGCTTGGTGGTGTGCGCCTATAACCCAGCGATAGGACATAAAAGACAGGCCAATCCCTGAACTTACTGGCCAGCCAGTTTAGCCAGCCAGTGAGCTGCAGACTCAATGAGAGACTCAGAAAATACGGTGAGTGATGAAAGAAGACACTCCGTGTCTAACTGTGGCCTACAAGTACGTGCTCACATGTGAGCAGACGCTCGCACCCTGAACACACATGTGCATGACACACATATACATGTACAAACACACATACACACACAAAAGCCAGGTATGGTAGCACATGCCTGTGACCCCCAACAAGAAGAAGAAATATCAAGAGTCCAAAGCTGGCTGGGTTACATAATGAGAGTCTATTTCAAAAACACAAAATACGCAAAAGGTTATCCAGTAGGTAAAAAATAAATCATATTCAATTTTCCTTAAGCGGGATGTGTGCAGGAAGTAATAGACTGAAGATAGTTATCGCCATTTGGGTGAACTCCCTCCCCTCCTCAATGAGCCAGAAGGAGTCTTGTTTGGGCTGGAACTAGACACCCAGGTGCTTCACATCACTGAAAACCTCCACACAGAGCATCTGCTCCAGGCTGGTTTCTACATCTTCAAGGGAACAGAGGGTACACACTGTTCCCTCAGGCAAGGGAGGCAGGGCATGCTTTTCCTTCTCTGTGCTGTCTAGAGGTCACAGTGTAGACTCAACTGTCTACCTGAGCAGAAGGCTCTCTTCAATATACCTTCCCTCCAAGCACGGTTGCCTGTCTAATGCATTAATCCACTTTGGAAACCATTCTTTGGAACAGTCTCCTTCCATGATTAAAAAATGACAAAAATATTACTTAGAATAGTAGTCAAATGTTAATTAAAGAAATCAAACTGGGAAGCAGCACACCACAGCAACTGTGAATGAGTTTCGGGCTTCCAAGGAAACTGCTGCTGAACATTCCTGGCTTCCACTGGCTTCTGATCACATGACTCTAGCAAGTTACTTAATTTTGCCATTCCTCAATCTGCTCATCTGTAAAATGGGATTTAAAAAAAAAAAGACTTGCCTTAAAGGAAAAACGTACGTAGTCCATGCAAAGCCTTTAGCGCAAAGTTTTGTCCTGAGGAAAAACTGGAGAAAAACACACACACTGCAGATGATTTTGAACCCTTGCCTCAGTCACCCCAGTGTAGGTTGGAAATTAGCAGCAAGTTAGAGGCTAGTTTGTACAAACTTTGAGATTTGGGGCCAGTTGTTTAGTTTCTCGACATACCAGTTTTCCTGCCTATGAAGAGGGGATAATAACTATGCCCATCTGCATTACTAATGAGGTTTTCAGTGCACAGGGGTTGCCATATAACAGATGCTCAAAAAAAGCAGCAGGGAGGGGGCTTATTTTGCAAATTTCTGAGTGAGGACATAGCAGTACCTAAGCAGAGCTGTTAAGAGATGACTCTCCTAGAAGAGGGCTGGATGAAAAGAGAAAACCACTTTAGGGGGAGTAAAAAAATTGCTGCAACATTCGGGGCAGGCTTAATTGATTACAATTAGCAGTGTCATCCCAGCCTTTAAGTTGGGGCCACCAAATCCTGCAGTGTAGATATAAGAAAGACAAAACAAAAATTGCCATAGGCCCTCTAGGAACAGTTCCTGCTCCACAGTATTAGGGATAGTTCAATGATCCTGGCATAGTCACCAGCACACAGTATACTTCTAATGCTATAATCTAAGCTTTCTAACTCTAGAGCATAGAAGGAGAAAATGACTGGGGTCTGCATGTGCACATGTCCAGTCAGGCACACAGATCCTCCGTACGTGGAGATCCCTTTTCCTGTTCTGAACAGATCCCACACTCTCACTCTGCCTAGAGCACTGATCTCCAGTAGTCACTTCCAGAATCTTGTACATTCTTCAGATTCCAGTCTAGGACTAGGTCTGCCCCAAGCAACCCACCTGAATAATCCCTTCTCTACACAGCTGCATAGAGAGCATCTACACTTGATTTGTGAGATTTTTTAAAATATCCCTTTATGTTACTTTACAAGTACCAAGTCTTCTTATTTGCTTTGGTTTGGTTCTTGCCTGTTTCTTTGTCAATTTTTGAGCCAGAGTCTGATTACTATGTAGCCCAGGCTTGCTCAAACTCACGGTCCTCCTGCCTCAGCCTCATTGAGTGCAGGGATTATAGGCATGAGCTACTGCACTCAATATCAGGTGCTTTCATAATTCTACATAAAAATGGCTTTAAAAATCACTGGGTACCAGTCAGGACTAGGAATTGGACTTCATCTGGTAGAGTTTTAGACCACTAGATTACTCAGTCACTGCTCTAAGTATGAGCCCCTGGGCCAATACCCGATGACAGCCAAGTTCCTCCAGCCGGACTTTGTTCACCTCAGTCATAGACAAGACGGGACATTGACATCTATTCTGAAGAAAAACAGTAAGTGGAACCAATGAGGAAACAAAAGGCAGAAGAGTCAGCTACACCTGGAAGTTCTTTGGGGAAAATGGTCCCCTCGAGGAGTCACTGCAGACATAAACAGTATCTCCCAAGTCATCTTACTATTTCCAAGAAATGCATCATCTGCAAACATTCAGAAAATGCCTGGTGTTGAAGACTATTACAGATGCAGTTTCAAGGTCTTTGAGTCACAAATTATGGGCCTTTATTTTGGAGTTGAAATTCATACAAATGTTAACATGATTGAATTGAGCACAATATAAATAAAACTGTTTATATCCAGACAAATCTGTTCATTCTAAAATACAGAATGCCAATTCACTCTTTGTATAATGCATTCAGACCAAATAACAAAATGCAATTGTAGGTAAATTTCCCATTAGTGACATAAAATTAAGTTGGGAAAGGAAGCAATTTTTGTCTAAAATTAAAAAGATACAACAATGGGAACCACTTTTTCACTCTCTCAATGTAATATCCTCCCAGAGTCAGAGTTGACATTTCACAAAACGAAACATCAATAGTGTTTGTGTAGGTGTCTTCAGGATTTTATCAGTTTTCAGTCTAAGAGAAATGACATACTCTGCAAAGTCAAAGCAAAATTTCTGTCTTTCAAATTATTAACCTTTAATATATAAAAGCCAGAGAGTATGAGATACTGCAAATTGTAACTGAACAGTATGGAACTGACGATTTGAGAAACCACTTAAAGTGGCAGTGAGCTGTGGTGATATATAGTATAACCAACAGAACCTCAGAAGGGTGTTCTGGTAGTGCTAATCATCTATTAAACAAACTTTTCTCATGTGTCTCTATGTGTCGCAAATATGCAAACATAAACCAATGCATCCTGTACAGATTTGAATAAAGAAGCTTCCTGTTGCTAAACTCACAAGAAAGTACTCCCCAAATAAGCCAGGGTGATAACTTCTACTCCTGGACCCCAAATGCAAGAACTATCTCATGCAATGAAGGTTTGGGTCATGTCATCTGTAAGGTACAAAGTTCTCATGGTCCACAGTGCCATGGAGGGAGGTACTGACAAAATCCATCTAGGAGACAGATGCATGCAACTGAGCAAGATATCAACATTACCTTCATACTTCCACTCAGTGAATAACTTGTTTTATTCCAGGTGCATCCAGACATTAATTTTAAAACCAAAGTGAAAAACTCAAAATGGGGGGAAAAATGAGACATTAGCTTTAATTTCCAAAGGCTGGGGTTTATATATCTCATAACTCTCTGGAAAAGATCTCAGCAAAAGAGCGTCAATAAAAACTCCAGTCTCAGAATAACTAAGCCTTGGGGCTTCTGGTTCTCACTATTATTTCCACAATACACCAACTGCTGATGAGACCCTTGTAAAAACAGGAGAACTCTTGACATTGATTGCATCTGCTTACCCTCCTCCGAGCGATTGTGTCCCTCTGCTCCAGCATATAATTTTCTGCTGTTAGGCTATGCTTTGTTAAAGAAATTAAAAACTGTCTGTCCTATATAATAAGAACATAGAATTATTTATCCATAAATCAGTTCACAGGAAATGACTACCCAGCAGTACGTAATAACTCAGCCTGTGCTTCTAACCTGTGGCCTGACTGTGGTATATCATCAAACTGTAGCAGGGAAATGGCATAAATTGTGGTTATTATTGCCGAACCTGTGGTGGAATGATACTCAATGAGGAAAGAGAAAAGGCAAATGGAAAGCAGTGTTTGAAACACGTGCTTTCTTCTCCGTGCATAGCTCAGCAGAACCCTAACATAACTTACTGGAGCAGAACAACTCTTCAACACCACCCGCTTTGAATTTCAAGACTCTATACATCCCAACTACTTTGCAGTCAAGCAAACGGAAATGGGAAATAAAATAGCATTCTTCAGGAATTCTGTTTTGTTCAGCTGCCTTTGTAAGTTACATAAAATAATGAAATCTTTACGTGACTCCAAGCACATAATTTGTTTCCCACACATTTGATCTACTTACAACAATCTGAGTATTATTTACCAACACAAACACCAAAGTTTTAATTCTTGGAGGACATTAATGTAGGAACTAGAGAGATGGCCTAGTCATTAAAAACACTTGCTGCTCTTGCAGAGGAACTGGGTTCAATTCCCTACATCTACATGGTGGCTTACAACCACTGGAATTCCAGTTCCAAGGGATCTGATGACCTCTTCCAGGTCCCATAAGCAACAGGCACACATATACTGCACACAGATATATATGCAGACAAAACACCCATAACACATAAAATAATAATTTTAAAAACTGATTTTTAAATTCATGCCTACACTTTTCAAGGAAAATTACAATGAAGATTATTGGTATTTAAAAACCAAAATTAATTTTAGAGTTTCAATAAACTTTAGGCAATAAACAGCATTTCTCAACTTTTTAGAAATAGCCAGCTTCTTGTATTATAGAAACATTCTATACACACACACACACACACACACACACACACATGAGAACATGCATATACATATACAGTAGCATTTGGTACCTTGTAATTCTATACATGTTTTTACATTGTGCAACATAAAGATTTTGTGCCATGTAATAGACGCTGCTTCACATTTGGGAAACGTTATGTTACAACTCTGATTTTTATTAGATTATTTAATATAAGCACTAAGTAACTAGACTAAATTAATAAAGGCCCTGTTGCAGAGAGAAAGAGAGAGGGGAGGAAAGAAAGAGAGTGAACAAAGTTATTCCACAAATTAAATAAAACTTTCTGAAGTTGGTATTTTATAAACCTTTATTTAATTTTGAAAATTCCAATTCTCCTGAAAAACAGCCAAAATATCGGTTAGGCTATAAAAAAAATATGGTTGGCATTTAGTTATTTATTTCATAAGAGTAATGTTTAAAACTATTACATGGAGGAATAGGACAAATGAGAAAAGTGTCATGTGAAGTTATTTGGGACCAGTTCTAGCACTGGTTAGAAAATTTCCATCTGTGATAGATTTTCTTATTATTGTTTCTAGTTTTAACAACTGTCTGAAAGAATTTCAAAATAAAGGACTAATTTTGGCAGGTAGCAGAAACAGGACTCTTGTTCTTTTCTACCAAACATTCCCCCCTCCCCTCTCAACACTCCCCCCCTGCTCTTCCCTCCCTTCCTCTCTTTCCTCCTTTCTATTTGGAAATACATTTGAATAAAGGTATTTCCCCCAGCCCTGTCTTCCTCCAATATCTCCAATAACAGAAGGCACGGGGAACACACACTCCTTTAGACTTGCTGCACTAGGATCCTATACCTGTTCTTCAAAACATAGTTAGCTAATGTTTCTGTATGCTCTGGGGTAAGAAGTGGCCACTAAAGAGTTAAAACTATCACTTTGCATATTTTGCAACCTAATTAATTACCTATAATCTGTTCAGAGGGGAGTTAAAGTGCTGTAGCAGAGTTTCCTGAGGGTCTGGCTTTGCAGGTTCTCCACCCCCTGCTCAGCAGTCTTGGGAAATCTTATCAGTCTCATGCTCCCAATTACATACTCCAGAATAATCCTTGAGGCACACTCTTTCCTATAATCTAGGGTTACATAATACCTGACTCTAAAGGCACTATTATGATGGCAGGTAAATTATCAAAGAAAAGGTAGCCAGATGAATACAAGAAGCACATTTATGTTATACACTTTTAAAAAAAAAAAAGGAAAGAAATAGGAGCTCACTATGTAGACCACGCTGGCCTCAAATTTACAGAGATCCTCCTGCCTCTGCCTCCCAAGTGCTGGGATTAAAGAAAGGTGTACACCATCATACCTGGCTATGTTGTACACTTTTATCCATGTTCCAACTCAACAGATCTCACAGTCATTTACTAAGTAGCTATAAGACATGAGAGCAAACATGGAGGAAATTGCTGAAAGTGATGAATCCTTTTGATTTGGACAATATTTGCTTTTGTTCCCTTCAGAATATTTCAATGATTTTCACTCTCTATGCTTCTGTATATGTACATGAAATGAATATTGTGTATTCTGTTATATTAATCCTTCCAATGCACATTATTTACAGGTCTCAGATACTTCATACTTAGAGATGTCCAGATAGCTCTTTAATTTGCATTTTTGGAAATGTCATATTTAAATACTGCGAAACAAAATTTGAAATATGCCACTATCACTTTAATGGCTATGAGAGACGCCAAGGGCCCAGTACATAAGAGGTACTCTCTTAGCAGACAAATGCTTCTTGAACTGGATCAAAGGCAGACTTATAGTCACAACACACATGGTGATGAATAATGATGACAGCTTATATGAGCTCCATAGAATATTCAGACATGTCAGAAAAATGTCACATGAATTAAAGGGCAATTGAAGAAGGAGAGACTTAAATACTGGTCCTGATTATTTACAGTTAGCCATGGCAATTGAAATGAATACCTTGTAGGGATCTCAGATGAAGGAAAGGGGTAGAAACTAATTCTTCTCCCATTGTCACATTAAATGAGTGAGCTCCATTTTCACCCTTAAAGCAATTAGCAGCCTCTTTCTGGCCTATGAAACACAAGCTCTATGGAGAGGACCCTAAGAGATACTGCCTAGGGTCCCTACTTAAACAAAAACAAAAACAAAGCAAGCAAATAAAACCACAATGGCCAGAAGACTGAGATGTATCCACAGACCCTCAACCAGAGAAGAGACAAAAATCAAGTGATTCCCAGATTCCCTTGTTCTTAATTCGCCAGAAAATATGCTCACTACTGTCAGCTAGGACAACTAACAAGAAAGTGCAATGTTACAGCACTGAAGCAAAGTGGGACGCAGTGCATTGTCACCGTGCTTATTTCTTCTTGGATCTGTGGGCTTGGCATGGACTGAATAAGCAATATGGGAGGTAAAGAACAGCTTCTTATATATGAATAAACATCAGAAACTTTCAGCAAATTTGGACCTTATGCTATCAGGGTTATGTCAATTTAACTTGCCTTAATAACCCAAGCCCCACAGTCACAAGGATGCCAACAATACAATGGATTTCATGTCAATAAGGCCATTTCACAGAAAGGCAGCAGGAGGGAGGTCAGAGAGGTGGCTTTGGCTGCAGCCCTATATCTTTCTGGACCCGTTTTCTTTACTAGAACAGGAGGCATTAAAAGCAAAAGAAAAGCCAAGTGAAACACAGATTCTTCCTAACTCACAAGATGATGGTTACAATGAAAGAACACAAGTTGAACTGCACTGAAAACTATAAAGTTGAGCCCACAAGGTGTCTCAGCAGGTAAAGATGCTTGCTGTCAGATCATAAACTTCATCTGATGCCCAGAACTCACACAGTGAAAGGAGAGAACTGATTCCGTGGGTCGTCCTCTGCCCTCCATGTACATGCTCTGACATGTGCATGCACAAGTAAATAAAAGCAAAAAAAAATGTTAAGAAAATTATAAAGAGCTGTGTGCACTGGTATTCATGAATGCTAAGTTAACATAAAAGAAGTAAGCATTCAGTTCTTTAGAATGTTTTTGAGGGAGGGTTGCCTTTACTTAAGAAAAACACTGAATATCCGAAAATGTCACTGGCTAACACAACAAATTATCTATCTGGTGTTATGGTTTGAAAATGTCTTCAAAGGCTCATGGGTTGAAGGTTTGGTTTCCCCATCTGGTAATGCTACTGGGAAGTAACTGGATTATGAAAGGGCTAATCCCACCAGGAAGCAGATATAGTAGTAGGATATGGAGCAATTCCCTTCCAAGAATAGCTCAGTGACATAGTGACTCCTACTAGGCTTCCTGGCTATCCTGAGGTGAGTAGCTTTCCTCCTCTTTGATGCTTCTGTCTTTCAACAGGCCTGAGAGCAACTATACTGCTGACCACGGACTGAACTCTCTGAAACCCTCAGCCCAAATGAGTCTTTCTTCCCTTTAAAGTGATTTTCTTGTGTGTTTTGTCACAGCAATAAAAAGCTGGCTAATGCTTTGGGTTGGCAGTTCGTAGAGCCCCTTCACCCTCCATCTTGCCATTATTAGGAGAGGTCACAGTCTGAGAAGAAGTGTCACCTGCCCTCTGCCAATTATCCCAGAGACCCTCTGCACTTACAGACACCTTCCAAAAGGCACAGAAAGGTCAGCGACTGATATCCTTGACCTAATCTTCCATCCAGCACTCTGCACTACAAAACAGGTTACCCAGGTATCTTCCTGCAACTAAACTCTGACATCCTAGACCAAAAGGTCTCCCAAGTACATGGGTCCTGTCATGGTGGCTTTGATCACTGTCCTTTGAAAGAGGCATCAAGCCTTCAAATGACAATACTGAATAAAAGCTCAACACTGAATTGGTGGGTTGATTTGTACTTCATTCAAATTCTACTTTTAAAAAAATGGCAAGCACCCAACTTATTTTGTCAGGGAAAGATCTTTGGGTTTTTTTCCTTTAATTTTCTAAGTATAGCAAACAATTTTTACATTCAGAATAAATGAAGGTCTGTCAGTTAGTGAGCAAAACAATGGCACTTAAATGAATCAGAAAAGGGGTTGCGGTTTAATCAGTTAAGAAAACAAACCCAACTATCATTCTACCAACTACACTATTTACTACAAACTAGCAGTAACTGTGGTGGTTTCAATAAAAATGACCCCTGTAGGTTCCTAGGGAGTGGCACTATTAGGACACGTGCTCTTGTTAAGAGTAGCTGTGGCCTTATTGAAGGAAGTCACTGGTGGCGGGGTTTGAGGTTTCAGATGCTCAAAGCCAGGTGCAGTATCACTCTCTTTTCCTACTGTATGTGGATCCAGATATAGAATTCTCAGCTACCTCTCCAGTGCTATGTCTACCTGCATACTGTCATGCTTCCAGCCATGGCAATGATGAACTAAACCCCCGAACCTGCAAGCCAGCCCCAATTAAATGTTTTCCTTTATAAGACTTGCCACGGTCATGGTGTCTTATCACAGCAATAGAAATCTTAACTAAGACAGTGACCACACCTGAATAAATATAATTGTGTTCTCTACTTTAAAATTGCTAGCTAAGATGTACTACTTAAGGGATTCCCTTATATTAGCAAAGATAGTAACAATTATTAGGACAAGTATTCTCAGATCTGCAGCATTAAGGTGAATAAAGTGTTCATATACCTCTACAAATAATTTCTTCTCCTCAAAGTCCTTAGTATAACCTAAACACGTAAATATATTTGATTCATAAAGTATGACACAACTGAGCTCAAGAAACAGAAATCTCAAATCATCCCATTATTAATAAATATATGAAGACCTCAAAATGACAATAGGACCCACTTTTCTTCTATCCATAGGGATGCCTGAGAAGATGCTCAGTCCTTCCCTGTGGTGATATCTTCCACCTCCCCCAGGATGGCACCTATGCCCACAGAGGCCCGAATTGAACACAAAGGTCTCTCCACTCCACCACAATGAAAGTCTCTCCACTCCCTCAGTGAAACTTACTGAAACTTACTTGGAATTCAAAAAATTCTGGTGAGATGAATGGGGATAGTGTGTGTGGTAATCTCAGCAACCGGCAAACCAAGGCAAGAAAAGCACTAGCTTAAGACTAGCCTGGGCTACATAGCAAAACCTAATCTCAAAAAAACAGAAACATTTAACTATAAAAACTAAATACATTAAAACGAAAACAGATGGAGAAGAGAGAGCTTATGTGAGAGCTGACGCTTTAGAAGCCTATTGTGCTCTATCTGGGGAACCAGGCATGAGCTAATAGGTCACAAGGAGTCCTTTTTTGTTGTTGTTGTTGTTTTGCTTTTAATTCAACCGTCCTTAAAATAACTAGAATGGTAGTCCACTTTTATTCTAATAGCAAACTATTATCAAGCTGACCACCTCTAAAAGGAAGGAAAGTCACGAATCTAATTATATATTTAGTCATTCACATTCTTAAATGAAAAACGTTTACTCTCACTTCCAACTACTGTGTTTTATGTGTGCTTCTTTTGTTTTAATAAATGCATACCATAATCATGGAGATGAAAACACAAAAAATGTCCACTCACTTTATATTAACCCATCGAGAAATGGAACATTTGCTTTGGGCTTCTCATGGAATTACACAAGAAGAAAACAGTCAACCAACATAATTCTGACCAACATCAAGTTGATTGGTACCAGAAACAGAGTGGTCATTAAAGTTTAAGTCCTGATACAATGTTTCATATGACTTGTGATAAGTTAACTTCATGTAAGTCAAATGCATATGGACACTTGTTTATTAGTCTACAGTTCTTACACATGTGGATACATCTCAAAACCAGGCTGTCTACAGGAGATAGCTTCATCTCGTAAGTACACTACCAGCCTTATTTCTTTGATCCTGACACTCAATAGAGGCAAAAACAAAAACACAAAACCTTGCACAATTATACTGAAATATGAGTATTTTCTAGGAACTGTGTGAACCAAAAGGGATTACAAATTTCCATTCCAGTTTCATCTATGTGACATGTAATTTCAGTATTTAACTTGTATTTTCCCAAAAGCAAAGAAATAAGAAACAAAAGCTTTGCAATTCTTACCCATTCTACAAAATTACTTCATAACACAACATTGGGTTGGGTTGGGTTGGTGCCCATAATAATAATGCTTATAATAAACCAGAAAGGGTAATTCTGTCATTCATCCATAAATCACTTTGTGATCCAAATCATGTGATGGTTTACTATTGTATCTGGGACATCATTACTTCTCTCTCTTAAATATCCATGATGATCTAGAATATGTCAACTGTCTGCTTCTTACTCTTCCATGATCGAGAAATGACTTCACATGAGATACAGTCACGTCAAACATCTATCAATTCGGATCATGGGCTGAACTTGAGTAACTGGCAAAACTAGTTACTTTCCATAACTCTTTACATACTCACAACTGGGAATGGGTTCCAACTCTTATCTCTTTGAACTTCCAGTCTCAGCTTAGTTCATAAAAACCTTTAATATTTTGCTACAAAATGCAATATTTTTCAAATTATTTCTACAAACTATATTCTAACAGAGCCCAAAACAAGAGAATGGAGATTTTCATTTTTACTGTCCCTACTAGCTTTTTGAAAGACAATGTCTCACCCAGGAACATTAAAAATGGCTGACCTGATAATCCAAAAATTCATCTCAATTGAGTGGCATCCTTATAAAAAAACATTTTTTCTGGATAATTAGAGATATTTGTTGTTGCAAATGTAAGGCTTACAGACATGTTTTGCAGAAATGACATTTTTCATTTGAAATCTACAAGACAATGACCTGTAAAACCAGCCACAGCACAGAAAGGCCACAGTCCTGCTAGTCTCTGGGAACAGCACTGCACTCAAGGAGAAGCCAAGAATGATAGAGGGAATCGCTGTGTGAGGTCCATTTACCTCATGCACATGCTGGGACAGTGTTCTGCTGTGGCCTGACCTATATCTACTAGCAGAAAGGTGGTCGAGTAAACCCATTTCTGCCCTATAGGAAAGGGTCTGGCTTCTCAATGAGCAGGCCCAATTGAAGGCTTATTAGAAGTTTGGCAGGTGCCTGAGGGCCATACCTCATCTGCATAGAGTGGAGCAGATTGCAACCGCCCTCATCTTTTTATTTTTAACTGGTTTTTGAAAGAGAGCATATATAAAAGCTCAGAGGAAGGGACAGGAGATAGATGGCAGTGCTCACATACCCCTTCGTGCCTTTCCTTTCATTCTTTTTGAATCTTCCTAGGTGGCTATTTACCAAGACAAGGATAAAAAATAAATAGTGCTAGGCAAAGGAGTGGACAGTTATTACCAAAAAAAAAATTAAAGAAAGTAAGTCTTGTCTTACAACAAATATTCACAGTGCCCCATGCTATGTGTTCAAATCAGTTTTAATTCAACTGTATGTAGTGTCTTCCTGTCTTATGAAGATTATGCTATGTGGAAATATGCTTTGACTCTGAAAAGGGGCTTCAGCTAGTATAGAGTCCATGAGTAATGACTGTAATCCTATGATGTTCAACAAAGAGAAAAAAACGCATATTATATTGGGTATCTCCATGATCATCCTAGCACTCTTTATGCTCTAGGGACTTATCAACAAATTCAGTTCAAACATCGGCTAATCTGGAAAAGAACTCAACAATCCTGAATGTGTCTAATATAAAATCTGGAAAAGAAGAATAAACTGATGAAGGTAAGTATAGTAGATATTTTTTAATGGAGTCAATATAGACATGAAGAGGTCATACACTAATATGATGTAAGAATTTGTTTCTGTGGTGCACGCCTTTAATCCCAGCACTCGGGAGGCAGAGGCAGGCAGATCTCTGTGAGTTCGAGACCAGCCTGGACTACCAAGCGAGTTCCAGGACAACCTCCAAAGCCACAGAGAAACCCTGTCTCGAAAAACCAAAAAAAAAAAAGAATTTGTTTCTGAATCTGTGAAAGATATAGAAGGTGATTAATGGGTGCTTCCATTCAAAAGGCTGTAAGAACTGTCATGTCTCCTCCTCACAGAAACCCCACTTTAGTACACTCCACTCCTTGATGGTATGGAGAGCCCCAGGGGTTCTGAGGAAGGGAAAAGCAATCTAACATAGCCTCAACAGAAGCCAGGGCAAAGCACCAAGAAATGATTGAAAAACTCTATTTATTGGCATCAACCAAAGGACAGTTTTCTAGTGTTCTGGCATGCAGGCCAAGGGAAACTGTGGTCAAGCAGACACCATTTAGGAGCTCAACACTGCTCTGGTAGAGAGAGACTAGCTGAACAAAATGGCCTTCCCATTTGACTCTATCATAAGGAAACAATAACGCTTAGAATCCCCAGCAAGAAAGGCATTATGATCACCCTGGTCTACAAGAGCTAGTTCCAGGACAGCCTCCAAAGTCACAGAGAAACCCTGTCTCAAAAAGCAAAAAACAAAACAAAACAAAGAAAGGCATTATGATATGCAAGTATAACAAAGACACTTAAATGGCCAAAAAGTTCCAAGAAGCTGAGATGCAGATGGTGACAACCAACCAGTCTTTGAACTTTGACAGGTATAAGCAAAGTTTAGACTTAACAAAGTTTAAGGCAACAAACAAATTATAACCTTGCAAAGTCCTGTAGAGATGGCTTCTTGGGATTGGAAGCTATTCTACAATCTCCTGGTATATACAAAAGCAGACAAAACCTCATTTGATTGCAAAAAAAAAATGTATACTTATACATAATGTTGTGTTTAAACATTGTCACATTGTGTTAACCATCACAAATATCTTATGATATAGGGTATCTCCACTTCCTATTAGGATAAATAATTTGCCTAAGGGACTAAGATTTTTCACTGAAACTGAGGTTTGTCTGACTTGGAACATCAAGGTGACTTGTCCCCTCCAATGTCTTCCCAGTCTCTGAGACTGACCTCACCTAGACCTCCAGACCTCCAGGCAAATAGCACACACGGAAGGCTGGCCCTAAGGGACTTAATCTCACTGTGCTGTTGATCATTTCCTGTAAATTCTCATTTCCTATCCCACTATCCTTGGTTCCCAGCACTAATCTGAGTATCTCCAAACAAAGAATGAACAAATGAACTCGAAGACTACAGACTGCTGCTAAGTAACTGGATCCCAATCGCTTCTTCCACTATGCACCTTCACTCACTGTAGGCAACTACAAGGCAGGAAAGTTGCCTGAGACTGTGAATCAGTAAGTTCCATGCATTACTAAGTACCATGCACCAATAAGTACCATGCACCAGAAGGTACCAGGTATCAATACATGCACACATTATGCCATTATGTCCACATTACTCCTACAAGGTAAACAGTCTCAGTTTCCCAAAGGATCAAATGGGAGGAGAAAAGGATTAAACAATTGATTACATAGGTACATAAGTAATAAAAACAAATAACATCATGAATCAAGCATCTATCTGTGGCTAGCACCATGTCAGAATTTAGTATGTATTATCTCCTATCAGTTGTTACTACAAACCAATGAGGTGGGTGTCATTTCTTGTGAGAGGAGAAGCAGGGATAAAATGGTAATATACATTCAGCATAACTACTCTCCATTCTCAGGGCTCCATAACTCCAGAATTCACGTTCTTTCTACTACATCAAGAGCCCCCTACTGTAGTATGTTGGATAAATCTTTCTGTCCTGCATATCTGAGGTTAGTACTGGAAACAAAAATAATATCTCTGATCAAGTATTTGATCTAAATTGGTGGAACTTAATAAATGGGTCAGTGGGAATTAAAAAATAATACACATGGCAGGCACAAGTAGACCTAAGAACACAGGCCTAGTTCGGGTGGCTCAATGTTACTAAGCCCACAATAACATATATTTATTCTGAACATAAAAAGCCTTGTAATACTAAATAGTAGTTTCTTCCAAGGGCATCACTAAACTCTCACTCATTCCTCTATCTCAACACTTACTGTGTATTACCCAGATAATGGAAGTGCAGCATGGTGAATGAGACAGACATGCTACCTACACCTATCAGACTTCACATCTACTAACCAACAAGCAAAGTACAATTTAAAATTTAGCAAGTACTAAGATACTCAGAGAAAAAAAAAACAATCAGGAAGTCAAGGGAAATGGCCCCTAGAGATGAAAAGGAACCCACCTTACACACAGTAGCCAGGAGACCTGGCTGAACAGAGAACTAAGAAGCTGCTGAGGATGGAGGCCTGTCCAGGGGTGAGTGAGCAGGGGCCCAGCACAGATCAGGAAAGACTCTGCAGTAGAGGGAAAGCCTGGACCTTACTCTGAATTAAACACAAAATCCAAACCTGGGGAGGTCAGGTGGATCAGATGGCAGTGTTGTTCAACACTGTCCATCCCCGTGGTTCCTCATGCTGGGGGGCGGGGCGGGCTAAGTGGATCACGGTGAACGAGGTGAGGGGCTGTGACACCAGCAGGGTGGGGGAAGTAAGGAGGAAGTAAGGAGGGATGGTAGGAAGAGGCAGAGGAACCAGAAAATACCAATTCTTCCCAGTCTCCTCTGTGGCTACCGAGCTCTTTGGCACACATTCACAAAAAAACAAATTACATTGATAAGAATAAATTAGCAATTAAAAAGAGGCAATTTGGAAGGTATTAACAGTATTCTGTTTTTCCAGCAGGATGGTACAAACCAGAATGCTTGTTTTAGTATCGATTTTCTAATACCAAACATAAAAATCACTTGTATTCCTTGGTGAGCATGGCATACCTCACAATAAAACCATTGCATGACCATTATACCTCAGAATATTCCAATTAGCAGCCTTGTCCCTTCAATAATGCTTTACAGACTCCCTGTTTGACCCTGTTTGACCTTTAAACCAGGAAGCTGGAATCAGCTCACATTCAGATGAACTATTTATTTTCTAACTCCAAACTGAAAGGTAGAGCAGGGGGATCAAGACCTCAAGATCATTCTTAACTAAACAGGCAGTTTGAGGCCAGCCTGAGACACACGCCCCCCAAAGAAAACCTTAATGCCAAGATAACTGTCATTTTTAAAAACACTAATTAAATGCAAAGTCTGAAATTTGACAACATGACACCTTAGATGTCAATGAAAATCAATCATGAATGTCAACTAGGAATAGAATCTAGACTTTTAAAGTTATTTTAAACTATTACCCATTGCCACCAACTAATTAATCAAAAACAGAATGGAATTCAATATATAATTTTTATTAAAAAGTTACTTATAAAAATAAATTCTGAATAATGTGTTTACACCAAAAGAGATAGTTAATTGGTGGCATGTCGATACAAACAGGCATTCAAAATTCATGCCATACACTAGAAGAAACCATCCTGAGCGACGTAACCCAGTCACAAAAAGAGAAACATGGCATATACTCTTTCATATATGGATTTTAGACATAGATCTGGGGAGTGCCAGCCTACAATCCTATGGTCAGAGAGTCTGGGAAACAGAACCTTCATTCAGTGGCTAATGGAAGCAGAGGCAGACTCCCATGGCTAAACACTGAGTTGAACTCAAGAAATCCAGTGACAGAGAGGGAGGACTGATGACCAAAGCAGTTAAGACTGGGCTGGTTTAACTCCCAGAAACAGCTGACCTGACAAGGGTTAGCTCTTGAATCCCAGACTGATGCCTGGGAATCCAGCATGGAACTGATCAAGACCCCCTGAACGTGGGTGTCAGTGAGGAGGCCTAGGTAATCTATTGAGCCTTGGGTAGTAGATCAGTATTTATCCCAGGTATACAAATGGACTTTGGGCCGGGCGTTGGTGGCACACGCCTTTAATCCCAGCACTCGGGAGGCAGAGGCAGGCGGATCTCTGTGAGTTCGAGGCCAGCCTGGTCTACAAAGTGAGTTCCAGGACAGCTTCCAAAGCTACAGAGAAACCCTGTCTCGAAAAAAAAAAAAAAATGGACTTTGGGCTCCCATCCAACAATGTGAGATGTACTCTCACCCTGAACTCTTGGGGGAGGGTCTAGGCCCTGCTCTGGATGAAATGACAGACTATGGACACCCCCATGGAGGGCCTCACCCTCCCTGGGGAAATGAGGGGATATTGGGGGGTTGGTGGGAGGGCATGGGAGGAGGGAAGGGAAGGGAGAGGGACCTGGAATTGACATGTGAAGCAACCTTGTTTCTAATTTAAATTTAAATGTAAAAACAAAAAATATATATATAAAAAATTCATGCCATAGTTCGAGGCCAGCCTGGTCTACAAGAGTTAGTTCCAGGACAGCCTCCAAAGCCACAGAGAAACCCTGTCTCGAAAAAACCAAAAAAAAAAAAAAAAAAAAAAAAAAAATTCATGCCATACAAAATACTAATAATAACTGAAAAAAACAAATGATAGATTTACACACATCTGTGCATGTTTGTGGACAGAGATATACACATATATGTGTATATGTATAGTAGGTATAACAGTGCATATATTAGTAGCATATATACACTATTGCCTATGGGCTAATGAAGAGATTTTAACTGCAATAGCCCATCTGTTAAAATAATGCACCCTTGCTCTGTAAGTGGCATGAACAGGCCATTTTACTTCGTCCTTCACCCCCATTCTGTACCTGACAGATTTTTCGCAATGGAGTTGTGTACTATTGTCAAACTGCTATACTTCCATGGAAATCAGCAAAACAACTACATACTGAAAAAAATCTATTTGCATTCTGAAATCCCAGTTCTTTCATGAATTCTCTTCTATTTTGAAATGAGAAAGCCTCTAATTTAGAAATCATCAGCTAGAATTATGAACAGATATGATATTGCCCAAAAGGATGTTAAGCAACAATATATTTATGATCATAGAGGTAGGATGAGAACTTCCACAAAGCAAGTCAATCATATAGCAGATTTTCAGAAACTCAGCCTTCTTTTTCCTCTGCAAGTCTTTAGCAGCAATCCTCAGAGTAGCTCCTGTGATGGCAGGACCCCAAAAAGGAACAGTGACACTCTCACTAAAGGTGCTGTCAGAAGGGCCATCAACAGTTCACCCACAGACAAAGAGCAGGTAATGTGAATGGCCGAGGGCAGACAGGATCAAGTGAAGATCCTCAAGGAGACCCTGAGAGGGCGAAGCAAACAGAGAAATCAAGATGGCCTCTGACCCGCAAGAGCAGCTGGGCTGGATGTGGAGGACTCACCAGGCAGAGCAGCAGAGAGGACTGTGAAGGGGGAAGTAGCCTGGGCCTCCTCAGGGAAGGCACAGTAACAACACATCAGGAGAGAAGGGAATTTTCACAAACAACCACCATCTTACAGGCCAGCACCTCCAACTGTGGACAGAACTGTGCTCCCTAGATAGCCCAAGGCCCCCTTGGTGCAGGCCTAAGGAATGACCAAGTTAGCAGAAAGAAGACTGAAGAAGCAACAGAACCAATAGCCCTCACTTCACTGTCAGTAACCGTAACTAAAGAAGTACACACAATCTAGAAAAAAGCTTTAGAGTGCACAGGCGAGAATGACATAAGATACAAAATGGCATAGCATAATTTTGTTCGCTTCTATGAAAGAAAACAAGTGTCATTTAAATAAAGGCTTGTTTATTTACCATATAGATACCACAAACAAAGAAATATTCATTTAAAAATGCTCCTATTTTACCATTGTGATATGTCTTTCTGGCCACCCTAAATAAAATTACAAAAACATCATTTTAAACTAATTGCTATAGTAAGTAAAACCGCACAGCTCTCAAACAAATAATATTAAGTGACTTGGCATCATTTATTTTGCTGTCAAAGTCTGACATCACATCAATTAGCATAACGGACCATCCTTTTCTTTTCCTTTCCAGTTATGCCCTTAGAAAAATGGTGATGCTCCCATAGCAAAAAGCTTTAGACTTGTAAACAGTCCCTCCCAGAAGCCCGAATCTCCATATCTTAATATCATGAAAGCTGGAACTGTAAAATAAAATCTGTTAGCAACTGAAATCTTAATGAGGGTCTACAAAGAAGAGGTTTTTCTGCCATGCCTCGATGCATGGAAACAGTTGACGATTATAAATGCACGGGCTGAGTGTGAGTTGGCAAACATCATACCACAGAATGTACCCAGAGCTGGGGTTGTCCCAGTTCAAATGAGACCATATTCCTTCACCAGTGCAGGCAAACAACTAACCTGAAATGCCTTTGGCTGAGAGATAGGTGTGAGCCCGTAAAATTATGTCCCTTGACTCCACATTTACATGGTGACAATCTGTTCTGGCCCACCGAGCAGCCTGTTCTTCAGCAACAAAGAGCTTCGGGAGGAGGCCTGCATAATATCGACTTCATCAGGGGGAACAGAAGCCAAGGACAATTGGATTGCAGCATTAGTTCTCAAACTTAGGGTCACAGATATCCCCACACACAACAGAAGCTATGAAAATAACAATTCTAGGGTCTGCCACCAGGGGACCCAACTCACTAGGTCTTCAGGGACTAGGAATCTGTACTTGGGTAAGGTCTCTGAAGACAGCAGGGCTCCGGGAAAGAGGAAACACAGGAACAGGGAGGGTGTAAAAAAAGGCCAGAGGGGAAATGTAGGTGAAGAGAACTGTGTGCTTGCACTGTTGGAGGCACAAGGGATATGTCACCATTATTAGGATGACTTTTGTTTTTTTACAGGCAATGTTTTGTTGTTGTTTGGTTGGTTGGATTTTTGGTAAGGGTGGATTTTTGTAAGGGTGGTGGACTGTTTGTTTGTTTGTTTGTTTGTTTTGCTATTTTGCTTTTCCAAGAAAAGGAAAACTGTTTCCTGAAAAGTGTTCTGAACCTTCACACAGAACAACTGCAAATGCAGAACATGTCCTTGAGATATTTTAGTACAATTATTCATGGTAAAGAAATCAAACTCCACATGCTTATCTCTAGAGGATCTGCTCTTAAAAGAGAAGAGGGGGAAGGCTGGTTGGGTACAATTCCTCAAACCTATTCTTATTGAGAAATCCTAAACATTTAGGAATGTTTAATTACATGGAAATGAAATAGCCCAAAGGAATTCCTCCCCTTCTTCCCTGCACACTGCTCACAACCCCTCTCCCAAGGCAGAGCCTTCACACTGACCATGTAGAAAGCTGCAAAGGGAAAAATGCAGTCTGCTCTGTCTGTTTTGTGAGTATGCTACCAGGAGTCTCATTGCTTTCTCTAAGTCCAAACCCTACACATAATGTTTAGTGTTCCTAATAAACAGTAAAAACATAACCAGGAAAAAATTCCCCAGTCTTCTGTTGAGAATCTCCCACTACAGAGCAGAGGGTTATGCAGGGCTTTCTGGGAGCTGAGTACCTTGAAAGCTGGGGCTGCCTTATGGTCCTCTGCTCCGCTGTGCTCACTATGGAAGACAGAATGAATAGGTTTATGTAGATGAACCATGCCAGCCTCAATTCAAGAGAATATAGTTTCTTTCAGATTTGTTGTACTATTTTTTAACACTCTGTTTATGGTGAGTGGGGGGTGGCTGTAGACACCTGTAGAGGCCAAAGGCATCAAATCCTTCTGCAGATGGAGTTACAGGTGGTTGTGAGCCTTCTGATGTGGGTATTGGGAACTGAACTCAGGTCCTTAGCAAGAGCAGATGTGCTTCTAAACACAGAACCATCTCTCTAGCCACAGAAGAATATAAAGCTGTACAAAATCATGGTCTTAGAAATATAAAAGCCAGGTGGGCAGCTGTCCGCACGTCTTTGATCCCAACACTCAGGAGGTAGAGGCAGGTAGATCTCTGAGTTCAAAGCCAGGCTGGCCTACAGGATTTTAGGACAGCCAGGGCTATACAGAGAAACTCTGTTGGGGAATGGGGAGAAGAAAAACAAAAGAAAGAAATATAAGAACCAACTTCTCCCAGAGGTTACAATAGTGGAATTCTTAGAGGAGCTAAATATTCTATAGCTTTAAAAGAAAAACCTATTAAAAAGCTGAAAGAAAATGAGAATGATTTCATAGGTGGAGTTGTCTTAGGAGATGGTTTAAAGTAGCTATAAAACCCTTAAAAGATTCATAAGACCAGAGTTATGGGAATGGGTGAGCAACATCATGTAAAACGATAGCAATAAGATCACTCATTCACTATGGAGTCATCTCATGATCACTAATATCTCACAATCTAAGGACATTTCACACAAGAAGTATGCTGAAGTTACTTCCCATAAGTCAGATGGCTACCTGACAGGGAGGGGCAGTCCAAATACTACACTTTCTAGCCTGCTTGGTGGCTCAGGAAATTCTCCAGAGCCTTAAGTACTAAAGCCTTGCAGAAACTCTGGAAAATGAAGCAGGAAATCTCTGAGAATCTTAGAAGAAATGCCCAAGCCCAAAGACCTAGATCCTGAACCCTCCTGGCTTTAGCAAAGTTTTTAAGTGAAGCCAGGGACTAAGATCTAGAAAGAGATAAGGAGTTCTGCCTGTGGGAGATGACATCATGTTAGAAGGATGTAGAATCTGGAGGCAAAACCAACTGCGGGCCTCCAACCTTACCTGCTGGGGCAAAAGCAGCTTTGAACTTAAAATGCTAGAGTGGTGGCTAAGGAAACCCTAGAGTGAACATGGAAATGAAGTTAGAAAAGAATATAGACTACTGTAAATGTCAGTCTCTTGGTCCAAGGACCCACATCTCAGAGCAATTATTTCCACAAGTGACAACTGAATGTAATATAAGTAAATAAATATCATGGAGAAACAGAAATTCTAAAGCAGTATAAATTTAACTCAAAAAGTACTGTCTACAGCCGGGCGTTGGTGGTGCACGCCTTTAATCCCAGCACTCGGGAGGCAGAGGCAGGCGGATCTCTGTGAGTTCGAGGCCATCCTGGTCTACAAAGCGAGTTCCAGGACAGCCTCCAAAACAATACAGAGAAACCCTGTCTCGAAAAACAAAAATAAAAACAAACAAACAAACAAAAAAAAGTACTGTCTACATGTGCAATGTCATGTTGTTTTATCAAGGTGACAGGGAAGGTTTAAAATGAACACTTGAAGTCCTTCAATATAACTCAGTGGACCTGGCAGTTCCATAGTTTGTGTCTGAACGTGAGCAGCTAGGAATACAGTATTCAGTGTTACAACCCAGGATTTTATCTTATCTTTCGTGCTGTCCCTTCACATTCTGTCAGTAACTTGGATGATGATGCTTATAAAAATTTGTAGATTTCACAATGCCAACATAGGGAATGACTTAATTTAGATTCAAAACTGGCCAACAATGCACAAGCCTCTTCCAAAACATGGGAAGTAGAGGCAGGAAGACAAGGATTCTATGTAACAGCACGTTTGTGGTCAGCCTGAGCTACATCAAAACCCAGTTGAAAAATACCAAAGAAAGAATGAAGGAAAAAGAAAGAGTGGGGGTGACACATGCCTTTAATCCCAGTGCTTGGGAGGTAGGCCAGCCAGGTCTACAAAGCTAGCTCCAGGACAGCTAGGACTGTCACACAGAGAAACCTGTCTCAAAAAAACAGAGCGAGAGAGACAGACAGAGAAAGGAGGGAAGGAAGAAAAAGAAAGAAACAAGAAAACTAAGATTGAGTCTTAGTGTCTAAAGCAATTAACCAGACAAAATAAAACCAAAAATAAAAATTAATTTAAGTTATTTATATATATATATATATATATATATATATATATATATATATATAATTTTGACCTGGCATAAATTCATTTCAAACAATGTGAAAACAAACTTGATAATACTGAAATGACTTCTTATGAGCTACTACTGTAAACCTCTATTAAAAGAATTAATACATTTCTAGAAAGGTAATGAGCTAGTATGGGAAAACGACAGACAACCAGACAGCAACAAGACAAGGGTGATGCAGAACACAGAAGGACAAATACACAGAGACCTCTGCTGTTGTTTGGTTTACTAAAAATACCTAAGTTACAGAAAAGTAACTAGCAACAATCAACTTCAAAGACAACCTTTGCAGTTAACCTGTAAAAAGTGCAAAGCAAATGCAGCAGAGGCCAGACTCTCCAAGAAGTGAGACATACACACACAACCGCACAAAATCCCTGGGGAGGGCCCAGGGAAGCTACACTAAGGAAGTCGGGGGGAGATTCCTAAATGTGGTGGGTAATGGAAAGAAATGATCTTTACCCGTGTTATAGTGTAAATACAACCCCAATAGCCCATTCTATTATCCTCCCTTCTGTCAGCGGCATACCTCATTCCGTTCATTTTAATAGCACGCTATATTCCAATGGCGGGGAGGGCTTTTATTGATATAAAACAGTAAAGAAAATGAGAGTTAAAGAGCAGAATTTAGATCATATGTATGCTTCCAACATTTTCCAGATCAGTTCAGGTTCTCTGGCACTGTCCTGTAAACACTGCTCCCCCGAGGAATAGCTTTTCCCACTCAAAGAGCAGTGAACTGACAGTGGCTACAGTCATCTGTAACCTACAATTCTGCCTACTTGATGTTTTCAGTACCATCCTTGAAAATCAAGACAAGACCTTCCGATACCACTGTGTTGCAACACCACCTGCAAGAAAACACCAAGGCCCTCTGGAGGGGGCTCCTTTGCTGGGAGCCTGTATGCACTGTTTAGCATTGCTCTGTTCTTAAAGATTGGTCACAGCAAGGTAATGCCCTTTCTACTGCAGGGGGTAATGTTAAGAAATTTAACTTCAAAAGAGCTTCCAGCTCATCTTCACTATGTAATGATACTGCGGAAAGTCTGGATTTAATTACAAGTCTGCAAGGAATGAGGGCGGGAGGAAGTTTGTGGGCATGGCTTGCCTCTCCACCCCCACCTTTACTGAGTTTTTTCCCTTTGGGTTTGTACACACTCTATAGGCCAGGATTGTTAATAGCTGGTGTAAAGATTCTGCCATAGAGATTACAAACTGTGTGTGTGTGTGTGTGTGTGTGTGTGTGTGTGTGTGTGTGTGTGTGTGTGTGTGTATGTGTGTGTGTGTGTTCAGCTGTTTAGGCTATTTGAGGGACTTTTTTTTAAAGCCCTACAGAATGAAGCCTTTGTTTAAGATACCTTGTAAAGTATCTTGAGTGACTCTCTTCCATTCTCTGCACCCAGAAAACTAACCAGGACTCCTTGACCTCTAACCTCAAAGGACACTTGGTCTGCTAAAGCTAATCCTAGGTTTAGCGATTACTTCAGTGATATTTAAGGCAGCTAGGAGGAACGCTGAAATCTGTGGTTGATTGCAAAGCAGTCATTGTCCTGGGGTGGGGCACTTTTGTGGTATTTGAGTTAAAATGATAAAAGTGGGAGAGGCTCCACCCACCCCTTAGTGCAGATAAGCCACACAGTTAGATAGGACAATGTACAAGCCTTGGAGCTCAAAATTCCCCACTGTTATCTACCAACTAATCATCTTTACAAATCTCCAGTCTAGAAGTGGGTTTGTAGCCCCGCAAAAGTGTCCCTCCCAGAGCACGTTACTGCGACTTTAATGGTGGCCTATTTTTAGGCAGCAGTTCCAGTAGAATGAATGCCCCATTATTTTAACTGTCTGCTCCGGGTGGTCACTGGTTTTTAATGCAATGTATTACATATGAATGACATCATATGCCTATCATAAAAGAAAGTGTTAAAAACCTGTGATGAATTTTCCTACTGTAACTATGTCATTAATAAGTGTAAAAGTAGATCAAAACATACATTTACAGGCTGGTAAAACATTTATAGTCACCTTTGTAAATACAAAAATAAAGTGGGTTTCTTGTTGTTGTTGTTGTTTTAGCTTTTTTTTTTTTTTAAAGCCATAAAAGTCCTTTGTCCTCTAACCTCCAAAGCTCCATTAGTGATCTCAGATGCCTGGAGACTTTTTCTAATTAAAGAAGCCCAAATAGTAATTGCTAATAAATGGCATTTATGAATCCTGAGTAGTTTCTTTCTTCCTATGATGAAGATCTCACTTGGGCCATATTACTATGTATCAAATTCAAATCCTACTGAATCATTTACTCTCTGCTGCCGTATACATTCCCTTTTCATTCTCTGAGAGACCCTCCTTAGCCACCCGGACAGGCTTCTCAGAAAAAAATTTTCACTTCTGTCTTTGCCATCCCATGCTCACTCAAAGCTTAACCCCTTCCTTACTAAGGAGAATAAAATATGCTACCTTGGGCAGCATGTACTGGTGAAGACCCCTCTAGCTCTCTGCTTTTGTTTGCAAGCCCGCACAAAGCAAAAGAGGCTTCATTCCTGGCAAATCAATGCCATCCTACTTACTATCTTTCAAACAATGGTTAAAGATTTATTTGTATTATCTGTAGGTGTGTGTGTGTGTGTGTGTGTGTGTGTGTGTGTGTGTGTGTGTGTGCGTGCGCACATGCACATGCAGCATGCGCACACCTCTATCTAGGATGTGCACATGACTACAGGCTCCTGTGGAGGTTAGAGGTATCAAAGCCCTCTGGGAGCTAAAGTTACAAGCAGTTGTGAGATGCCTGACAGGGCTCTTCAGAACTCTTAAAGGATGAACCATCTTTGCAGCACCCAAATTTTTAATATAAATGCCTGCCGGGTGCTAAACACTATGCTAAGAACATTGTTGGAATAATAATTTTATCCTCACAATATGATAAGCAAGCATGCCATTCTTGTTTGGAGATAAAAATGAAGGAAAGCGGTATGGTATCACCAACAAACAAGTTCTGCGATCTCCATAAGAGTTCCTGCAGTGAGCTTGCACCTCAGTGCTCCTGGTAGCTGCTGTGTAGGTTAGGCCAGCAAGCGGTGGGTGTGCATAGCCCAGGACAACTCACCGGCTAGGGGAGAACAGAGATGAGTGGCTGATAAAGCCAGTGTGTGGACTCTGCTCCCAGGGCAGATTCTATATAGGAGAACAGAGAAAGCCATCCATGTGCCTGTGAACAGGCAATGGAAAGGAAGATAAGCAAGCTCCTCTCTCCCAGGATGACAACTTTACTTGTACCTTGATATGAAGTTTTCAGTAAAATGGGCAGCAGTAAGCATCAGAGAATATCTAACTATGGAGTAAATAACCAAACTTTCAGGAAAAGGCTGCATGCTGAACTGTCACATTATAAACAATCCCTAGAGCAGGAGAAGGAATCTGTTATGACCTCCTTTCCTTACAGTATCAGAATGCTTGTATGAGTGACAAAAGAAACACTCACGCCAAGGAGCAGTAAAGGGTTGTTTTAGGTTATACATATTTACATTAATCTATGAAATACTTTTGCCAGTTCATTAGTTAGGACTAGAAAAAAGGGAAAAATAGTTTTTAACAAAATGTATATCTTCCCATAACATGCATGATTATTTTATGACTTACTCAGCATTTAATCTGAAAGCAGTATTCCAAAGCACAGGTTTGAAGTCGCCATTTTTCTGTCTTTCAATACGTCTCCAGATTTATTTAAAAAACAAGCCATGCTTCCCTCTGTACAACAAGTCTAAGGGCAGTGTGGTGCTCAAAGCCTCATTTCCTAATTCATTGTCTAGTATTTTTTGTTAAACAAACCCAAAATTGAAACTGGACTCTGAGGTTGTTTTATCCGAGTCTAATCAGGATGCCTTGCTGGCACTCTCTGCCTGCTGCCCCTCTGCTCTGTCTTTCTTGATTTCCCACGATAGACAAGCACACCGTGGCCAATGCTGCTACTCGCCGACCAATAACCACTTCCCCTTCTTCCTTCCCCGAGAAGGCCGGATTTTTTTTTTCTGAGAAGCATTGTATCAGATGAAAAACTTGATTTCCCAAGCTCCAAAGACCAGAGAGTGCAATAAAAGGCAAAGTCCTTGGGAAGACCTTCCTCCAAGAACCAGAAGAGAGGAGTTTCATGAAGAGAGGTGCCCTGTCTTTGACTCCCTTCTCCTCCCCTTTTCTAAGTCTCTGGAATCTGAACTGGAAGCCTAGAGCTATAACATCCATTTTGCAATGATACTAAGAGAAGCCAGGAAAAAAAGTGAGAGCCTGGGCTTTTCATGATATTGCAAAGATACTGTTAGCGCTAATCTACCTGAAACAAAACACAACAAAAAACAATAAGAATTAAAAAAAAAAAAAGACCCTGCTCTTTGATTATATCATTGTGGACTTTCTGCCATAGTCACTTGTGAACTTAACTGTTAACACCTCAACTACATCTCAACAGAATAACACATTTCTTGGACACCATAACTGCACCAATTCAGCACCTTTCAATGGAGACTGCTAAGAAAATATCAATTCACCGGGTGTTGGTGGCACCCGCCTTTAATCCCAGCACTTGGGAGGCAGAGGCAAGCAGATCTCTGCAAGTTCAAACCTAGTCTACAGAGTGAGTTCCAGGACAGGCTCCAAAACAATACAGAGAAACCCTGTCTCGAAAAACCAAAAAAAAAAAAAAAAATCAATTCTTCAGCTGAGCATCCAAGGTTCTCTTGAGCCCTGAAGCCTCCTTAGTGTACCATACACACTAGCCAAACAGAGCTTCCTGCCAACCTTCTCCCTCATCACTGCCCACCACATTACCGCCTTGCCACTCATCCCCCTCTGTCTCTGTCCCAACAACTCCCTATCCAATGAGGCTTCTCCCTCACTGGACTCTCAGGGTAGTTCTGCTTGACCCACTCCAGTGTGGCTCTTGTTAAAGCCACTGTGCTTATATACTCTGCCAGGCAAGAGGCACCTGGAAGTCAGGACTTGTCACAGTGCCAACAGGACACCCCCAAACTACTACAGCACAATTAGCCACAGACGATTAATAACCACAACCCCCTCTCCTAATGCAGCTCCAACTGATCCCGGAAGGAGTCCATGCCAACACTCTAATGACTTACAAGGACATGTATGTGTGACAGCAGGAGTAAGCCAAGCTGCAGTTCAGGCTGCTGTATTGTTTTGACACTAGTGCAAGTGATAATGGGCTGTGACTCAGTGTGTCAAAGCGCGCATGCAAGACTCCAGTGCCAGCCCCCACTGCTGTCACTGCCCCAGTCTGCACAGCCTTTCCCTTTAAATAACACCATGTGGCTGCTGCTTAGGAAAAGTCCTACTGGTCAACCTGCTTCCCAGGATCACAACAAGGGTGATGACGACGGCAGCAGAAGCACTCTCATGGAGATGCAACCCAAGATTATTTCTCTCTCCAGCATAAGCCTTGGCACAAGAGACAGGAGTAGGTGAGCAGCATGATGTGATAAGAGAAAGGGCACTACCTTCTCATGAAGTAAAAAGTACGTCATAAGAAATATTCAGGACACACAGGGGGAGGACAGTGAGAAGAAGGCTACTGTGCAGAGTGAGCAGTAGACACTGGCAACTAAATACAACCTGTGAACCATGAGGGCCACAGTACTTACCTCCAATAGAAGAACAGTTTTGTTTTCTATTCCACCAATGGCCCTTACCTCAAATAAATAAAACTGTTTAACAGAAAGGGAGGTGCAGGCGAGTAGAGTCTGTGTTTAGCATGAGCAACACCCTAGATTCAGTCAACCTCCCAGCACCAGAAGAAAATAATACTAATAAAACAAAATTGCTGTTATATAAAATTAATAAAAATGGAGCAAGGTTATAAATATTACTATAACTATCCACCATTTAACCACAGTCATTTAAAGTGCTACATGGCATCATTTTAACTACTATGCATGATATGATTAAAATGGTACTGTAACAACAGGCATTTAATACCAATAGTACATGCTGGTTAAAAATTACAAAGCATAGCCTTTAATCTAGTACTCCAGAGGCAGAAGCAGATGGATCTCTCTGAATTCAAGTCCAGCCTTGTATACATAGTGAGTTCCAGGACAGTCAGGGCTATTTAGTGTGGTAGTGTGACCCCATAAGAAGTGGCACTATTAGGAGGTGTGGCTTTTTTGGAGTAAATGTGACCTTGTTGGAGAGAGTATGTCACTGTGGAGGTGGGTTTTGAGGTCACCTATGCTCAAGTTATACCCAAATAACATAGACTGTTTCTATTGTCTGGGGATCAAAGAAACAGATATAGAACTCTGTTTTGGGTTTTTGTTTTGTTTTAGTTTGGTTTTTGGTTTTTCGAGAAAGGGTTTCTCTGTGGCTTTGGAGGCTGTCCTGGAACTAGCTCTTGTAGATCCAGGCTTGTCTGGAACTCACAGAGATCTGCCTGCCTCTGCCTCCGGAGTGCTGGGATAAAAGGCGTGCGCCACCAACGCCCGGCTAGATATAGATCTCTGAGCTCTGTCTCTAGCACCATGTCTGCCTGCATGCCACCATGTCATCCCTCATGATGATACTGGACTAAACCTCTGAATTGTAAGCCTGGCCCAATTAAATGTTTTTGTTTATAAGAGTTGCCATGGTCATAGTGTCTCTTCACAGCGATAGAGAGCCTAACTAAGACACCCTGTCTTAAATACTAAAAAAAAAAAAAAAAAAAAAAAAAAAAGACAAAAGAAAAAAACCACTGAGTGTACACTGAGATAGCATATAAGGAATATAAGGATACTCAGCTGCCTGCAACCCTGGAGCTAAGGATTTACTTGAAGGTAAGGTGTATACTTCACTCAACAGAAATATGAATGAATGAATGAATGAATGAACCCTTCATTCCTCCAGTGAGGTTGTGCTTGCTGAATAGCCCTCAGCCCACCACATCCCTAACACCTCCCCTCACCAGTTTTCCAGAGACACGCATACATGTTAGGACAGAAACCGGACCTGTGGCACCTGCACCTCTTGACCCAGGCTGTCCCCTTTGGGGCACAATACCCAGCTCGCTTTCTGTAATCTCCAAGGGCATCAAACAGGCCCCAGAACACACAGCCCCTCACAGCACATGTACCAGCATGTAGCACCTCTGGCCCACACTACCACTGCAAAGGGCCACAGAGCACAGAGGTTGCTATTAAAGGCCAAGGCCAAGGGAGGAAAATACTCAGAAAAGTAAAAATAGAACCACTGGGCCCAAAAAGGAATGAGTACCAGAACTCACCAGTAACTACCCAGTACCATTTAACAGAAGAACAACATGTTCTATTTCAGTGTCTTTCAGTTATTTCCATATAGGTATGGTTCTATTACACCAAAACAGATTATTTTTGTCTAAGATCTGGTGGATTATATTTTATAGGAAACTGAATGATTTTCTAAGTACATAATTTTTGAAACACTATGTTATGTATAATTATTTGACTGCATAATTATTAAATAGAGAGCTATTCACTAATAATTATATTTGGCTTTGAGGCATACCATGCAATTTTTGATACAGATTTACCTTCATAATTATACTTTTCTTAAAGTATTATTAGCTTTCAGTTGATGATCCTAACGTTAAAATAAGCACACACCAAAACAGCGCTGGGACCACACATCCACTGACTGGCAGGAGACAGGCCTTACTTCAAATGCTGGTTTCCCGTACTTAGGTATTTTTAAGAAGAGAATGTTGCTCAAAAAAATGAAGAAAACAGTTGAAATGGTGAGGATTGGGAAGTAAATAGTGAAGCAGAAGGTGACATTGACTAGAGAAATGTGGAGAGAATAATCAATAAATTGAAATTGAAATTATTTTTGAGCAGAATGCCATTTGAATCCCTAACTCTGTGTATACTGGCTAATTGTATTGGGCTACAACACAGCTGACTAGACCATAACACAAGCTACAGTCTTTATCTAGATAGGCTCTTCAGCGCTTCTTCTGAAGTCATGATCATTTAGTTCACAAAAAAGATCCCAAATAACATGCCTTGTGTAGCGAAGCTGGCTCCTGTGAAACACTCCAGGAAAAAGGATAGAAAAACAGAGCCCGGATGGTAATGGGTTCAGGTCTCACGACATTCACAGTTTCCAGGGTACAGATACATCCCCAGAGGACGTCATTTGCATGGCCCCAGATTTGTCCGAGGCAATCCCACAAGCAGAACCACTAGAGAACGAAGGATGTGACTAGTTTAAAGGGCTTCCCTGTACTCTGCATGGAGATAACTCGAGGAGCTTTATTTCAGTATCAGCCTACATAAAATATTTTAAGTGCTTTAAAGAGGGGAAGGACAACAATGTGATGCAGAGCATTTCTTCCTCACCAACAAACAAACACTTCTAAGATTGCCAGTTAATGTAGACCCATGGAATAGGATACCATCACCATAAAAGACTGAAGGGCCCATGTCTATGTCTAGTCTTCTTATACCACAAGTAAACAAACAGATCAAGAAAATAATATTAGTATTGACATCCAGTTGAGGAACAGCATGAATTGAAGCTAAGAAACAAAAGAAATAAACAGATCTATCCGACTTGTATGTTCTACAGTAATAATAACAATCTATTTTTTGGTGCATGGGGTGGGGGGGGGGGTATGTGTGTGTGTGGGTGTGTATGCATCAAGGTCAATTGTCTTCTTTAATCACTTTACATCTTGTTTTTTGGGACAAGGTCTCTCATTGCCTGAAATTCACCAATTTGCCTGACCTGGCTGACCAGCAAACCCCAGGGATCTTCCTGCCTCCAATACTCAAGTGCTAGGATTACAGTCATATTCTACCACACCTGGCTTTTTAAACAGCTACTGGGGAACAAAGTCAAGTCCACATGCTTGCACAGCCAACACTTTACAGATTGAGTTGATTCCCTAGCCATACCAATTACAGTATTTTTAAAAGTTACTTCGTATTTTCACTGTCATTATCACTATTACTGGGGGGGAGGGTGTACGTATGTGTGGGGGTGCACACACAATGGCATATGCATGGAGGTCCAAGGGCAACCTTGTGGAGTCAGTTCTTGCTTTAATGTGCCCCAGGGCTCACACCTAAGTCACCAGCCCTGCATGGCCATCTCACCAGCAATAACAATCTCAACAGTAGTTCCACCTAACCTTTGCTATGGGTCAAGGGCAATGTACACCGCTTTACATGACTTATTTCTTTTAGCCAAACAACCCTGAGAAAGGAGAATTGTTAGTATCACTCTTGCTTTATAGATGAAAAAAAAATGAATTAAACTCACAGTCTAGGACACCGCAAAGATTATATCACCCAGTAGTCACATGGTAGAGAAGCCAGCAACTAACAGCAATGTCATGCCCACTGCCATCAGTCAGGACAAGAGTGCAGAGGGCAGAATAAGACACCCCACCCCAGCCCACTCAGACCACACTGTCAGCTCCCAGGTGACAGTGCAGTGACAGAGCCACCATACTCATCAGGAGCAAATCCTACCAGTTTCTCAGAGACAGGAAACTAGTAAACCAATTGACCATTTCATGCTTACTATATTATAAACTAAAGGTGCTTCAAAGTTAATATATAATGGTCAATTTATTGGAAACTTTTATTTTGAAATTGTGACTTCATTTACTATTATATTCACATCATTTTGTAAAATATTGTATTTGTTTCCTTTCAAATAACACTTTCAGTCGACTTTCAAAGTCATTGTGGGGAATCTATATAAAAGAAAGGAAGGAGCCGGGCCTTGGTGGCACACGCCTTTAATCCAATCCAAGCACTCAGGAGGCAGAGGCAGGCGGATCTCTGTGAGTTCCAGGACAGCCTCCAAAACAATACAGAGAAACCCTGTCAAAAAATCAAAAAGAAAAAAGAAAGGAAGGCAAGTAACAGACACACAGTGTGACGCCTAGTGCAGGCAGTGATAATTCCCATGTGTCTGATCCTGTCACAAAGGAGACAGGTGCCAAATAGGTCAAGATCATCACAGGGTCTCTCCCTTTCCTCTTTCACACAGGATCTGGTCTCTACTCCCATTCCTGCACATTGGTCACCAACCAGGTGGCTCACAAAAGGGAGAAGTGACAACTCTTCACTGTACACAGCCAGTGCCTCCCCCGCCCCATGACCTGCACTGGTCACAGGCCATGACAACTGCCCCACACAGAAGCTGGCTCTCTCATTCGTTCAGAATTGCTAGTGCTCCACACAAAACCATCCATAGCCCTTTTCAAATTCAGGATAAGCAAATGCCCTTGTCAGCTTGGGGCCACAGGTCCTTTGAAAAGTGCTTCAACTTACAACACCTAAGTTTTGTGTTTTCATCTTCCACCACAGAAAGCTAGAACACATGTGATAGCTTCATTCTAATGGGAAGAATATATATATCATTCTTAGTATGAATAAATTCTCCTCCAGAAGAAGCCAACAAATACCTTCCAGGAAACAATCCAAAGCATTGAAAGAGAATGTCCTATTTAGCAACCCAAACTCTGAAAATGGTCCCTTCCCTTCACAGAATAAAAAATGTTATTTCAGAGGAGGAAGTTTATGCCAAAGGTCAATTAGAAAGACATATCTGCATGCTATGACTTCAGAAGTTCAACCTGGGCTTTGCTTGCCAGCATGTTTTAGAAAAAATAATTGAGCACGGCTGTAAATCACCTCGAGATGTCCATGCAGAGGCAGCACCGCCTGGAAACGGTTCGCATCGTATGGTAACGTACTCTGCTGCTCCCTCTGCACAAACGGCACTTGTAATGAAAACACAGCCATATATCTTGATTTGTCAGAGAACAAATCAGTTTTATCTGTTCATTTTGTGCTTTAGTGTCATAGGTATTTTAGAAAACATAATTTATAATTCTTCATGCAATTATATATGAAATTAAATCATCTTCCTTCTCCAGAAGCGTCAAAATATTTCAGATTAAGTAGAATGCATCTGTAATGTCTTTGAAATTCTCTTCCTTTCTCCCTTCCTCCCATTCTATACCCTGAAGAAAAAAATGAATAAAGGGAAAAGGAGGAGACATTTAGCATTTTAATGAGTGACTCTAGTTATATGTAAGGAATATATATATATACATATATATATGTATATATATATATAAAATCAGCCTTTATTGGTTTGGTTTTTGGAAATGGGTTCTTACAATATTGCCCAGGATGGTCTCACATTTGCAACTGTCCTCTTGCCTCAGCTTCCTGTATGCGGGATTATAAGCATGCACCATCATGCCCAGCTATGAGTAACAGCAATTCACTATTACAATGCCTGAATCATGTCATAGTGGGGCAAGGGGGTCAGGGTCTAGCCACTGCCTCAAGAGGCAAGAAGACTGACTAGGTTTAAACATTTGGACATTGACTCCACTGTTTATCTGCAGTGTACCCTGGGGCATGTCATTTAATCTCCCTGTGTCAGTTGCCTCAGCTATGAGATGGGGATAATTACACCACACAAGATTTGTATGCATTAAGCAGACGCACAAGCCCTGCTTGCTTGCTAGCATCTTCACTGGCACCAAGCCCACACCACTCTTTGTCAAAGGATGAGACATACACAAGAACCCACTAAGCCTATGTCTTCATGGCTACTCAAAGGCATCCTAGAGGACACAAGAGAAAACACACCTTTAGGGGGATGGTTCACTGGGAAGCTGGTCACATAATAACCTTCTAGACAATGCAGGTGACTCTCCCTTGGGTAGCCCAAGCTCACACTTGGGTAAATCTACCTTTCTATGACTCTGAGAGGCCCACACCCATGCTCTTAGGTGTGTCTGTCTATCCTTCTGAGTGCTAGTCTTTTTCTTACCCCTTATGCTTAAGCCTATAATAAAATTATCTTTATTAATCTCAACTCCGCAGTCAGGGTCCCTTATTTAAAATGAGAGGCCACCTCCACAAAAGTCCTAGCCCTGATGGACCCTGCAGTAGGATTACTCCTTTTACTTTACTTGGCTAAAGGATTATCTGCCAAGAGTTCAGTAGGTTTGTGGTTTTATACTAGTCACCACAGGAAATGTCCTCCAAAAACTGGAAAGGGTTTTTTTTTTAAATATTAACTGCATTTGTTCATTTTTTAACTGCATTCATTTAAATTGCAAGTAGGTTCATTTAAATATCTACCAGAGACACAGAAGCAAATCATACCTTAATCATGTTACACAGAAATCTCCAGTCATATTCATGATAAAACATTTGTTTAACACCTAAAATGCTTCTTTCCCATAAATTGGCATTTTGGGTTCCATGGAGCCATTTTAATGGATCATTTGAGTAAAATAAAAGCACCCACCAACCCTTGCTATGTCTATTCAAAAAGCTTAGCTACATCTCCCTCTATCCAGGAGCCACCAGCATACTCAGAGAGAAAGAAAATGTTCTTTCCCTACAAGAATAGTTCCTACAATGAGCTGAATGACTCCAGCAAAGGAGGCAGGAGGAAGTCAATTGGGTGGCAACCTGTGCCATCATTAGGAAAAACTTAGGATAAGGGGACAAATGCCATCTAGCCCAGTTTGACCTTGAACTCAAAGTCCTCCTACCACAGCCTCTTACGTGTTGAGATTACAGGTAAGAGCTGTCACGCCCAAGTTTAAATACACAGAACTGAAACCAGGCCCGCATCAAACCTGCTAAGACTGTAGGGAGAAGCCAGACCCATGCCAGAGCTACAAAATGCTGAAGAGAGCCCATGAAAGATGTTTATCTAATCTCTATGCCTAGCAGGACCTGAGGTCTGGTAGAAATGGTCACAAACAGACTCCAGCAAACAAGGGTACATTCCTGACTTGCCTGACAAATTCCCTACCTCCAACCTCAGGCTGTCTTTAGTCACTCCAAACACAAGAAAAATACTCCCTCTGAGCTTCCCCCATGACACTTCCAGAAAATCTCCATTCTACTGCACACAGCAAAACCAGAAGCTAACAGACAGACTGTCATCAGCTATTAATCCCTGGGCCAAGGGACATCTTAACACAGGACTGTCATTGTGCAAGTCGTACGCACTCAGTCACTAGCCCACACAATGATGTGTATGTGCTTTTTAAAGAGGAGAAAAACCCAACATGCGGGCAACAACAAGACTGTTACAAAAACAAAATATGAAATCAATTAACTGAGTTTCTTGAATGGCACAATGTTTTTATATCCTTCTTTCACGTTAAAAAAAATAGAAAGGAAAGAAGAAAAAGAAACCTTCCAAACCAAATTTAACCCTTTATTTACCACAAGAGGAGTATGAAAAAGAAAGTAGCCAAAAATGGGAGTCTGGTTTAATAACTGGCCTTTCACCCGTGATAATTCAAATGAAGTGAAGTGGGTTTTCAAGAAACAACAGTATTCCACTAGATGTTAGAATAAATCTGATTATGGAGCACAGGCTGGCCACAGCTCTGCCTTTACCACTTATGAAGTTAAAGACTGTTCCAACTTAACAAACATCAGAAATAAAGACAAAGTGACGAGTCGTTCCCATTTACTTTGAAGATCAGAGCTTCACTGCTATGTGGCATTGGAAACAATAATAAGGAGAATGGAATATTAATATTGTGACATTATAATGGTAACAGGTGAAAATATTGTATATATAAAACAGGACCAAGGAGAAGTAGCCCCATGCATTCCCTAGTTTGGTCCACAGGAGTTTTTGTTGTTGTTGTTTTTAGTGTCTTTCTACTTTTTAATTGCACACTTTCTATAATTAATGAGCATTAATTTATTATTAGAAAAAGAGATTTTCAAAACCTTATACTTTTATAAGGTACTCAGACATATACAAAATAAGGGACAAATAAACCAGGTTTTTATAAAATGCTGTCTAGCCTGGAACCCAGCTCAGGAGGCTGAGGCACCAAGTTGCAAGTTTGAGGCCTGCCTGGGCTACAGAGTGACCCTATCTCAAAAAAATCCAAAACAGAGCCGGGCGTTGGTGGCGCACGCCTTTAATCCCAGCACTCGGGAGGCAGAGGCAGGCAGATCTCTGTGAGTTCGAGACCAGCCTGGTCTACAGAGTGAGTGCCAGGACAGCCTCCAAAGCCACAGAGAAACCCTGTCTCGAAAAACCAAAAAAAAAAAAAAAAAAATCCAAAACAGGAAAAGAAGTAAAAACCAAACTGATAATCTACAAATATAATAAAACCAGAGTAGTATCTGACACACATTCTCTGAAGTCAGTGCTTTTGTTGACCAGGCTATTCACCACTATTCATCAGAGATACAGTACAGATGACACACTACAAATAAATGGTGGAGCTGCTCTAAAGTTGGATAAGTAAATGCATTGCAAATAGTTCTGCGGTACCTGGTACAGAAGAAGTACTCAATAACAGCAATGATCAGAAATATACTATTGAGAGCAAGGCTCAGCAGATAAGAGTGCTTGTTATACACTCATGAAGACCTGGGTTCTAATCCCCAGCACTCCTGTCAGGCATAGCTCTGCATGCTGGTGACCCCAGCACTATTGAAGGAGGACAGGGGTAGGAGGCAGAGACAGGAAGATTACTGGGGTTTGCAGCTAACAGTCAGAGCTATCTTGTTTCAATGAGAGAGCAAAATATATGTTCACACACGTGCGCACACACATACACACACACACACATTCTCTCTCTCTCTCTCTCTCTCTCTCTCTCTCTCTCTCTCTCTCTCTCTCTCTCTCTCTCTCTCTCTCTCTCTCTCTCTCTCTCTCTCTCCTGGGTTCAATGAAAGACCAAAATACATGCCCCCATATATATGCCTTATTATTGCAGTTTCATTTCTCTCATGAGAACTAAACAATAACTTAATAGCAACTAATTCTAACAAAGTAACATCTAGCTGAGTTCAAACAGGTAATAGATTTTTCCTACTTTTAATCTTCAAATCCAACTTAAAACTTTCATTTTTGTACTGGATAAACATTTTTATCTCCAGAAGCCAAAGCCTTAATACAAGACAGAGAGCCTAGAGACTCCTTAACCTTCTACTACACAGTGAATTCACTATCTTCCGGACATGGAACCTAGGACAGGGACATTAGACATGTGATTCTTTGCTGGCTCACACAGAACAATACCTTGGGCATATCAGAGAATAAGAATTAACTAAGTGAAAGTGTGAAGCGGTAGCATGCTGGAGAACTAGAGACTCAAGGACTCCCTCCCAGCTCCCTTAAACTAGAGATTTACTCTCACTAACTTAAAACAGTGCTCTAAAAGCTAGGCATCTAAAAACATGCTTCTTCACAGATAGTTCTGATATTCCTCTTTCCATGCGTGCTATGTAAAGCCAACCCCACCGGGTGAAGTCTCACCACTCCGTTACAAAATATCTTCCCAAGACACAGACGCTGAATTGCTATTTGTCATCTAGACTCTGGAACATATACATTCTCAAGAACTGGAAGTTGCTCAACCTGGTCATGCCTAGCAGCAGGAACAGACTTCCCACTTAACTGTGCTCACTCGCTGGTGGGTTTTTTGTTTTGTTTTGTTTTTTTAATGGTAGATTACTAGGCTTATGTGGCAGAACGATCACGGGCAAGGTCTAGAATGTGCTATAAGCTTTCCACATCCCACTCTCTGATTTACAAAACCGACATAAGAAATATGTCAGAAGCAGCTCTCTGCCAAGCTGGAGCTGGAAGTTGGGAGCCCAGGGGGACCTTGGCAGTGTCTAATTTGCATATAAGCTGCAGCAACTTTTCCATAAGGAGCCTATAAAACACCAGTTCTGTCTTGCCTGATATTTCATCAAACCAAGCAGAGGAAAGCCTGTGTGTTTCCTCATGTTGACACGAATAGTTTTGCCAATTACAGCTTCTCAGGTAAGAAAGGTCACATGTTCTAAAACCCCAACTTTAAACCCATTAGAATTCTTCCAGCTACAACCAAAAACCCAATGCAGTACCTAGTTACAAATGCCCCTCCTATCTATCCCTTATGCTCTCTCTGGTACCAATGAAACCCAATGAAGGTACCCATGTGTGACCAAGCAGTCAGCCGGACACTCACTTTTCACCCTTGCCTTGCAAAGCCACCAATGAACTTTTCCTGCCACACTTCAGAGCTGCCCAAAGCAAGGGACAAGCCACAGCTTTCTGATACTATGCGGATGAGTGAACAATAGAATAGCGATCCCATAAGAATACAGAAATGTTGGACAAAGTGTACATGTAAAACATGGACTGAGAGACCTTACAATGCTGAAATCTCACAATTTCAAAGAATTAACTGAAATTGTGGGTTTTAAACATGACAATCATTTTCCAAAAGTGAAGAAAAAATATGGGAGTTTTTTTTAATATTTTAAGATTACAAAATCCAACATGAATACCAAAATGCACTTTACTTAGTTGCGAAATGATGGTGTAAAACAAAAGATTGGGACCTGTATTAATGGGCAATTTTCAAAGACGAGGCAGCATATGAAAACATCTGTAAGTATATTAATGAAAAATGAGTTCCTTGATGGAACCTGAGCTACATCTTAAGACACAAACAGACCAAGAGCCACAGTAACAGACCAACCTTGTATTTAAAAACCTAGACATAAAGTAAGGTGATGTTTTACAACAGAATAGAAATGAAATATAGAATAAATCATACTAGCGTTACTAACATCAAGCCAGATATACTCAAGAGACACTGGAAAGTATGCAACAAGAAGTAAATAATATGCAAAATTACAAAGGAATAATAAACAAAGCCAGTAAGTCAGTTATTTAATTAATAAATAAAAGCTGTCTGTCTTGGAGGGTCAACCTGCTCCACCTGATCATCTGACTCATTTCATGCAAGCACCAGAGTGCCGAAGTCACCTAATCAGCCCCTCTGGTCATGGATCTCCTCTGCTATGGAGCCAAGTTAGCCTTAAACCACAATCTTGCACACTTCCTAAGTGCTAGGATTACAAGCACTGGGCTACCACACATAGCTGGATTTTTAAAAATATGTATCCACATAGAAATTGCAATATCAGAGGGAAATTGAGATCACCCTGCATTTTCTGCCCTCAATCGTTTCATGAGTCCCATGGGTTTCACGTTGGCCTCATCTCTATGTAGATGGATGACCCTGGATTTGGGAACCTTCCACCTCAAACTTCCAAGGGCTAGGATGACAAGTGTGTGCCATCACTCCTACCTGTGGCAGTGCAAGTAATGAACCCAGGGCTTCGTGCATACTAAGCAAATAGTCAACCAACTGAGCTACTTCCCAGTGCTCACCCTCATGGTTTTTACCAAGCACTATTCGCTGCACTGCTAGGCATCCCAACAGTTGACTACAGAGTCTCATCCTATCCAAACTTACATGTAGACAATATTTGTATCAGTTGACTTTCACATGAGCCATAATTACATATTTTAATAGCATATATTATGACAAAATAAACAGGGATACAAAGCTATAAACATTTATATTAGATATTTAATCTTAACTATACAATGGACATAAGACAATATTATTTTCCTCTTGGCAATTAGTTACAGGGAGTATTTCCGGTTTTGTCATGTGCATGTAAACAGAGAGCTGCACACGTGTGTTAAAACTCTGTTATGCAGCAGGAGAGGGAGGCATGACAGAAAGGGCCTGTTAAAAACATATGCCATCCCAGCCAATGCTCTACACTTTAGCCCATCTGTTTCTGAAGGGGCTAAGGTGGGGTTATGGCACTTTGGGGTACATTTTTCTGTTACTTGGGGGAGAGCTTCTTTTTAAAAAATAAGCTCATTTGTTGAAAGTTTGCTCCAAGACCTGAAACTTCTAAATATGGACCATTTTCAATATGTCCTTATAAGGGGGGGGGAATCTCTCTAACATAAGAGCTTAATTAAAGAACCAAAAATGGAAGGGAGGAAAAAAAAAGCCAAGAAAGAAGCCGACGAAGCAGGATACGAAGGGAGAGAGCTCTAAAGGCTTCAACAGGGAAAATGTCAAACTTCAAGGCACAGAGACCTTTCGGCTCTAAACCACATGTCTTTTAACATTCTCCCTCAAAAAAAAGGTGTGAATTTCTGAACCCTTCTCTGAGGTTATGATTGAACTCACTAAGTGTTCCCACAAAATCACAAGATTTGAAGAAATTTTAGGGTCAGGGCTTGCATTAGGAATCTGCATAAGACTGAACTGGACTCCCTTAATATAGGTGACAATGGTGCGGCTGGGACAATGTATGGGGCCACTGGCAGCGGGTCCAAGATCTAACACTGAAATGCACAAACTGACTTAGTGGAGCACATTCTATATGGAGAGATACCTTACTCAGCCTAGACACAGGGGTGGGGGGGGTGTGGAAAGGTGCCTTGGTTCTGCCTCAACGTGATGATGGGACAGACTTAGTAGATTTCCTAGGGGAGGCCTTACTCTCTCCTAGGAGCTATAACACTCTTTAAGGACACATGTTTCTCCAGGCTCAGGTTAGTTTATCTATCCTTTCAACTGACTGCTACTGACTGAGTGTCAGGTACAAGCCAGTGTATTCTGAAGAAGAAATGGGTGCCAGAGACAGGAAGAGATTCACCACATTAAAAGCCAAAGCTGAGAGGCACAGGAAGAGTTTTCTCTTGTGAAGTAACGATCCCTAGGACACTTAATACCTGTGTCCCACCTTGACAACTACTTCTAGCAACAACAGACAAGAAGGAGTAACCACTTAACTAAGCACCAATGCAAATAAATTAAAATATTATGATATTAAAAATAAATCAATTTAATTTAAAAATAAGAAAATTATCACCAAACTGCTAAACTGTGTACATATATATGTATACGTATATATATGTATATACACATACATGCATGCATACATAGATATATGTATACTCCTCAATCTTACCATAGTATATATCTGAGCTCAGTGGGTCAAACTCAACTGAAGAGTTCTACACTTTAATCCTTCCGTATAATTAAACCACAAAATGCAAGCTCATTGAAAATAGTATATTTTCCCCATCTCTTGAGTTCCAAAAGCTGGGTGTGGTGGCATACGCCTTTAATCCTAGCCCTGTAGAAGCAAGAGAATCTCTGAGTTCAAGGTTAGCCACCCTAATCTACAGAGTGAGTTCCAGGACAGCCAGGACAACACAAACAAACAGTGTCAAACAAAACGAAAAAACAAAATAATAAACAAATAAATAAACAAATGATGAGGAATTAATTAGCAGGTAGCTCAGAATTGCTAAGAAACATGCTTTATTTTCATGTCAACTTTCAGTCTGGCCTTAAGCAATTACTTATTTGAAAGAGTCCTGCCCTTTTAGTTTTAGAAATCTGTGGGGTGTGGTGGTAAACACCTGTAATCCCAGTACTCAGGAAGCCAAGGCACAAAGACTACTGAGATTAAAGCGTTAGCCTGGAACACAGTGTGAGATCTTGTCCAAAAAGACAAAATCAAAAGCAATTCTGTGGAGTCTGGGTGCTTGTTCATTTTTAATAATAATATATATATGTATATATGTACATGTATATATATATATATATATATATATAGAGAGAGAGAGAGAGAGAGAGAGAGAGAGAGAGAGTCATCGTGTATCTGGGAAGCACACTGTCTAAATGGGGCTTCTGGCTAGGAGTGAGGAGAAGATAAGAGAGAAGTGGCCCCCATCCCAACTCTTAAACTTCAGGGTCAGCTTCCTCCTAGAGCTCCTTGAGGTGAAACACTCCTTCCCAACTCAGAAAGTTCCTCACCTATCAGCCTGTGCCCCAGAGAAAGTGGTTCCCCACTCTTCTTGCCTCAATTTCCTCTTCTATAAAATGGGAAAACACCCAGGAAGTGCCTTCAAAGGGCTGTTGTGATTAAATGCACCAGGACATGCAAATCTCTGAGAGCAGTGTCTAACAGAGTACCTGCTTAACTGCTGAGAAATTGCCTGGCCTCATTCTCAGAGGCCCAAACAGCTTGAGGTCTCTTTTCTAATCTGCCACTGGAAACACAACAGAGAGGGCACTGTTTAATGTGTGTCCACATACAGACACAACAGGAACAGAGGAACAACTTAACAAAACACAGAACTATCCAAGTAACAACTCCCCACTTATTCAGAGAATTTGAGAAGGAAGTAGAATTTTATACTCACTTTTGTTCTCATTAGAAGAAAAAGAAATCCTACATAATCCTACACCTACACCAGTCACAGTTAATGTACTTCATTTGTCTTTCTTCTCAGAACATATGTGAAATCTTAAGATAATTGAGGCTACTTGGCACCATACTTCAGTCACATAACACTTACTAAATACATTTTTCTATGCCATTAAAAAAATAATTTCAAACAACTTCACAAATGTAATTAGTACAATGAGAAACATTGATTAGTACACCCTTTCTTAAACCTACAGTTTTGACAACAAAAATAACCAGCCGAGGATGACTAGAGATAGCTCAGCAGTTAGGAGCACTTGTTCCTCTAACACAGGAACTAATATGGTGGTTTATAACCATTCATAACTCCAGTTCCAAGGAATCCGATGCCTCTTCTGACCTCCACAAGTACCAAGCATGCACATCATGGATGTGCATGCATGCAGGCAAAACATTCTTATGCATAAAATAAATTTTAATTAAATTTATTTTGAAACTCACTGAGGGAACAGTATTGTAGATAAAATGACCATTAGCAAATTAAGTCAGTTACACACAGTGTGACATCATCTTGCCCTTGCCTTAGCAGGTGCCCCCTCCCAAAGTCATAGTGCTGACAAAAATATGACCGGCACCTGAGGAATCTTTGGAGTGTGGCAACTGTTTGGATGTTACAGAAAGTCTCATGGGACAAAGTTGAAAGGTTGAAAAGGGACGAATAGGGCAAGTGGTGATTCTAAGATGAGGGAAGGGAGACTGTGATGATCCCCAAACAGCAGGAGTTCCCTAGAGCCTTTCTTACAATCCCCTAAGACTTCTGATGCAGTCACTGGCTCAGTCTATCAGACAGTGCAGGCCTCAGCTTTTTACATAAGAACACTGGCAGGTCCAGAAGAACCCTGCATCTCATTGAGAGTCACACAGTTAGTGGTTGCGTGTGTTAGTAAATGGAAACTATAAGTCAGATGAATACATAGTTCCTGTGATTTATGACAGTGTCTGCTGCCTTTTTCTCTAGTGCCAATATCCAGCATTTAAATAAATATTTTGTGAACGTGGGCCGGGGAATCCCTGGACTCTGTTTTCAGTAGAATTGCTATTTCCCTTTAGAAGCAAATAAATAAAAGTCTTTGCAGCTCACCTGGGGGGGAATACTCTCTCAGTGAGAGAAATTGACAATCTCATGCTTACAGAAGCATGTACACCTGATGACTGGGACCTGAACATCATTCCAAAACCACGATGCAAACATACTTGCTCTTTTATAGGCAACTAAACTGCTCCTCCGGGTCAGTCACTGGGAAGCTTCTCTGGTCGTGTAAAAATGAAAAATAATTTCTCAAGAACATCAAAGTTTTTAAAAGGTGCAAACAAGCCACTATCCTTGTAGCCTAGGTCTCCCACACGGTGCCAGCACAGGAAGATAAAACTCAGGGACACTGAAACTCCTTTACCAGTGGGTAAGTCAAAGGTACCCTTAATTCCCTACCTTGGGAGAATAACAAAAACATGGAAAAAACAGAATAAAAACCAAAGAAAGAAAACAAAAGCTACACAGATAAAACCTTCTGCCTTTAGCCCCCTCCTCCTCTACTAGATTGGCTGTGCTGTTTGTCCGATTCATGGGTAGCCTGCCTCCTAAAGAGGCAGCAAGCAGCACACTCCCCCTAAGCTGAATGACAAACGACCTAATATGTCCCTTCACAGAAATGAATAATCCTATGTTTTTCCGTTTACCCCAAACAGATCTTCTAATCATCTAAATGACAAGAAAGATCTAATATATTCATTCAAAAAAATGTTACTCAATTACAAGATTTTCCACTATCCATAATAGAGGTATATAACCTTCTAATCATTGGCATGACAAGGAGGAACTAATAACATCTTTTCAAAATATGAAGAATTTGAAGTGTTTCCATTTACTCAAAACAGGTCACCAGCTCAAGGAAAAATAAACTCTGATTTTTTTTAAGTCTGTGGAGTTTATAGTGATAGACATAAAGTATTGCTGTAGACAGTGTTTTTGATGAGTTGATTCAACATTAAAAAAACACTCTTCATTTTCGTGTTCAGAAACTTCAGCAAGCAAATTTTTATTTTTGACTTGTCCCCTTTTAAATGCTCCACGGCAGACAATAGCCACTGCTTGCAGAGCCCACCTTGGTGAGTAGAACTCTCAGTCTACATCACTGGGAGTCAGTGGGGTTCCCTGGGGTAGATTTCCTGAGAGCCCTTCTCCTCAGCAAGTGCCAAGAATCAAATCTTGGCCACTTAGTGCTCCGTGTTCCACATGTGAGCTCATGATGCACCAAGCAGCCATGCTAACTGAGATAGATAGCCTTGTCAAACAGGAAGCTGGCACGCCAGGATTCAAGCAGCAGGACACAATGACCTTTACATTCACAGAAAAACATCCCAAAAATTGCAGGATATGGGCACAGGGATCGGGTTCTTTTATTTCATTTGGGCACATCACGTGAAAAAAAAAGCAGTGGTACCCAGTATACAATATACTAGGGTCAAATCCTGAATCCCTCCCACAAGAAAGTTGTCCAGGAGCGGAAACATCACCAAACTGCTCTGATTGCAGTGGACTACACAGGTCAGCTGCCGGCCCTGCACCAGGCTTGACCGTGTACAGAATGCAGAATGCACTGCAATGCACAGGACATGTATGTGGGCTACACTCACCTGGGAAGATATTGTTGACCACTCGGGTAGAACTAAACTATAATTTGAACAAAGTCTACTCTTAAAAAAAAAAAAGAGACACTAATGAGCTTATAGAATCAGAGGGAAGAACTTGGAAGTCTGAGTCCTCGGCTCCTGCATGTGTAACTCTATCAACACCTGATCTCTCCTTGAAGCCTTAGCAGAGCCACTGAAGCCAACTGATCTCTCTTAAGAGCATGAAGTCAGACTCTAGACATAGCATGAATTCATGGGACCTACAGGAAGGTTAAGTAAAGGGTAAAATAGGGAACTAGCATAAAAAGTGAGACCAGGATGTTATAAATTTCTCACCTTTATTTATAGCCATTATCATAAACTATCTGTTCAGTCATTTCGTCTGAAAAACAAGGATAATAATTCTACTGGCTCAAGTTTTCCCCCATTATTCAAGGTTTGAGGAATGCTATTATTATTTGTTTTACTGAGTCTTTGACATAATAGAACAATGGACTATGCTTTGAAAAGAAACAGGAGAAACTCACATAAGCTCCGGTATTAGCAATATAATTATGCATCTTCAGTAGTTAATTAAATAGGTAAAAGGAGTGATTACAAGGAAAGTGATTTTTTTAAATGAATGTACCACATCAAAACCGTAGCACAGTTTTCAAAGGTACAAAAGAATAAGATGCAACTGCTTTTCTGTTTAATTAAAACCTGATGGCAAACTGCAGAAGCCATAGGCCCAAGGCAGCAAATAAATAAATTTCATATGCCTATAAATCATATATTAAAGTTTGGATAAGTCAGGGGTCAAATATCTCAGCACTGACCCTGAGAACACCAATTTGCTAACTTAGCGAAAATACCAGAATTATGAATGCATGATGATTTTTTTTGAAATACAAGTCAATTTGGGTGGGTTTCCAGGTACTGTTCAAATACTTCACAGAACAAGAAAAGCATATTCTGTAGGATTTCTGCTCTCTGCTGTCAGGTATGGCATCTGCCAGCTGTTTTGCCGCCCTTGTTTGGGGGAACCTATTCTTCCTCAGATCACACAGGAGGCTGGAGGGGAAAGAGAGACAAAGGAATACCTTGGGCCTGAGCTGCAGAGCTGTGGGAATAGCCCAGGGCCAGGAGCGCAGTCTCCACCAGCTGGCTAAAAAGCACATCTTTTCGCACCAAGACGAACTCAGCATGTTCTTCTCTGTTGTCATATTCAAGAGAGCCATCCAACTGCTCCACCACACAGAAGACAGGAATCATCAAACCTGGGAGAACACAATCCAACAGCAAAACACGGGCGTTACAAGGTAGTCTGGACCACCAGGATGAGAAGGGAAGAGACAGTTCTAAAAGCTAAGATCAGGAATAGTGTGGGATGAGCAGGTCTGATGGTTAAGGGCCCCGTGTAAGCCTACAGGTGAGGAGAGTGGACTGTCACTATAATGATTGTCCCATTGCAGCAGCATTGCTGAGGGCAGGGGCAGAAGATCTCCAAATCCAGTGATTAAAAGACAGATGATACCAATCAGAGGTGTCGTAGCACATGGCCCAGGGACAGGGGGGACTGCAGAACCTTTAATGTCTACTGTTAGCATCACTACCTAACACTGACTAGTATTTTCAAGTCCGCTCTGCTTTTGCCTAGAATTTTGTTTTAAAGTTGCTCATCTACAGTACAGTACCTAACAGGTAGGCATGTTAGATTTCCAGGCCTGAGATGCTATGAGAATGTATATAGGAAAGTCAACAGGAATGTAAAAGAAGTCCTTTTCTGGATTGTATTCTTTTTTAATCTCAGTAAACAACCCATCAAGGGAGCCTGAAAAACTACAGATCATGAAAATCTCAACTAATGCTTACCTAATATAAAACATACCACTAAATGCAAAATTCATCTCCTTGGAATTATTTTATACATGAACACAAGCTACCCCTGGAAAGAGTACTTTCCGGTGTTTGCAAAGAAGAAAATATAAACTACCCTAAAGAATAAAGCAAATTAGTCTATTTGAAAATCTGTTGAAATCTGTTGTCACTGAAATATTTCTCTGCTTCATATCAAAGTGTGAAAAGCTTAAAAATGTTTAATTTACCAAACATTTTTTAAACTTCTTTTTTATTTTTTAGAAAAAAAATCACACAGGCATTTAAATCTAAACATAGCCAAGACAGAAGAAGATCAAAGATTCACCAATGTACAAGTCATAAACATGGACTCTGCCTCGTGTAATTCACACAAATTAGTACATTATGGAATGAGAGTCTGCCCTGGGTCTTTTCTTTGTGCAACAAAACACAAAAGTTATGAAGGATACACCAGCAGGCAGAGGGAGGGCCAGCAGGGTGTGATGGTCTTGGTACAAGCATTCCATAATGAGAACAAGAACTCTGTAAAATGACTGGGAATGGGCCCAATGCACAGAATGGAGACAAGGGTTCCAGAAGCCCTCCCTGAGCTGACCCCAGGTGTCTCCTGACTTCACTGTGGTCTGGAAAGCAGAGGGGAAAAGCAGAGTCTCTGCAGGCTCCTAAGCCATAGATGTAGGTTTTGTTCTAAAGATAATACAATGGTGCAACTGGTTCCCATGTGCTAATTATTATTATTAAAGATAATAAGTATTGGGTATAATTATTAAATACCATCATTATTAACAATAATCATACACATTAAGAACTGTTATCATTAAAGATCACGGTAATTATTATTAAGCCTGCACAACAGTCTAACATGTCTCACCACACCACACTTGGGACATCTCTTGACTCAGTCATTATTCCCCACAGCAAATTCACTATGCTTAGTACAGACTCATGGAAAATCAAAGTAACAGTAAGGCAGACCAAAGTTTAGACTAAGAAGATGATTCGGTGTGGAGCTCCATAAAGTGCTGTTTTTCTTGGTTACTGTCACTAGTTTACGGAGTACTTATTAGTTTATTTATTTATGGGAGATTATTTCCAAATATATTTAAGACACACAATGAATAATACAGATTAGATATCTTCCACATTATCTTCCCATCATTCATTTGTACAGAATTTATTCATGGCACCTACTGTGTGCCAGGTACCACCCATCACTCCACAGATAAAAGTAAGAACAAGTCTCCTATGGCTTCTGCCCTCACTGCAGCTGGAAGCCTTGTAAAACCTTAAGCAAGCATCATGGCATTTTACACAAGTCATCCAGGAGAGTCCTTCCCAGCATGGATTGCCCCATTTAGACCTTTTACCTCTTGCATACTGGTATATGATCTTTGTCAAAGGAAACAGGCTTGTCTCTACTGCTAGGGACTTAATGCATATGCCATAAGTTGCTTCGCCACTAGTACCTATGTGTACATAGGTTTCAGTGCTGAAAATCCATGTGTAGTTCCTAATGTCAACATCTGAGTGTCACACATCTGGGGACCACAGATAAGGCCTTTAAGTGAATCCAGCTACTCCATAAGCTAGCATTCACCCATAATTAAATAAGTCTGAGACTAGCTGGGAAAATCCTATTAATTTCAAAGTAACAGTACAATCAGTGTACATATACAAAATATTACATAAAATCTCAGGGATCTATAACATGAAATAGACTTATGTTTTCTAACTGTCAATATGGAAACTATTTCTTAAGCATTTTAGTTCAATGGCTGAAGGGAGAAACTGGTAACTAGCATAACAGCGGCAATTCCTTCTAGTCAATCTCCTTATAGGTATCACCCACTTAAAAATGCAAGATGGCTCAGTGGACAAAGTGCTTGCTGTAAGACTGAACCAGAGTTCAGACGCCCAGCACGATGTAAAGGCTATAGACACTGGCATATGAGTCTGTAACTCCTGCACTGGGGACCAGGAAACAGGAGGATCCTTGAGGCTCATTAGCCAGCCACCTTAACCAAAATGGCAAGCTCCTGGTTCAATGAGATACCCTGCCTCAAAAGTAAAACAGAAAATGAAAGAGGAAGACACCCAACATCAACATCAAGCCTACATATACACACAGGGCAAGCTACACACACACACACACACACACACACACACACACACACACACACACAATAAGTTGCATTTCATTGCTATAAAAATTAATCTTTTTACTAGTACTTCATTGATTTAACAATTATGGTTTTATAATAAAATTCAGTTATTACAAAAAGATTTTTAAAAACAAGCAATTACTAATGACAATGGTAAAAAAATAAGTGAAAAGTACAAAATTGTATAATTGAGATGAAAATCAAGACATGGGAATAAAAAGCCTTTGAAACAGGTCACCTCTAAGGGAAGCAAGCCATAAAAGGATGAGTAGAAATATGAACTCAAAAAGAAGTAATTACCCAGTTGGTCCCATTACTATCCCCAACAAAGGAGAAGAAAAAGATAGGTAGGGTATTTAGAAAATACTTCAAAAAATAAATTTAACAGTGGGAAGAATAAATCAAATAATGTCAATAAAGAGCAAGAGCATAAAACTCAATGGAGTTACAGGTTATAAATGGTCACAGAGAAAGAGAAAATACAAGGAGAGCTCTGGCCCTAGCCCTGTATTTGAGCTTATGGCATTATTTTTCTTTTATTGTAGCACAAACCCATTTCCAGATGATCAAGTGGAGAACTTTGGACCTTTTGATCATAAGCCTTGTTAAGCCTTTTACAATTGCGGGAGGTAGGCAGGTAGTTTAATATGAGGACAGACACTTGGGCCCCAGCCATTTACTAAAAATCAAGACTAGTTAAGGCAAGTGGGGCATATGCTGTCCTCTCTTGTCACAGACACAAAGCAGGGCTCTCTCCATTAGAGAAACATTTCCCTGCTGACATTTGTTACGATGCTGAAACAGCCATTTTCACTGCGAGAGAACTGTGTTTGCATCATTCATAGCGTGGTTACCGACTCCATCCCGGAACTGCCATGTGAACAGACAGGCGGGAAGATGGTTAAATGTTATGAAAAGCCCTGGGGTGGAAGGGAGGTGGCCCTTGAGTCAAATCCTGCTATTGTCACTCTGCCTGTGTCAGTGACTGTGTCAGTGACTGTTGATAACTTATCTGGAGTTCTTCAAGGCTCAACTTCTCCCAGCTAAAATTCAAATGAGTGTGTGTGTGTGTGTGTGTGTGAGAGAGAGAGAGAGAGAGAGAGAGAGAGAGAGAGAGAGAGAGAGAGAGAGAGAGAGATTGAGAGAGAGAGAGAGAGAGAGAGAGAGAGAGAGAGAGTCTGAGTCTGTGTCTGTGTCTGTATGTGTAATACATCTAGGTCATCTGAGATGCAGTTCTCAAACATGCTACCTATTTTTCTGTTTTAAATGAGTATTGATGCCATTTTACAGAGGAATGATCATTTCTTCAATACTTTTCAGTAAGCAATGTTCATGACACTAAAAAAGTATTTCTTCAAATGGAAATGATACTAATAGTGACTGAACACAGCCCATCATTGAATGATCTAATGAAACTAATAATCACTGGATGGCTTATTATACAAACAAGAAGGACTGACAGCATTCAACATGCCCCCATAGCAAAAAGAGCAGCCCCAGGTGGCTCCTCTTCAATGGAGACTTGCTATAAGTATAAAGTACACTGGATTTTAATGACTTAATGCCAAAAAAGCAACAAAAATTGATGAACTATAAAAATATTTTAGAATATGAATTGCATGATACACTGTAAAAATTAATGTTGTTTCCTTAGCTTGTTTTAAGTGGGGCCATTAGCAATCACACAAGCACAGTGTATTATATTTTTGTCAGCTAATGCTGCTGCAAGCAATCTGCCAAACACCAACACACACAATGGCTTCTCTCATGCAAGACAAACTCACCACAAGCCAATACTAAGGCAAGTATTGCCCTGAGCATTTCTTGCTCCACCCACTGTAAGTGAGAGTCTTTCCTTTGGGTTCTCTCTCTTAGGTGACCTAAGAGCAGAAGCCATTCTCATTTACCTCCAGATTCTTGATGGGATTGCCTCTCCTCTACACTAAGCGAACCATAGGCAGCCGCTTGCTTGCTAACACTATTAAATCTATGTCTTCACCAAGGTTCTCACACCTCCTTTTAGTGTTCATGATCTTCAAGGGATGCTGACATGGACAAATTGGGATGAACTGGTATAGTCTCCAAAGCTCTGAGTGTTTAACCTCAACTAGGAGAAATGAAAGTCAGGCCAACAACACAGATCCTCATGGACATTGCCACCTAAGCTAGGAACTGAATCAGCCTACCCACCACATTACGCTGTGGTCCATCATGTAACCTAGTGTAGAGACCTTTACTTGTCCCTCATATTTACCACCGGAGAAGGTTATTATTGACCTCAGCTAGTAAATTGTGAGTGTACAATGATCAGAAATGACACAGCCAAGGAAGAGCAAATCAGCTCTGCCCATCTAAGGCCCACATTCTTTGATAATATCCCAGACCCCACCCACAGAAAGCTGACAACTTGTCCTTTTAGTCAACAACCCTTCCTACTTACTACAGCCACTGAGCGGCCTTGGGTTGTTGGTTCAGTGAACTCTTTTAGTCAACAACCCTTTCTACTTGCTACAGCCACTGAGCGGCCTTGGGTTGTTGGTTCAGTGAACTCTTTTAGTCAACAACCCTTTCTACTTGCTACAGCCACTGAGCGGCCTTGGGTTGTTGGTTCAGTGAACTCTTTTAGGACTCTGGTTTGTGGATACCTAAAACAGTTACCAAAACTAACTTCTGTAAAAGACTCAAGCCCAGGGGATAGACTCACCCTCCTTCCTGGCCCCTTTGTCTCCTGAGGTCACCCTCATTCTTGGAACTGCCCACTGAATGACAGTAGCTAGTCTGAGGTGATAGTGGACTGCCTTTCTGCCCTCTCAGGCTCCTAAGGCCCACCCATTTCAGGAAGGCAGCTACAGGACCACTCCTTGACCTGGGGCCTTCGATCTATCTCGTCCTATCACCTATGAAGGTTCCAGGGCTAATTGAAGATTATAAAGGCTGTGGACAGAGCCTCTCATATGTGTTCTTTACATAAACTGAACCTGAAGCAAAATACCATGTTCAACAGCCTCCTCCATAATAAATAAATCCTACACCAAGACCAAAAAAGATGGAAGCAATTTACAGGGCAGACTTAATACAGGGCTTTCCAAAGACTGGGGAGAAAGAAAGGACCATCTTTTCCCTGTTACAATTTGAAAAAAAAAAAGAAAGAAAGAACAAAAGAAAGGAAAAGTTTACTTATGTAATATCTCCCCCTCTCTCTCTCCCTACCCCTCCACACACAGGGGGGGGAAGGAGGGAGAGGGAGCAAGGGAGAGAAAAGGAACAGGGTTAACTCAACAACATTCTATCCTTTACTTCCTACCCTAAAACAATAAAGCAAATTTTGAGTACCAAGAATCACAACCAAAAACAGAAAACAAAACTAGAGCTATCCTTTACCTCCTGGTTGGAGCCACAGACAAAATTTCAAAATGAACCAAGTGTGTCTTTCCTATAGTACTGTGCTCTGTCCCTGTTGTGTCCTTTCCTTGTCGCTCAGGTACAACCTCCTGAGGTTAAGGCAGCCACATTCCAACCCCAGCTGCAAACTCCCCCAGGGGGTGCTGTGGAAATTTTCTGAGATTAATTGATAAAAAGATGTGACACTTAGGAGTGGGGCTATAGCTCAGGGGTAGAACATTTAGCAAGCATGTACAAGGCCTACAGTTCAATCTCCAGCAACACTTGTGTAAAAAAGACACTGCATTTTGCTATGAATGGCCTCTTCGTCCCTTCATCTCCTCTGCTCTACACTCATGCTTCTCCTAACAAGGGAGATACAGTGTAGGAAAGCATTTGTGGTCCTTCTGCAAACCTCAGGCATATACTCACACAAATTTAAAACGACTACCACAGCACTTCAGGCTGTCATCGTATGGGACCACTGTCTACGCACACCCTATGACTGACTGACTGGAATATCAGTGTGCATGATGTGAGTATATCTTCCCATTTCCTTCCAACTAAGCCTAATGGAGGAAAATGTCAGATAGTGTTCAACAAAAACAGAAGTAAAATTCTCATCAATTGTAGGGATAAAGGAATTGTATCATTTGAGTACTACATGGAGTCACCCAAGGGTTCCCAGGTCAACCTGGGGCCTTCAAGGCTCCCTGATGGTGCTCCATGTTCCAGCATTTCTTCCTGACATTAAGCTGTTGGTTTCATTTGTTCCTCAGACAGAGGTGGATAGCAGCAAATTCCACAGAGGGAGGGTTACTGTCAGCTCTGCAGAAACAACCAAAGGCAAACAAAGCTATAAACACAACAATCTGGTTTTCTCTCCACCATGACACAGGATTGAACACACACACACACACACACACACACACACACGTAAAGTTTCAACAATAAAACCTCTTAATACATCTCCCACCCTCCCACTGTTTGGGAACACAAGGGGTTGAGAACGATTATCAAGCAATATTTTACTCTCAGAATTATTTGTAAAAATAAGATACTTTTTTAACTCCTGATGCTGAACCTAGTCTTAGGAAATCAAGTGCAAGCATAAGCCAGAAGTAGGTGGGTAAGGAGCGTGACTACTTTCTCCTCCGAGGTTTGATGTGAGCCTCAAAACAGCAGGAAGAAGGATCAGTTGTAGCTTCCAGTACCTCTGCTTCCAGGCATGTCCTCACGGTTAGAGATCACAATTCAACCTGAAGTAGGTCTGCAGAATGGAGGGTAAATGTCTCCAAATGTAACTTCACAGAAATTCAGTGGCAGGAACATGTTAGGAGGCAGTTTGAAACCATGATATCACAAGCCCACAGAAGTCATGCTATGGTAACTTACCTAACTAATAGCGAGTGACTTACACCTGGGAATGGGGCCATAGCCAGCTGAGCCCACAGAACTAAATCCCCGGATATCAGCAACTCCTGGCCTGTGGCTGGCTCAGGGAAAGGCTCACCTTTAGACAAATCTCCACTCTGCTACACCCTACCTCAAGCCTGACCTATGGTATGCCCAAATTAAACAGTGGTTCAGTTTAACAAAATGCTAATTCCATTTAGACATCAATCACCTCTATTAATAAGCAGTGTGAACTGCTCCTCTGCCCCCAAATTTCCAGCTGTCAAATCCTTAGCATCCCTGTGGGCCTCCTGTACTGTGTGAGCATCAGCCGATCAGGAATACTTTCTAGGAAAAAGATGGGCACAAGTGGATTCAGGAGCTGGTTTTCCCTTGGGCAGAGGAAGCTCTCCAGACCACAAGGTCATGCATGTCCACAGCGGGCAGAGATTGCTGGTGTATGAACACAGGGCTTTATGGAGCATCGTGTGTGACTCTGAGCCTGCTGCACGGGACACCATGCACCAGGCTCAGGTTTGGAGAGGCAGTTGGTCAGCAGTCCCACCACATCCTACACTGCAAGACTACAGCATCTTCTTAACTTTGGATATTACAGAAAAGTTCAAACCCATGGCGTATTGCTTCATGATACATAATTCAAAATAAAAAAATTAAAAATTCTTTTCACTCTTGTGAAAGTATGCACATCAGAAGAAAGTATGCACATCAGAAGATTCAATGGGGGCACTAAAAGTGATTGTAGCATACCTCAATCACATCAGGATTCCTGCCTTCTGTCAAACAAATGTTGTATTCTGAGGTAGGTTTCTAAGTGGGTTGGTTTTAAGACACATTTATAAGGACACGCATTTGCCTCTTCCCCTTCTGAATGCACGGTGTGCAAAAGCTATCTGCTACTTAGAGTCCCAAAGGTCAAAAGAAGAGAGTCGATAAAAATTGTCCTTATGCTATTTGCTTCATTACTTTGGGTTTTGAGCTCTGCCTAAATATTATTTTATCTAATTCAAACCATTTTTTAAAATCTTTGATTAATTTCTCCAGTGTAGTGTTAAGGAAAGGTTAACTGTGCCAAGGTTTTCTAGCAAGGAATTAATAAAGGAATCAGGCACTCACTCTCAATAAGACAAGACTACCTATATTTCTAGTGGGAATATTTCACAGCGCAAGCATGTTTCCTTTGGGGAGTTTAACTCAAAAAAATTATTAAAAATTGAGATCAAACACTGGTGCAAAAGCCTCAAAGGAAATCATGAGAGTGGAAAGATTTTTATCAAATAAAAACTGAAAAGTTTTTATATTAAAAAAAAGGTTCTCCCTCATAAAAAAATTCTACTGTGTTTAGAGTTCAAACAGTAAAACATTTATGGATCTTTAACAGAAATGTAAAAGAAATGATCACTACGAAATAAATGTATGTGGATTCCACCCAGCTGAGTCTCCATGGACAGGCAAGGGGTATTCTCTTCCCCAGGCCCTGATTCTCATCTGCATCAAATCCCTATGGAGGGCAGAGAGGAACCAAGCCTAGAAAGCAGAGACAAGGGGAGGGGGAAAAAAGGAGACCAGAGAGTGTCACAAAGTCAGAATCATGGTGTGCATCCTTCAGTTCCCTCAGGGGACAATGAGATCTCTGGCTTACAATATGGAGGTCATTATTACTGTGGTTTGAATGGAGTTAACAAAGCCATGGAAACAGAATCTGGTGGAATACTTCCCATACACAATATTTAAGTATACATGTACCTGTGTAACTTACAGCACTCATTTAATAAAAACAGAACTATTTCCCACTCTGTGTAGTTCTAAGACGTTCTCTTTATAATCTAAGTATTTCTAAAACAAAATATTAAATAAAAATATTTTTAAAACTAGAGAAACTGTGTAAGCTATTGCCTATGAAACCCATTGCTTTGTTTTTCTGAGACATGATTTCCCTCTGTAGCCCTAGAGGGTCCAGTACTCACTAGGTAAACCAGTCTCCCCCCCCCCCCAAAAAAAAAACCTTGAGTGATTCTCCTACCTCTGCCTCTCTTATTCTAGGATTACAGCATGAGGCACCACACCCAGCTTGAAGAATATGATTCCATTTTTTATCAAAATGTTTCTAAAGTCTAAGATTTGTTTCCTGAATTAAAAGTGAGATCTCCTTGCCCTAAATAAAATATATATATACCTTTCACCAAGCAAAAAGTCCTAGAACATTTTGGTAGTATTTTAAACCTGGGGTGTAATTCCAGATATGTACATCTCAACTTCAAAGAGATTTCACTTCCCCTAGATAACTAGATTTATGAATTCTTTCATTTCTCAAGTCATTCCTAGGTCTGATGCTGAACCTTGGGACGTGGCACCTCAAGGCTATAGTTTCCAAACAGTTCTCATGTCACAAGAACAACACAAAATAGCCAGCAGACAAGCCCCGCATTGAGGAGAAGATTCTGTGTAGGGTTTAGCTTACAAGCAGAGGTATACAGGTTTGTGGGGCCAGGTGAAGAGAAAGTATTTTGTCTCAGGACCAGGGCTGCTAAATCTGCATGTAGGTGGGTGAAAAATGTACATACCAACTCCCACGAATGCAAGTTCACCTGCCTATTTTGTGAACAGGAGGATAGACAAACAGATCTGTTTCAAGACCAAGCCTGTGTTTATCCTACACCAGGTTGACTGTAAGAAAGGTGGCTTCCTGAGGCATTCTATCAGAGGAGCGCAGAGCAGCATCCCAGAAGCCTTCCTTGGTGAAGAGGAATTGTCTCTCTCAGCCTTGCTTTCAAGCTATACATCAATCTTCAATATAATTATGTTTGACAGAATAGAAGCTCTTGGCAGTTAACTTGTTTACAATAAATGCTTAGTTTGGGTACATGGGCTGTATTTCAGTCTTACAAATATCAAACACAAACCTACAACGGTCCCATTATGAGGCCGAGAATTATTTTGCTATAAATCTTTTTATTGGAGAGCCAAGGGATTTACTTTGCAGCTTGTTTTCCACTACCCACTGGAACAGTGTGAAGAGAGGTGCATTGATACCCTGACCCTGTGCTAATTGGAGTCCTAAACATTTCTATCGGACAGTTCACAGTCATCCTGAACATTCAGGTTGACTTCAGTTTCCCATGGTGGCAAAGAAAAACAACACAAAAATGATTCCACTACAGGAACACCATTCCCTGCCTCTCTTTTTCTCCCTAGATTTCTGGGGAACTAATGATCACTGGCAGAATTTAATGGTAAGCTCCAGTTTGGGGTGGAGAATATAAGCTAACTATAAAAAAAAAGTGCTTAAGGCACAAAGTTGCTATATGAATGAGCCTGTAAATGGAGTTAGTTTTGCTGAAAATTACCTAGACATTCATTTGAGAGAGGCAGAAAAAAAATCAGAGTCACCTTATTTACCCTTGAAAAGTGACTTTACCTGGGTCTTCAACATGGAAAGACTTCCGATCCAAAGAACAACTTTTTCTCCTTGGACTCCCCTCAGCAAAGGGCTCTGAGACTCCCGATACCATATTGCCAAATCTAAGACATGGAAACTTGTCTGAAGGCAGCTTCAGACCTCAGTGAAGGCAGCAGTCTAGCACACCCGCTCAGCCTGCCTCACTCCAGAGGAGCTACTCTGCCATGGACCACCCTGTCGCTGACGCTCAGGGAACTTGCAATCTTTCGTCAAGAAAACCCATGTCCTTTCCCTTCCACTTCCTACATGATCAGATGTTCATGACAATCCAGTTCTAACATAGCATTAACATCCAGAAAAGACCATCTTAAGAGTTTAGTGGAAGTGTATTTTCCAAAGTAAGACTGGAA